>NC_134720.1:8304545-8607575 GCF_049634645.1 Pelodiscus sinensis | reverse complement strand
GTCACCATTTGGTGCCCAATTTAACTTGGCACCCTAGTCAACCACCTAGTTCGCCTGTATGGATGGGCTGCCCCTGGCAGCTCCTGACCAAAAAAAGGTTCCCCACCCCACATTTGACTTTCAACACAAAATCCTATCAGCTGTACAATACACAGGACCATACACAAACATTATTAAAATATGCACAAACATATGAAATAGCATGCATTCATGATGTGCGATGACACAAAATAAATTAGCAGGTCAGAGTTTTGAAACGTCATTGATTTCTGTATCATACTATGTCAATGGACACCAGCTTTATTTTTTTCTATCCAATATGATGTGCATTTAAGTCTGATGTAACCAAATGTCCATCCGCAAGGAACTAAGAGAGGTTAGGCATGACCAAAGTGCTGTTTTCCTTCTTTCCTTGTCTAGGCCCCGAGTGGAAATATATTGGAAATGCATTAAGAAAAGAATGTTTTCAAAGCCATGTTTTCAATTCCTTATGCTGGAAAGCTGTGAGATTTCTTACACCTTTTAGTATATCAGACCAGCGTAAGAGACAACACCTGCTGAAAGAAATTACAGTCGCACATTCACTGGTTTATAATACTTGAGCTGTATAGGATTATTGCAGAAATCTTCATCTAGTATTAATTGTCAAGGCTCCATTAGCACTATAACACTTTACACCTGTTGAATATCTGTCCCTGTGTCTTAAACTGGCCAATTATTTACAATCAGAACATTATTTTAAAACATAGATGAAAGTGATATAGGTAAATACCTTCCTTCCATTTTGTGATATGCAGAAGATGATTCAGGCTTCTCCTAAAAGAAGAATAGTCAAGTCAGCATTTCTGGTTTGCTGTTGTCATTCTGTTGAAAGTAATTGCAGTTTTCATGACAGAATGTTGTATGGACCAATATAGTTCCATATTAAATCTCTATTATAGTTTCATGCCTAGCAATGCTCTAGTTAAGGATCTGCCAGATTTCCATTAAAAACAACGACCTATTTTCAAGGGTTTATAACATAGCCTTAAAAGCAAGCTATGTATTGAAACTTACTGTGCAAAAGATCCAAGACAGTGTTTCTTTAGAGGAGGTGAAGGATATCTGTATATAATGGGTTATAAACGTCTCCCCTCAAAATCTAATACCCAAGAGAAACTACAAAGAATTTATTCAAGAATCCACTTAGCTGATATGCCAAATACCCTCAATAACTAAGCTTAAAGGATCATGCAGAAACAAGTAAAAATGTCCTTTTTGGAGGGGGTTGGGACAGCAAACACAGCTAGAAGAAAACCCTGCCATTTCAGACCATTTTTAAAAACAGCATTTTTAAGAACTATGAGAAGTCCTGTGGCACCTTATAGACTAAGGCTACGTCTACACTGGCATGAATTTCCGAAAATGCTTTTAACAGAAAAGTTTTCCATTAAAAGCATTTTCGGAAAAGTGCGTCTAGATTGGCAGGATGCTTTTCCGCAAAAGCACTTTTTGCGGAAAAGCGTCCGTGGCTAATCTAGACTCGGTTTTCCGCAAAAAAGCCTTTTTCACGATTGGGGCTTTTTTGCGGAAAACAGTACTATGCTGTCTACACTGGCCCTTTTGCGCAAAAGTCTTTTGGAAAAAGACTTTTGCCCGAACGGGAGCAGCATAGTTTTTCCGGAAAAGCACTGATGATTTTACATGAGCTCGTCAGTGGTTTTCCGGAAATTCAAGCAGCCAGTGTAGACAGCTGGCAAGTTTTTCTGGAAAAGCAGATGATTTTCCGGAAAAACTTGCCAGTCTAGACACAGCCTTAACAGATTTATTGGAGCATAAACTCTCATAGGCAAAGACCCACTTCATCAGATGCAGTGGGTCTTTGCCCATGAAAGCTTATGCTCCAATTAGTCTATAAGGTGCCACAGGACTTCTCATTGTTCTTGCAGATTCAGCCTATCATGGCTACCCCTCTGATACTTGTCACCAAGCATTTTTAAGGTTTATTTTATTAGTAGTATAATGCTGTACTGCTAGGGATGAACATTCCCATCATTTTGCATACATGAATTTTCTTTCTCTGTATTTGTTGTGTGCTAGTTGGTAGTCAGGTACCACAGACGTAGGTACCATATAGCAGAGACCATTTGGTGGCAGGATTCGCACAACATGTGAAGGTGACATGAATTAGGTCCATGCTCCGTAAGAGTGATGTCCATGACAATTTTAGTAAACATCTGTTCTGTATTCAGAGAGAAGCGGGATGATATGTTCATATCACATGAGGAGGATTAGCAACTTTCTAATCTATTAGTAACCAAGGATGATATTTGAAAACATCTTCTAGGAGGTAAACATTTTTAAATCAGCAGATCTGGATAACACACACTCAAGCATATTTAAAGAGTTGATTGAGGAGATTTCTGGCCCACTGATATTTATTTTTAATAAATTGAAGTGGTATGAAAAATGCAGACCTCTGAAAGAAACTGCTAATGTGCTGCCATTCAAAGAGGGGAAGTGGGATGACCAGGTAGCCTGAGATTAAGCCAAGGCTAAATAATGGAAAAGCAGATACAGGACTCAGTTAATAAAGAATGGAAATGTGATTAATGCGAGTCAGGGTAGTTTAGGGGGGAAATTAGTCTGTTCAGACAACCTTGATTTCGTTTTATGATCCCATTACAAGTTTAGTTGACAAAAGTAGCTTTGTAGATGTACTATATAGATAGATTTTCATAAGGTCTTATTACCACATCTTCATTAAAACAAAACAGTCTTATTCAATACCAGTAAAGCACATTAAATGAACTGAGAACTAGTTCAAACTAGTTCTCAGTGGGAATCATGATTGAATATGAATGTTTCTGATGGGCTTCTGCTAGGGCCTGATACTAATTCAACATTTTCATCAATGATCTGGCAGTAAATATGAAGTTACCTTCGATTAAAATCTGTGGCTATGGTAAATACTGCTGACGACAGGGTAGTCATGCATAGTGATCTGGATCATGGCAAGCTTAGAGTCATTCAAACAGAATGTATGTTAATACAGCCAAATACTACGTCCTACTTCTAAGAAAAACAAATGTGATGGGGAGGAGGCTGTAGCACTTTTTCAGGCCCAGTACTTGTAATACACATAGCATAACCCCTCCTCCCATACACACAGCCACGTGAGCCATGACAAACATTTGCTTTAATTCTGAAAGTATTGTTACATCCTCTACATTTCTGAAAAATGTTAAACAAATATAGCCAAAGGGAGCATAACATCCAGGCTGAGAGCGTTCCAAGTTTGCTGACTACTTTGTGAGGTTTTGGCCATTATAAAGGTATTATATCCTGTCAGTGTCTTGATGTTTTGATTCGAACGGACCAGCGTGACTGCAAGCATTTTATAATTACGTCAATTAACTTTCAGCTTTATTTTTCTGACCTTTTTCATTTGAGCAATTCGACCTGAGCGGACGCCCTCAGTTGTGCCCAGACACGGCCCGGTCCGTCACAGCCAGGCGCCGCCATTTTTAAATCCCGGCTCGTTCGAACCCCGTGCCGCGCGGCTACACGCGGTACAGACTAGGTAGTTCGGACTAGGCTTCCTAGTCTGAACTACCGTTACTCCTCGTGGAATGAGGAGGAACGGTAGTTCGGATTAGGAAGCCTAGTCCGAACTACCTAGTCCGTGCCGCGTGTAGCCGCGCGGCACGGGGTTCGAACGAGCCGAGATTTAAAAATGGCGGTGCCCGGCTTATGCAAATGAAGCCCGGGAAATTCAAATCCTGGGCTTCATTTGCAAGTGCGGTATGCCTACATTACCCCGCTAGTTCGAACTAGGAGGGTAGTGTAGACATACCCTGAAGGGGCTCTGGCCTGTATTCGAGGCAGGGCTATAGCAGTCTATGAGGGCCTGGGCTGAAGCAAGCAAGGCGGCAAACAGGACTACAGCTGGGTGAGCACCAAAGCTGTTTAGCACTAAAGCATGCCTCTTGGCCTAAGGAGCAGAAGGACTGCCACCACTGGGTGGGGTGGCAGAGGGTAGAGATACATGGGTCTCCCCAACACCACCAGGTCCCCCAGCCCAGGGCCCTAACAGTGAGTGGTCCACCCGTGGGTCAGCAGGGATCTGCCTGCCGCATGCTGACTCCCATTCCAGCAGGAGAACCCTGGGCTACATCCTACCACAGTTGTGGTTTACAGTACAAAGAGCCCCACCTCCGCAGGGTATTTGTCTACTGAGAGCTCCAGCAGCTCCTCAGGGTCCTCAGATTGCTCCCTGAAAGTAAGGTGTTGGTCCACCCCTGGGCTGGGCTTCCGCAGAGGTGTCTGCTCCTTTGAAGAGACATCTCTTCTCTGCTATGGCTCAGCATCGGCAGGGCTCTGCTTTTCTACTCCCTCTCTTGCCCTGGTACTTCCAGTGAGGGGGGCAGGCCAGATTGGGCTCCACCCATCCAGGGCAGTGTAGTGATCCCTCACACTGCAGTTCAGAGGGAGTCCACTCCACCTCACCATGCAGAGCTGGCAATAGACTGCGGGGCCTGAACAATGGGGGGCGGCAGCAGTGGGACCTCTGGAAGGGACAGGGCTTGGGGTGGAAGGTGCGGGGCTCAGGGCAGCCAGCCCTCAGCACTACCTGGGACTCATGGAGATTTAAAGGGTCCAAGACTGACCACCACTGTTGCTGCAGTAGTGGTGGCCCAGAGGCCTAAGCTCTTTAAATTGCCGGGACTTGGGGCTACTGCCCCATTTGCCCCCCTCCCATTGCCCTGTCACCACATGCCTCTCTATATTGGGTGAATTTTACACCTTGGCCCCAAACCTACCAACCGGGGCTACAACCCAAGGGAAGTAGCCTACACAAATATGAAATCCCACTGACTTTCATAAGGAGCTGATGTAGATCAGAATGCAGGACTGGGGATTTATTAAGCAGGATATTGAAGAGGAAAATATATTAATCTCTCAGCAAGCTAAAGGTGTAACAGAAATTCCCTTCTAGTGGAACTAATGGTCTGGTGTTATCTTTGTATGTGACAACTTGGATTATCCTGGTGTCATGGGGAATATGAGATAAATTCAGATCATCTGTTTAAAACGACTGATGGAATTTCTGGCATAATTTCCAGATTCCATAGACCTGACTATTTCTATCCGGACAGTCACAGAAGTTAGTGCTGAATATTCAAAATCCTCCTATTAAAATGGAAGAGAAACTTGTGTAGGGGTTTTTAATTGTATTTCACTAATACCACGGGGCTATCTGGAGCTAGGCCAGTGGATATTCCTTTAGAACATTTAAATTGAAAAATATTGGTCTATTTGACTTTGCTTTACTTGAAGGATAAGAAGATTTTCTAGGCACAACCCTGTGTCAAGATGTTGAGTTTAGATTTAAATCAAATTTCAAAAATTACATATCCCTCATTCACTCTAGCCCCCTTCTATGACAATTAGTCTCTAAGGGTATGTCTACACTACAATGTTAGTTCGAACTAACGGACGTTAGTTCGAACTAACATTCATAGCCGCTACACTAGCGCTCCGCTAGTTCGAATTTGAATCGAACTAGCGGAGCGCTTAGTTCGAACTAGGTAAACCTCATTTTACGAGGATTAAGCCTAGTTCGAACTAGCTAGTTCGAATTAAGGGGTGTGTAGCCCCTTAATTCGAACTAGTGGGAGGCTAGCCCTCCCCAGCTTGCCCTGGTGGCCACTCTGGCCAACACCAGGGAAACTCTATGCCCCCCTCCCGGCCCCGGACCCCTTAAAGGAGCACGGGCTGGCTACGGTGCCCGTGCCAGGTGCAAGCCTGCCAGCACCCAGCCAGCAGACCCTGCACCTGGCACGGCACAGAGCCACCCACCCGATGTCCCCCAGCCCACCCCCTCTTCCCGGGACCAGGCTGGCGGCTCCCGGGAGCTTGCCCTGGACCGCAAGAGGCGGGCACCTTCCTGGGCTAGTGCGGACATCGTGGACCTCGTCCACGATCTCTGCACTAGGCACAGGAAAGTGGCCGTCTAGGGCAGGAGAGCTGCCAGCCTGGCCACCCAGGAGCAGGTGTGCATGAAAATCAAGGGGGTCCACTGAGACCCCCGACCCTGAGCCCTGAGCTTACAATGGCCGTACTGGGTCAGACCAAAGGTCCATCTAGCCCAGTAGCCTGTCTGCCGACAGCGGCCAACCCTAGGGACCCTGGAGGGGATGGACCGAAGACAGTGACCAAGGCATTTGTCTCGTGCCATCCCTCTCCAGCCTTCCACAAACTTTGGGCAGGGACAGCACTCCTACCCCCTGGCTAAGACTACTC
The DNA here is from genome assembly GCF_049634645.1 of Pelodiscus sinensis. Taxonomy (NCBI): domain Eukaryota; kingdom Metazoa; phylum Chordata; order Testudines; family Trionychidae; genus Pelodiscus; species Pelodiscus sinensis. The sequence goes on along the minus strand of NC_134720.1, from coordinate 8,601,290 downwards.
CATGGACCCAACCTCCATGACTTGATCTCACTTCCCTTTAAACTCTGTTCTAGTTGTAGCCTTCACAGCCTCCTGCAGCAAGGAGTTCCGCAGGTTAACTATTTGCTTTCTGAAGAACAACTTTCTCTTACTAGTTTGAAGCCTGCTACCCATTCCTTTCCTTTGGTGTCCTCTAGTCCTTCTTTATGGGAACTCATGAAGAACTTTTCTGAATGCACCCTCTCCACCCAACCCCTGCTTTTAGAGACCTCTATCCTGTCCCTGCTCCATCTCCTCTTTTCTAAGCTGAACAGTCCCAGTCTCTGTAGCCTTTCTTCATATGGGACCTGTTCCCAACCCTTGATCATGTTAGTTGCCCTCCCCTCTCCCAGCCTTTCTCTTCCCCTCTCCCACCTCCTTTTCCCAGTCTCCCCCAGTTTTGTTCAATAAAGACAGAGTCAATGTTGGAAGAAACGTTATCTTTATTTTGTACATCAATAAGAAGGGGGGCTAGGGAAGGGTAAGTGGAAGGAGGTGAGGGAGGAATGGGGTACGAGCCCCCGATGGGGAGGACTGGGCTGGCTCTGCGGGCTTCTGGGGGTGGAAGCTCTCCTGCAGCCCCCCAATTGCCCCCTCTCCCCAGATGGCAGCCTGCGGCAAGTGCAGCCGGGCTGATGGCCGAGGGGTGTGATGTGCCGAGTGTGGGCACTCAGGGCACTCCAAGCCAGGACTGCTTTGCAAGCGGGGCACCCCTTAGAACTGTCTGTCCGGGGTGGGGGTCGGGACCCTTTAAGTGCAGCCCTCGGCTAGCCTGAGACTGCTCTAAGTCCTCCTCTGATGCCCTGCCGGCACTGCTTCCGGCCATCCTTAAGACCTGTTCAGAGTCCACTCAATGTGGACATGCTAGTTCGAATTAGCAAAACGCTAATTCGAACTAGTTTTTAGTTCTAGACGCGTTAGTTCGAATTAGCTTAGTTCGAATTAACTAATTCGAACTAAGTTAGTTCGAACTAGCGCTGTAGTTTAGACATACCCTAATTTCCATGTGTTTTATAGACAGCTAGATTGGCTGTTAACTTTATGTAAAGTGGATGTTAATTAATGCTAAATTGTAGTTCTTAAAGTGCTTCATATTTCATCCCCTTCAATGCTATATATGAACCACCGATCATCTGATTGCAAAGAATAAGGAAAAAATATAGGAAGGTCAATTTACCATCAGCTGTGAAGTCCTAGCTACTTACTGTAACTGGAGTTATTGGGTTTTAAAATTTGGTTTCTAATTTTTCAATAGATGTATAATTTAGCTTTTTAAAGCTTATTTAGTGGTATGACCTCAAATCCTCAGGGGATTAATTAATATGGAATGACATGGCACTTTGAGGCTAAAGTTTAGTGTGAAAGGAAATGTGTTTAGCTCATGGTTTCTCTGAAATGAGTGTGACAGAATAAACCTCTCTGAAAAGGACTACGTCTACACTATACATTTTTGCGGCAGAAAATATGATGAGGGGCTCATTAACATAAGTTGCAACATCATTCGCATATTTTCTGCCATTTCTTTTTGAGCAAGGGGTTTTTGCGCAAAAAGAAGCACACCCCCTTGCATAAAAAGAAATGGCAGAAAATATGCTAATGATGTCCCGACCTATGCTAATGAGTCCCTCATTACCATATTGTCTGCCGCAAAAACATGTAGTGTAGATATAGCCTAGTGCATGAATTCTGCTGTTCTCTAAAAGTCATTTTTCTGGATCAATGTATATAAAATACGCTGCTTGCCTTGGGTAATGGAACCTCCTGGCAATAGTTTTTTGGATTTCATTAGTGCCTGCTGACTCCAACAAACATTAGGTCCTGATTGTGCTAGGTACTGTACAAATGCATAGGAAGAGGACAATTTCTGTCCCAAAAAGCCCACAATCCAGCGAGCTGGTCTAACGTGCACTGGGGGCAATAGAAAGACTCCTACTGATTTCCCTGGGCTTTGAATCACTCCTGAAGTGCATTTTGCATGCTCTTTTTAAAAGTAAGATTTTAACTTCAGTATTGTAGAGCCTGGTAGAGCCATGTAGATGTTAATAATTTAAATTCCCCACTGACTGCTTCATACATTTCCCTCTCTCCCCTCTGTCTTCTGTTTGCCGTAAGAAAAATACAATACCTTCCACTATCCAAACGAAAACGATGGAAGAAGTCTTCTTTTGGCTTTATGGATTCACTATTTTTAGGCTAATACTGGACTAGGCCCTCCGCCTCACAAAATCTTAACTGGTCACAACAACAAGATCTCTTCAGAACAATCCCACACAATTGTCCAGCATAGGTAACTCCTGGATATAGCACTTCTGTTTCTCCAGGCATGGCATGACCATTTATGCCTAGTTCCAACATAATGTGCCACAGTCAGGACCTTGATTAAATCCCTGGAACAATGGTGGCAACCTGGGGCTCTATACGTGGGATTCTATACGTGACCCATGAGACATTTTGTTTGCCATTGCCCACGTGCAGGGTTGCCAGATTCCGTTTGATTTTTAACTGCATAGGGGTTTTTTCCTACCAGTATTACTAAAGTGACAGGCACGTAAAGAAAGGGCACGTGAAGTGTGGTGTGTACTGATAGCACACAACGTTGACTGTCAAAGCCGTGCGCTCCCTCTGCATCCAATCAAAGCATTGCTATGGTTCAGCTGGTACATCCTGCAAATTCTAGGTACACACACGCAGTTAGCAAAGCTACCCTATCCTAGGAGACCGTCTTGGTTACAACAATCTTACAATCCAATGAGATGAGGGAGGGCCACTCTTGCAGCCCACTCACTAGCCTAGGTTGTCCATCACTGCCTTGCAATGTGGTTTCTGTGCCATTCTTAAAAATAAATGTAATCCTGGCATTTGTAAGTTACACATTACTGGGGAAAAAAATCAATGGATATTTCTCAGTAAAGACAGTTTAGCTCTTCCATGTGACCTTATTATATGATGTTTGTATTTTCATAAATCCTGTTTAATTCCTAGTATCTATTGTGAAGTATATTTGCAGTTTCCTTAATTTTTGCAGGATAAAGAATAAAGTTAGAGGCTAAACAATTATCAATTTCATAGCTGGACAGAAGATCTTATGGTAAGCAAAATAGACCGGCTGTCCAGTTTTAATGGGATTTATACAGTATTTTATGCTTAGAAAAGGTGGAATGAAGGTTTCTGTACAGTTTCAACACAAATCACTAAAACGTCCATCTTTTTTCTTCTTGCATACGTTCTGTTCTCATTCTGGTATTAGAGCAGTGTTTCATAAACTTTTTAAGACTGAGGAACACCAAAAAATAAATTTTGTTTATGAGGAACGCCAAAGATTTTTTGTTGAGCAAAAAAAAAAAAAGAGGGAGAGGCGGGGAAAAGTTATTGACCAAAAAAAGGGTAGGGGGATTATTCAGAAAAAAAGGGTGGGAGGAGTCAGGGAAAAGTTATCAACCCCTCCACCAAAAAAAAGCGGGGAGGAAGTTATTAAGCAAAAAAAAAAAAAAAAAGTCACCTGCCCCTTTAAGGGCGGCCATTTTTAATTGTTTTGTTCTCTGCGTCACACCTCCGATTGCCTCGCAGCACACTGGTGTGCCGTGGAACACAGTTTAAGAAACACTGTACTAGAAGATGCCCAGCGCTCCAAAGAGGGACTGACCTCTATTAAAAATATGGGTGGACTGCATAGCTAAACAAGTTCAATAAACACTATTAGCAATTAATATAGTCAAAATATTTGTGCATATTTTATAAGTGGACTGAAACATCTTAGGCATCAATACAAAAATCTCTTCTGTCGATAGAGGATATTGCATAGATAACACTTTAGAAACTGGCCATTCTGTGAACTTATGCTTTAAAATGTTTACCATAAACTACTCGTAATGTCCATTTCTGCATTTATATCTGTGCAGGACACAAGAGCAAATGAGCTCACTGCCTGGAAAAGAATAGGAAGGATGGCAGGAGATCACTCTGGTTTATCCAGGAGATCCTCAATGAAATGAAACTCAAACAAAAATTTCCACAAAATGTGGGGAGAACCCAAGAATGTAGGGACAAAATTAGAAAGGCCAAGCCACAAATGAGATTAAACGAGGGAAATATAGTCTAGATGGGACTATTGTAAGGTGGGCACATAACTGATTGTAAACCGTTTCCAGAGAGTAGTTATCAATGGTTCAAAGGCAAACTAGAAGCCCATACTGAGTGAGGTCCCACAGGGATCTGGCCTAGGCCTGATTCTGTTCAATATCTGGATAATGGAATAGAAACTATACTCATAAAATTTGCAGATGATACCAAACTGGGTCGGGTGGAGTGACAGGGTGTTTGCCCCCCACTGGCCCTATAAGGGTTAAAACTAGGGCTGTCAATTAATGCGTGTTGACGCCTGCAATTAATGCAGGGCAGAATTAACATGTTAAAAAAATTAACGCACGTTAATCTAGGGTTACCATACGTCTGGTTTTTCCTGACCATGTCCTCTTTTTCACTTGTTAAATCTCCGGCCAGCCATCTTTTTTAAATGGCAAAAAATGTCCGGGATTTTGCTCTGCAAAGGGGATCAGCGAGGGACAGTGGCATGCATCTGTCAAATGGAACGTTCGGAGCCACGCACCGGGACTGTTCATGGCTGCTCTGCGCATGCACCCCAGCGACTGGAGAGAAAAGCGTGTGGTTGCCAGGGCTCTGGTGAGACCCAGTGAAGATCCGATGTGGGGGGGGTTGGCTCCTCCCACGGAGTCACCATCTTACCCTCCACCCCGCTAGGTTATGTCCCCGGTTCTGCGGGAGGAGTGGGGCATTGGGTTAGAGCAGAGGAGCTGGGGATGTCTGGCTCTGTGGGAGGGGTGAGGGCATTGGGTTGGAGTGGAGGGGGGGAGCTGTATTCTTATTATTCTTATTATTGTTTAACAGCACAATTAATTGCACAATTAATTTTTTTAATCGCTTGACAGCCCTAGTTAAAACCCAAGCCTGGGAGAGGGCTGAGATGATAGAGCCCACAGCTGAAGCAGATACAGCCAATTAGGGCCCAGTGGGGCTGTATAAATAAGGGCATTTGGAGTGGAGGAAAACTAACTCTTGCTCCAGCCGTGGAGCAGGAGGGACTTGGCTGCCAAGGAAGCTAGAGGCTTCCTGAGACAGAGCAGTGCCGGGGAAAGGCAGGCAGAGCTGGGGAGCTGTGGCCTGACCTCACTTCCAGGCTGCAGGGCCTGAGGCAAGGCCTGAGCGATACTAGGGCTGCAGGGATACCAGGGCAGGAGAAAGCAGCACCTTTCCAATGATGAGTGGCCGTGTCAGACGGCAGTTTACCTCTGAGGCAGGGACTAGATGACACCTGGCAGTGGGTCATTGAGGAAAGGTTGGTACAGACGGTTGGGGGAGTGAGTGTGACAGGTGACAAGTTCTTTGGAGGTGGGAATTAGAATTTAAAATAATCTGGGCAGTCTGAAGAGAAGAGGATGAAATTCAATAAAAACGAATGCAATTTACTCCCCTTGGAAAGGAACAATCCATTGTACACATACGAGATGGGAAATAACCGCCTAGAAAGGAATACAGGTTGGACCTCCCTGAGCAAGTGAGTTTGCCAGATATGGGGTGGTCAAGGTACTCCCAGGAGGGGCCGGCAGCCTTCCTGCTGGGCTCCCCTTCTGGCCGCCAGTCCCACTGCCAGCCCTGGCTGCTGGGCTCTTGGACCCCCGCGCGGCTGACCAAGCTCCACTCCCCATCCACTGGCTGGGCTCCCTGCCACCAGGGCTACTGCACTGCCTGACCAGCTCTGCATCAGTCCCGCCAGCTTGCCAGGCTCCCAGCCACTGGAACCACCAGGCTGCCGCACCGGCTCTGCTCCCAGCCAGCCAGCCAGGCTCCTCTGTCAGATTCCCAGCCACCAGTGCTCTCCGGTCCAGCCGTATACATGCAGCACACATTCCTCTACACCTATGTAATTACTATGCAAAAAACCTTCCCTACTTCCTGACTGGCTGCCTGCTCCACTTGTCCACTTGGTGGGGAAGAACTAGCACCCAGAGCAGCTGTGGACAGCTTGTATTAAAGGAGGAGATTGGCATAATAGGCATCACTGAAACCTGGTGGAATGAGGAAAATCTGTGGGACACAATCATACCGGGATATAAAATATATAGAAAGGATAGAGCAGGCCGGCTGGGTGGCGGAGTGGCACTGTATGTGAAAGATAATGTAGAATCAAATGAAATAAAAATATTAAGTGAATCAACATGTTCCATAGAATCGCTATGGATAGAAATTCCATGCTCCAATAATAAGAAATTAGCAGTAGGGGTATATTACCGACCACCTGACCAGGACAGCGATACTGACATAGAAATGCTGAGGGAGATTAGAGAGGCTACCAAAATAGAGAACTCTATAATAATGGGGGATTTTAATTACCCCCATATTGACTGGATACATGTCACCTCAGGAAGAGAAGCGGAGATAAAATTTCTCAATGGCTTAAATGACTGCTTCTTGGAGCAGCTAGTGCAGGAACCCACAAGGGGAGAGGCAATTCTCGATTTAGTCCTGAGTGGAGTGCAGGATCAGGTCAAGGATATAACCGTTACAGGACCGCTTGGGAATAGTGACCATAATATAATAACATTCAACATTCCTGTGGTGGGAAGAACACCTCAGCAGTCCAGCACCCTGGCATTTAATTTCAAAAAGGGGAATTACGCAAAAATGAGGAGGTTAGTTAAACAGAAATTAAAAGGCACAGTGACTAGAGCCAAATCCCTGAAAGCTGCATGGAAACTTTTTAAAGACACCATAATAGAGGCCCAACTTAAATGTATACCCCAAATTAAAAAACATAGCAAGAGACCTAAAAAAGAGTCACCGTGGTTTAACCACCATGTAAAAGAAGCAGTGAGGGACAAAAAGGTATCTTTTAAGAAGTGGAAGTCCAATCCTAGTGAGATAAATAGAAAGGAACATAAACACTGTCAAATCAAGTGTAAACATGTAATAAGAAAAGCAAAAAAAGATTTTGAGGAACAGCTAGCCAAAAACTCAAAAAGAAATAACAAAATGTTTTTTAAGTACATTAGAAGCAGGAAGCCTGCTAAAAAGCCTGTGGGTCCCCTAGATGATCGAGCTATAAAAGGAGCAATCAAGGATGATAAAGCCATTGAGGAGAAACTAAATGATTTCTTTGCTTCAGTCTTCACGGCTGAGGACGTTGGGGAGATTCCTGAATCTGCACCGTCCTTTGTGGGTGATGAATCTGAGGAACTGTCCTGGATTGAAGTGTCATTAGAGGAGGTTTTGGAACAAATAGAAAAACTTAATGTTAACAAATCTCCGGGACCGGATGGCATTCATCCAAGGGTTCTAAAAGAACTTAAATGGGAAATTGCTGAGCTATTATCTGTGGTTTGTAACCTATCCTTTAAATCGGCTTCCGTACCTAATGACTGGAAGGTAGCCAACGTGACACCAATATTTAAAAAGGGCTCTAGAGGCGATCCTGGCAATTACAGACCGATAAGTCTAACTTCAGTACCGGGCAAATTAGTCGAAACAATAGTAACGAATAAAATTGTGAAGCATGTAGAAGAACATAATTTGTTGGACAAAAGTCAACATGGTTTCTGTAAAGGGAAATCCTGTCCTACTAATCTGTTAGAGTTCTTTGAAGGGGTTAACAAACATGCAGACAAGGGGGATCCAGTAGATATAGTATACTTGGATTTTCAGAAAGCCTTTGACAAGGTCCCTCACCAAAGGCTCTTGTGTAAATTACATGGCCATGGGATAAGAGGGAAGGTCCTTTCTTGGATTGAGATCTGGTTAAAAGACAGGAAACAAAGGGTTGGAATAAATGGTAAATTTTCAGATTGGAGAGGGGTAACTAGTGGTGTACCCCAAGGGTCAGTCCTGGGACCAATCCTTTTCAACTTATTCATAAATGATCTGGAGAAAGGGGTAAGCAGTGAGGTAGTAAAGTTTGCAGATGATACCAAACTGTTTAGGATAGTCAAGACAGAAGCAGACTGTGAGGGACTCCAAGAAGATCTCACCAAACTGAGTGATTGGGCAACAAAATGGCAAATGAAATTTAATGTGGATAAGTGTAAAGTAATGCACATCGGGAAAAATAACCCCAACTATACGTACAGTATGATGGGGGCTAATTTGGCTATGACAAATCAGGAAAGAGATCTTGGAGTTATCGTGGACAGTTCTCTGAAAACTTCCACACAGAGTGCAGCGGCGGTCAAAAAGGCAAATAGGATGCTAGGAATTATTAGGAAAGGGATAGAAAATAAGACCCAGAATATCTTACTGCCCCTGTATAAAACTATGGTTCGCCCACATCTTGAATACTGTGTACAGATGTGGTCTTCTCACCTCAAAAAAGATATTTTGGCCTTGGAAAGGGTTCAGAAAAGGGCAACTAAAATGATTAGGGGTTTGGAATGGGTCCCATATGAGGAGAGGCTAAAGAGACTGGGACTTTTCAGTTTAGAAAAGAGGAGACTGAGGGGGGATATGATAGAGGTCTATAAAATCATGAGTGGTGTGGAGAGGGCTGATAAAAAAAAGTTATTTATTAGTTCCCATAATAGAAGAACTAGAGGACACCAAATGAAATTAATGGGTAGCAGGTTTAAAACTAATAAAAGGAAGTTCTTCTTCACACAGCGTGTTGTCAACCTGTGGAACTCCTTGCCAGAGGAGGCTGTGAAGGCTAGCACTATAATAGGGTATGTCTACAGTACAAAGTTAGTTCGAACTAACGGACGTTAGTTCGAACTAACTTTAATAGGCGCTACACTAGCGCTCCGCTAGTTCGAATTTGAATCGAACTAGCGGAGCGCTTAGTTCGAACTAGGTAAACCTCATTTTACGAGGATTAAGCCTAGTTCGAACTAGCTAGTTCGAATTAAGGGGTGTGTAGCCCCTTAATTCGAACTAGTGGGAGGCTAGCCCTCCCCAGGTTTTCCTGGTGGCCACTCTGGCCAACACCAGGGAAACTCTATGCCCCCCTCCTGGCCCCGGACCCCTTAAAGGGGCACGGGCTGGCTACGGTGCCCGTGCCAAGTGCAAGCCTGCCAGCACCCAGCCAGCAGACCCTGCACCTGGCACGGCACAGAGCCACCCACCCGATGTCCCCCAGCCCACCCCCTCTTCCCGGGACCAGGCTGGCGGCTCCCGGGAGCTTGCCCTGGACCGCAAGAGGCGGGCACCTTCCTGGGCTAGTGCGGACATCGTGGACCTGGTCCACGATCTCCGCACTAGGCACAGGAAAGTGGCCATCTAGGGCAGGAGAGCTGCTAGCCTGGCCACGCAGGAGCAGGTGTGCATGAAAATCAAGGGGGTCCACTGAGACCCCCGACCCTGAGCCCTGAGCTTACAATGGCTGTCCTGGGTCAGACCAAAGGTCCATCTAGGCCAGTAGCCTGTCTGCCGACAGCGGCCAACACTAGGGACCCTGGAGGGGATGGACCGAAGACAGTGACCAAGCCATTTGTCTCGTGCCATCCCTCTCCAGCCTTCCACAAACTTTGGGCAGGGACACCACTCCTACCCCCTGGCTAAGACTACTCCATGGACCCAACCTCCATGACTTGATCTCACTTCCCTTTAAACTCTGTTCTAGTTGTAGCCTTCACAGCCTCCTGCAGCAAGGAGTTCCACAGGTTAACTATTTGCTTTGTGAAGAACAACTTTCTCTTACTAGTTTGAAGCCTGCTACCCATTCCTTTCCTTTGGTGTCCTCTAGTCCGTCCTTTATGGGAACTCATGAAGAACCAGATGGCAGCCTGCGGCAAGTGCAGCCGGGCTGATGGCCGAGTGGTGTGATGTGCCCAGTGTGGGCACTCCGGGCACTCCAAGCCAGAACTTCTTTGCAAGTGGGGCACCCCTGAGAACTGTCTGTCCGGGGTGGGGGTCGGGACCCTTTAAGCGCAGCCCTCGGCTAGCCTGAGACAGCATCTCCATGCTCTAAGTCCTCCTCTGATGCCCTGCCGGCACTGCTTCCGGCCATCCTTAAGCCCTGTTCAGAGTCCACTCAATGTGGACTTGCTAGTTCGAATTAGCAAAACGCTAATTCGAACTAGTTTTTAGTTCTAGACACGTTAGTTCGAATTAGCTTAGTTCGAATTAACTAATTCGAACTCAGTTAGTTCGAACTAGCGCTGTAGTGTAAATGTACCCATAGAGTTTAAAGAGAAGCTGGATAAATTCATGGAGGTTAGGTCCATAAAAGGCTATTAGCCAGGGGATAAAATGGTGTCCTTGGCCTCTGTTTGTCAGAGGCTGGAGAGGGATGGCAGGAGACAAATCGCTTGATCATTGTCTTCGGTCCACCCTCTCTGGGGCACCTGGTGCTGGCCACTGTCGGTAGACAGGATACTGGGCTAGATGGACCTTTGGTCTGACCCAGTACGGCCGTTCTTATGATCTTATGTTCTTAAGTTCTTATGAACTAGCACCCAGAGCAGCTGTGGACAGCTCATCCCATCTTCACACTGCTGAGGCTGGACAGATGACTTGAGGGGCAGCTGGGGAGTGAAGGGGACTGGATTGCCAGGGAGGCTGAGTTCAGGTGGGAGCAGAAATGATGTGTGTGTGTTGGGGGAGAATGGATGCGAGGAAGAGGATGGGGTAGGTAGGTTAATGACTCAGCAAGTGCAGGGAGATGAAGGGGATGAGAGTGCTTACATCTGTGGCCAGAGTCACTTTAATAGGTCAGGGAGAGTGGGCAACACTCGCTGTCAGACCCACATGCTGAGATTGGGCACGGTCTCTGTGCAGAGCTAATCAGGACAGTGTCAGAAGAGAGAATTAGCTGACAGGTCTGGACGGTTCCATCAGCTGGTCCTGGTAAAACTCGGTTTATTCTGAATAACAAACTCAGGGGGACTTCACTCTGGCATATTATCAGGATGTGTGTGAGTTTTCTGTGATTCTTTAATTCAAGACACGCAAGGAAATCTGAGAAAACAGGGCAACATTTTCAAAAAGAAAGTGTTAAAATTTTGCAAAGGAGACTTGGCAAATATTTTGTTAAAAATACATTTAAAAATTAATTGTCCTACTTATGATGCCATCATTGGATATTAAACTATGAAATGAATTTACAGAACAGCAGTGGTTAGTCTTAACCTAAATGCACCCTTAGCTCTGGAGTCACCACTCGCCTTCCATAATATATATCACAAAAGAGGAAAACCGAAATGCCTGCTTGTTCAGACACCGTCTCACAGAACATTAAATGTGAAATGAGATCTCAGGGTTAAAACCTGGTCACTGCCACTTGTTCCACTGCCACTTGTCAATTTCATACCACTCATGCATGATCTCTGTGACTCTTCATGTCACTTTTACTGTGCTCCTTGTCAATTTCACGCCCAGGAGTGGGAGAAAATTGGCAGCCAGTACACAGAAATCAGAAGCAGAATAAATTGACAAGGAGTGGCAGAAACCTGTGAGTTCCTTTGAGCTCAAGAACACTGAAAACCTAGAGAGACATGGAAACATCAAGATGGTTAAACTGACATAAGACTGAGAGATCAGGAGTGGTACTAAACTACGGGGAGAGTTGAAATGATCAGGAATAATGTCCAACTACAAGAAGAGACCTGACATGGGGCTAAACCACAGCAAAAGAGGAAGTAAAAGGAGCTCAAAATTGAGAGAGGCAAAAATTACATTTTTAAAATTAAGAAGCAATTAGATTAAAGCTTTAAATCAGCCACACTTACTCTCACTTGAATACGTGCTGTGTGAAGGTGTGAGGTTTAAGAGTACTTCTCCTGTAATCTAATAGCAGCTCTTCCACACAGAGACAAAGGGCTAAGATTTTCCAAAATGACTGTTGGTACCATGAAAAGGATGAGCACCACTGAAAGGATCTGATTTTAAGCAACACCTTATAACCATTCCCAGATCCATTCCTGGATCTTTGGTCAGCTGCTGGTATGAAAGCACCCCCATGGGCAAGAGAAGTTTGGCATGATTTAGTAATGATTTCTCTGATTAAACAATGAGTTGAGCTTCAAAGAATCCCATCTAGTCCGTATCCCAAACAGTGATGGCTGTGACACAGGGTAATGAGTCCTCTTAGAGAACCATGTAGGTTCTTGTAGACAGTGACCAAAAAAATCTCTTAATCTGCTCTTTGATACACACCTCTCAGAAGTGGGTGCTTCATACATTAAACATGCAGCATTTTATGTAAAGTAGATATCAAGATGTGATCAAAGTGGTTTTTCTTCCCTGTCCCAGAGGACTCCTGGAGAAAGAGCATTCCTGCTTAATAAAAAAAAATCCACATTTTCCATCAAGAGGCAAAAGGCAAAAATGAACTGCCAGTGAGCTGGTCTTCTTGGCTGAAGAAGCCATTTATTTTGTCTTAATCACATTGGTAGCATACTAAATCTGAGACAACTTTCATGAATAAGATTTTCTTTTTTCTTAATGTAAAAATATGCACCATCCATTTCATGAAGATAATTATCTAGAAATTTGGGCTATTCTTCCATTTTCCATAGAGATGATAGCATCTGATTGTCTGGCTAGAATCACAACTACAGTAAGGCTCCATGTAGTACAGCATTGTAATGACTCTAGGTGGACTACACTGTCTATAGACTTAAGCAAGGAGAATGTTTTAGAAAGTGAAATGCTTAGTTTTGTAAAAAATGGTTTCCCTTCAGTACAAGTACAGTACAATGTGCTACTCTTGAAACCCTCACTCATGCCAGTTGTTCCTTTATGTTCAGTTGCATTATTCATGTAAGAGCTACAGAATTGGGTGCCATGCTTGAAACTATCATCTGGTGACCACATTTTGAGCATTTAAACAAGTGTTACAAAGAAAAACAAAATGAAAGTTATTTACCTATAACTGAGTTCTTCATCCTCATAGGATGCAGACAGCTGGCACAGCTGACATGGTGGGACTGTAATTAGCAATGAGTAAACCACCCCTGACCTTTATGAAAGTCCACAGATAGGAGGATCTGACTTTAAAGACTGTAACTTGTTAACTCTCCTTGTTGATATAATAATTGCAAGAAAAAAACTGAGGTGAACCAGTGAACATTCAACCAGTAGTTAAAATGGTGGTAACATGATTTTCAAAAGAACCAAGTTAAGATTCCAGATATATGCGGAGGTATAAATACATACAGTAATTCCTTGTTTAACACATGCCCGCTTAACACGTCTTCGTGATAGCACGATTTTTTTTTAGGGAACATTTTTTTAATTACTCGCCTATCCCCAGAATAACATGATTTTCCCCACCGGCCTATTGCCAGCGGCTGCAGGGGGCTTCCCCCGCCTCCCTGCAAAGTGGTGGAGGGTTTGCGGCTCGCCGCGCCATTCCCCAGCGACCTCCGCCCCCTCGCTGGATGCAGTGCGAGTCCCGGCAGACCCGTCACAGGGGCATACTCCCAACCCAATCCCCTTCCCTCCCCTCTTCTTCCCTTCCCCAGAGCCAAACACCTCCCCTCCCTGCTGTAACCCAGTCCCTTTTCTCCCCCAACCTTATGTCCTGGTCCCAACAGACACCACCGCTTGAAACGCAACCCCCCACCTTTTCCATTATTTTCAATGGGAAAATTGACCCCGCATAACACGTTTTCACTTACCACGATCATTTTCTGAAACATATCTATAGTGTCAAATGAGGAATTACTGTATATAAATTATATAATCCTTTGAGAAACTTTATAACCCAGAATAACGCACAATGATTTACCATTAACCCATTTTTTTAGGGTTGCCATTCCTTTTAGATGATAAATTTGAGGAACTACTAACTCTTGTTTGTAACTTATCCTTTAAATCAGCTTCTGTAAATCAGACTGGTACAGAAGCTGCTAGCAGCCTTTAAGTACCTGAAGCGGGGCTCCAAACAATATGGAGAGAGGCTGTTCTCAATGGTGACAGATGACAGAATGAGGAGCAATGGTCTCAAGTTGCAGTGGGGGAGGTCTAGGTTGGATATTAGGAAAAACTATTAGAGTGGGGAAGTGGGGAAACACTGGAATGGGTTCCCTAGGGGGACAGTGAAGCACTGGAATGGGTTCCCTAAGGAGGTGGTGGAATCTCCATCCCTAGAGGTTTCTAAGTCCTGGCTTGACACAGCCCTGGCTGGATTGATTTACTGTATATAAATCTTTGGGCAGGGGGCTGGACTCAATGACCTCCTGAGGTCTCTTCCAGCCCTATGATTCTATTCCGAAATAACTATGCGAGTGTCTACACAGCAATTCCGTTATTTTGAAATAATTTCAAAATGACAAACGGCTTGTTCCAACTTCTGTAAACCCCATTCTAAGAATAATAACACCTATTCTGAAATAGCTATTTCGAAACAAGGCGTGTGTAGACGCTACACTTTTGCTATTTCAAAATAGCCCCATTCTAAGTTATTCCTCCTGGGGCTTTAAATCGAGATAGTATGTCTACATTAGGGAAGCCTGCCTCAGACTAATTTTGAGGCTTCCCTGCAGTGTAGATGTTCTATTTCAAAATAAACTATTTTGGAATAACTATTCTGGAATAGCTTATTCTGAAAGAACTGTGCAGTGCAGATGTAGCCTAGGAGATAACTATTTTAGTTTAGATCATATGACTTGTTCTTGACAAATGCATTGTGTTTTGCCATACAAAACATGTTATACCCATGTGCCACATGCCAGCTCCCTCTCTGGAGCACTAATGTTCTTAGAAATGGACCCTAGTGATCAATGAAAAATGTATTGAACTTAATATTGTTGGCTCAGGAAAGTCATTTGTCTTGCCCTACCACTGAAAGCCTATGCTAGCAATATGGGCTACAAGTGGAGAGCATTTTATTATTTATTATATTTAAGCATGTTCTTCTCAGTGGAAGTGCTGCTTTTAATGATGGATTTTTGGTGATGTGAATATAAAGTACATCACAACTCCACTATGTTTTAATTTTATGGATGGCACAGCTCTTTGGCCTGGGTACCCTCAGTTGGCTGAAATCATATGCATGCATCCCAGCTGGGAACAAAGTCACAGATACGTAGAAAGGACAAGAATGTCCGAGTAAGTCAGCTGTCACCATGGAGATTGTACCAACACAAGAGATACAGTAAAACAGCGGTCTCCGACTCCAATCTTCTTATGCCCCAAACCACTTTTTAAATTTCAGGGCAATCCAAGATCTACTCTCACCCTTCCCAGGACATTGCCCCATCCATGCCTCCTTCCCTCCATCACCCACTCTCCCTTACCCTCACTCATTTTCACTGGGGTGGGGCAGGGGTGCGGGCTCTGGGCCAGGGCTGAGGATTCAGGTGCAGGAGGGGGTGAGGGATGCAAGTCTGAGAGGGAGTTTGAGTGCAGAAGGAGACTCCAGGCTGGGGTAGAGAGTTAGGGTTCAGGAGGGGGTAGGAGGAGTGGGGTGCTGGCTCTGGGAAGGCAGGGGCAGGGGAGGAGGAGGACATATGGAGTGTTGGCTCTGGGAGCGGCCTGTGGGCTAGGGCAGAATGTTGGGGTGCAGGAGGGAGTATGGAGTTCTGGCTCTCAGAGGGGGCTCCTGTCTGGGGCAGAGTTTTGGGATGCAGGAGAGGGTGGAAAAGGGAGTGCTGTCTCTGGGAGGGGGCTCCAGGCTAGGGCGCAGTTTAGGGGTGGAGGTGGAGCTGTGGCATGCTGGCCCTGGGAGCGGGGCCAGGGCTGAGACAGGGGTGTAGGAGAGGTGCAAGGCGCAGTAGGGCTCAGACAGGCTGCTTGCCTGCCATGGCCCCATGCTGATCCCAGAATCAGACAATTGCAGGTTTGTCTCTGTGCTCCCCTGGCTGGGAGGGGGACAGCACGTCTCCACACACTGCTCACTGCCTCCGGCATTGTCCTTACAGCTCCCATTGCCCAGGAGCCAGCCAATGGGAGCTGCAGGCACAGACAGCTTGTGGAGACATGCTGTCCTCTTTTCCCCAATGGGAGCAAGAGATGAGCCTGCAGGCAGGAGGCAGCTTGATTATAGCAGCCCAGAGATTGTGATTGACAGGCTGAGACTCCAGGACTGACCAGTCAATCACAATCTATGGTGTCTCCTGCAGTAAAAGATTCCATACAACCTTGGTTTCCAGTCATTGCCATACCAAGCTCTTCCTCCTATTTAGCAATATGGGAAGGGCAAGGCAACTGCAACTCCATGAGGCCTGTTCATAACCTCCAGAACCTGGGATACATTTTCAGAACCCTGGTGCACGTACAAATGTACAATAGGAGATAATCCGGCACTGGCAGAAAATGGATGGAATTATCAAAATGGGTCTTTTCCATAATGGCTGGTCGCCCCCTGTCTTGCAAGGTGATAACAACCTACAATAGAAAAGGAGCAGACATTTGACTCCAGCAGACTTACTGTCACAGGTGTGAAGCTTGACGGCAGGCACTTCTCAATATGTTGCTGCCTACCATGGGCAGTGGAGGCCAGCTCCTAAGCCTGTGGCCCCACCACCACTCTGCCTAATACCCGCCCCGGCCCTGCTCCCTCCCTACTGTCTCCCTCTTCCCTTTCCTCTCCCTTGTTACTCACCCTTTACAGCAGGGCTACTCAACTTCAGAAGGCCCGGGGGCCACAATGATACTCACAGCACATGCCGAGGGCCACAACTTAAGTGTGGTTGCATATACATGCAAATATATATGCAAATATATGAAAATACCTTCTTTCACACCGATGGTCATGAATACAAAGATTAAGGCAAGACTTCACAACATGCAGGTCCCATTTAAGTCAGTTCTGCTGATATTAATAAAATGCAATATTTACCCGATTTCCACCCATATGTCAGAACTTTTAATGAGTGTCAGTCTAGGAATTTAACTCCTATAACGTATATCAACCGAAGACCATCATATTGATTGCAGGCAGTCCCCGGGTTACGTACAAGATAGGGACTGTAGGTTTGTTCTTAAGTTGAATTTGTATGTAAGTCGGAACTGGTACATATTGTAGGGGAAACTCTAGCTAAACATTTCTCCAGAGCTCAGTTTTATTCTCCCACACCTCACTTCCCTCAGTCCTTTATTCTCAAGCTGAGGTGTCTGCTGAGAAAAGCCACTCCGCATCTCCCTGGTCTGCTGGGTGGGGGCGCTAGCTTCGCGTCTCCCTGGTCTGCTGGGGGGAAGCAGCTAGTGCGGGGTTGCCTCACCCCGTTTGTAAGTAGGGATCCGATGTAAGTCGGATCCATGTAACCCGGGGACTGCCTGTACTTTTGTTTTGGCTCCCACCTGCAGGTCACATGTTGAGCCCCACGTAAATCCAAACTGCACGGCAGGCCGCAAACAAATGGACCATGGGCCACATGCAGCCCACGGGCTACGTGTTAAGTAGCCCTGCTATACAGCCAAATCATGGAACCCAAATGTTGCAAATGACATTTAAAAAATGCTCTTCTACGATTTCTTCCTAAAGAAAATGGAGCATGTTTTCTACTTTCTGCATGTCAAATTGTGAAGAGTAGGCCTGCAGAAGGTACCTAATTAAAAGCATTAAATTGGGGAATAAAAAATTATCAGTCACAGGTATTTTGATATACCTCAAAATTTGTCAGAGATGTATGTGCAAAAACTTTGTAGTAAGGGCAAGTCAGCTGTCCTGCTCAATACAGTACTACATCTCATGGAATACATGTTGTACAGCTTTTCTCTATTTTACGTTTTCTTCATCAGTATTTCTAAGATGATTTTATATTTTAAATGTACTCTTAAGCCTTCATTAAATAATCATTCCAGATTACTACATATTTAATGAACTGAAAGAAAGACATTATTTTAAATTAATCAGTCAGAGCACTTTAGTGTATTCGTAACAAAGTACGTTGCTTTTATAAAAAGGGAACACTAATTTATTTTGTGATCTTCATAAAAACAGCCATATTTATGAAATTTCCATATATGTTTATATTAAAAATACATTTCCAAAGTTTTTAGGCATAACAAAGGATTTTATATCTTGGTAAGGTACTGATTTTGGTGGAGGGTTCTCCTAAAACTAGTTCATCAGATAGTCAGGACTGAAAAAAGAGAAACTCATTTGTCCAGCTCTCTGGCATAAAAGAAATGTCTTTTTTAAGGGAGGAGATGAAAGGAAAGTAGGGATAAATAGAAAGGACAGGAAGACTTTGGGAGCAAGTTTTTGTACTATAGTTATTAACATTAAATTGTGTATTTTACATAAGGGTGATCTTTTGAAGAATATATTTTAAAAAACATGTCTGAGGATCCAAGCATTAAAGCTGAATACTCAGATTGTGCACCTAAAAATTTATGCAAGGATTTTTTAGAGATGTGATTTAATAATCTTCTGCAACAAACTAATGAAATATTTAAAGCAACATTTAAACTAAGGTCCTGTAGACATCGCAATGTACAACTTTTGTTTCAGTAAATTTCAGAGTTGGCACATGCCTGTAAATAGTTTCATGTGCCACTTTCACATGCTCAGTCTTATGCTAATACGTGTGGCAAGCTGGAAGGCTTTTCACTTTTAAGTTAATAGATCCACTTCAGGGGAAGACTCTCCAGCCTGCAATAGCCTGCTGCAGGGGCCTTCAGGAGCTCTCAGAGCAGGGCGAGGAAGAGCAGAGCAGTTGAGTACTCAGACGCAGGGAAGGTATTGCCTTCCCTTTCCTCTTACAGCTGCCGCCCCTGCTGCCTTCAGTATTCTCCAGTGAATCATGGAGTCATGAGACTGGAAGGGATCTTGGACGGTCCCCTCACCCAGCCCCCTGCACTCAAGAGACTCATAGACTCATAGACTTTAAGCTCAGAAGGGACCATTATGATCATCTAGTCTGACCCCCTGCATAGTGCAGGCCACAGAATCTCACCCACCCCTCTTAGAATAATCCTCTCACCTATGTCTCAGATATTGAAGCCTTCAAATACTTTGAAGGACCCAACATGCAGAGAGTCCTTCAGCTGTGATCTGTGCCCCATGCTACAGAGGAAGGCAAAAAACCTCCAGAGCCTCTGCCAATCTACCCTGGAGGAAAATTCCTTCCCGACCCCAAATATGGCGATCAGCTAAACCCTGAGCATGTAGACAAGACTCACCAGCCAGACACCCAGAAAGTTCTCTATAGTAACTCCTATCATCCCTCCATTGACCTATTTCCCACTGATAATGAATGGTCAATTAGTTACCAAGATCATGTTCTCAAGAGAGAACTAAGTACTATCTAGATCAGGGGTCTCAAACTCATGGCTCACCGGCTATCTACAGGCCAGAGCATATTCACAACCCAGCGCGAGAGATCCGGCAGCCTGGGGAGGGTATGCCCATTACCAAAGCCCCGCCCCTTTCTGCCACCGCCCGCCTTCCCCTGTGGGGAACTGGAGCAAATGCATGTACCGAGTACGTGCCGCTTCCCTGTGACTCCCACTGCCACAGGGACGGCAAGGGAGCCTGACCGCTGCTGCTGTTCTGCACCACGGCATCCCAGTATTCCCCAAAACTGCATCCCTGGGGGATGGGGTGTGATGGTGGGGAGAAGGCAAACAGGAAGGGGTGTGGTTTGGGGGCAGGGACAGGCACACTCCCCAGGGGTTGCCAGGTCTCCGGGGCCGGAATGTGAATATGCTCTGGCTGGCAGATGGCCCACGAGCAGTGAGTTTGAGACCCCTGATCTGGACCATCTCTGACAAGTGCTGTCTTAATTTCCATGCCTTCTGATTTATCTTGTTTCAGTCTCATGCAATCTTTAAAACGAAAGCTTTCCAACTTATTCTCCATGACCACTATTGTGGCCCTAGCTTCTGCTTTCTTTTCAATTAATATTTCTAGAATTCCTATTAAGTCCATCGTTTCTGATCATATGAAGCTAAAAGCAGGCAGGCTTACTGCCCACAAGTGAAGAGATGCTAATAATCTGGCTTTATTTGATTCTGCTTTTCTGGCATAGTTCCAGGAACCGTTATCTGGGTTCAATCTAGCCTGTGACTACAGAGTACCTTGAGTACAGGTATTCAAATCGGGAAGGCAAATTAAGGGCCTCACTGAGATTTTCTTGTATCAACTCTGGCTATTGTTGTAAAGAAATAAAAGCCCCTCCACGGATAACCCCGAGGGGCTACACTGCAAAATGAATATAAAACAGGTTAACTCAAAGGTCATCTGCCACAGTGCTCTTCATTGTCCTTCAGAAGCGCCAAGTTCAATTCCTTTAGTCCATCTGGACTGCAAGGTCTGCAGGCGCATGAGGGAGGGAAAGCATTCTGCCCTCAAAGGAAAAAGAGCATCTTGCGGCTGATGAAAGAGCGTTGCTGACAGGCTGTGAAAGCAGTTGCATTCATGGGGCATGTGAGCTGAGGAGAGTAAAGCAACAAGAAAAACGGATGATTCTCAGCGCTCTGGAGGAGATGTTTATGGACAAAGCAGTGAAGGCGGGGGGGGGGCGCATAGGCTATGTCTACACTGCAAGGTTATTGCGCAAAAACAGTTGTTTTTGTGCAAAAACCCGTGGAGCGTCCACACCCCAGATGCGCTTTTGCGCAAGTAAATCAGCAGTAAAACGACAAAACAGAGGGCTTTTTCCGGCATAGGTAAACCTCCTTCTATGAGGCATAACTCCTTTTTGCACTACAGCTATTGTGCAAAAAGGCAAGTGTGGACTCTCCAGAGGGATTTCCCTCTGGGAAAAAGCACAGATGCTCTGATGGTCATTCTGTGAATGGCCATCAGAGCTTTCTTGTGCAAGAGCATCCATGCAGTGTGGATGCTCTCTTGCGCAGAAGCACATTGCTTTTGTGATGTGCTTTGAGGTATGGATGTGCTCTTATGCAAGAAGCCTACAGTGTAGACGTAGCTTTAGTGCATCCACCTGACCTCCTTTGATATTTCTGACTTCAGACTATTTAATAATATCCTGAAAGGCCTATAATATGTAGCACAAGGGACAGTTTTGGGAAGGTTCCACTTCAATAGCATTAAGAGGTCTCTGTTTCCTTGTGCCCATTGCTGAGCAATGTGTGTCGCTCTCTCTTGCAGGGCCTGTGTGCCCTCTCCTCCCACCTACTCCCGCAGCAGTTGACAAGGTGCTACAGCTTTGAGGAGCTGTGAGCCTGTTACCTCACAGTGCAGAGCACCTGCATACCTCCCTTCAGCCGAATGGTCCAGGAGCTCAGCATCTCTGCAATCAGGGCACAGCAGCACTAGAACATTTCTTACAATGGGGGTGCTGAAAGTCTGGGGTCCTCACCCTGCCTTGGTTCTGCCCATGCTTTTCCACCCTACCCCCCCAAGCTGGAGCCAGGAGTACGGCTGTGGCTCTGGATAGATGGGTGGGACATGCAGGCAGGGTTAAGGAGGCTAAGGCTAAGAGCCAGCAGCTGAACTCCTAGTGAGGGGCCAGGAGCAGTGGGGACCCTGTGTGTGGACTCCAGGTACAGGGCTGTGAACAGAGTCCTGGACATGAAGCCAGTGGCTGCCAGGAGCAGAGGCCTGGGCATAGGGCTAGCAGCAGCCAGGGCAGGGTTCTGCAGCAGCCAGGCCCCCACAGCCCGTGTGTGCGGCTGAGAGCAGACCCCTGAGCATGAGTCCTGCAGCCAGAACTGCAGGTGCAAAGCCAGGAGTGGAGCCCTGGGAACTGGGAAGTCAGGGTATGTCTACACTACCCCCCTAGTTCGAACTAGGGGGGTAATGTATGCATACCGAACTTGCTAATGAAGCCCGGGATTTGAATTTCCCGGGCTTCATTAGCATAAAGCCGGCTCCGCCATTTTTAAGGTGTACAGATAGATCGGAATGGCTACATAGTTCGAACTATCTAGCCCGTGCCGTGTAGCCGCGCGGCACGGGGTTCGAACAAGCCGGCTTTTAAAAATGGCGGAGCCGGCTTTATGCTAATGAAGCCCGGGAAATTCAAATCCCGGGCTTCATTAGCAAGTTCGGTATGCATACATTACCCCCCTAGTTCGAACTAGGGGGGTAGTGTAGACATACCCTCAGTTCCAGCACCCTGGGCATGGGGTGGCAGGTGGCATATGGCACCCACACAATAACTGGGGGTGCTGCAGCACTCCCCACACCTTAGTTCCATGCTTATGCTGAGGCATTTAAATGTGGAGTTAGGTACCCCGCTGTGGTCTCCTGGGTTGGAAAATATTCATCCAATTATTTATGGCTAACCTTAAAGGGTTAATGTGAACGGGTTTATAATCGTACACTTTGTAAAGTTTAGGGGCACAGTCCTGTACTTACCCAGGCAAAATTCCCATTTGGGGAGTTTTGCCCAAGGCTAGTCTGTACTTGCAGAGTTGTTGCATTGCCTGTTTACCAGGCGTCAGAGCAGCAGAGGTGCTGGCCAGAGTGGTCATTTAGGCACTATGGGTATGGCTACACTAGCCACCCTAGTTCGAACTAGGGTGGCTAATGTAGTCATTCGAACTTGCAAATGAAGCCCGGAATTTAAATATCCCGGGTTTCATTTGCATGATCCCGGGCGCCGTCATTTTTAAATGCCCGGTAGCTAGAATTACCTGCCTGCGGATACACACGGCACGGACTAGATAGTTCGAATTAACACTCTTAATTCGAACTACCGTTACTCCTCCTGCAATGAGGAGGGATATCTCACAGGGATATCTTCCGAAGGCTAAACATTTTGTAAATAGGAAGAAAGTGTCTTCACTTGCACATCACTCCAAAAGCATCACTGGTCAGAGCTGCATGCCTTCTGAGTTTCACCACAAAAAGTCATTGGCAAATGTAGATGATCCCACTGGGTTTGTGCTAAAAAGGGACTTTTCCCACTTTATATGGCAAATGCAGACATGCCCTCAGCAGAGAGTTTACAACCAGACTTCATTCGCAGAATGATAGCATCATAGAGCTGGAACAGATCTCAGGAGGTCATCAAGTCCAGCCCCCTGCCCAAGATAGGACCAATCCCAACTAAATCAACCCAGCCAGGGCTTTGTCAAGCCGAGACTTAAACACCTCTAGGGATGGAGATTCCACCACCTCCCTAGGTAACCCATTCCAGTGCTTCACCACCCTCCTTGGAAAATAGTTTTTCCTAATATCCAACCTAGACTACCCAAACTGTAACTTGACACCATTGCTTTGTTCTGTCATCCATCACTACTGTGAACAGCCTCTCTCCAGCCTCTTTGGAACCTCCCTTCAGGAAGTTGAAGGCTGCTCTTAAATCCCCCCTCACTCTTCTCTTCTGCAGACTAAACAAACCCAAATCCCTCATTCTCTCCTCATCGGTCATGCGCTCCAGCCCCCTCATCATTTTGGTCGCCCTCTGCTGGACCCTCTCCAGTGCATCCACATCCTTTCTATAGTGGGAGACCCAGAACTGGACACAAAACTCCAGGGCTACATCTAGACTGGCATGATTTTCCAGAAATGCTTTTAACAGAAAAGTTTTCCATTAAAAGCATTTTCGGAAAAGAGCGTATAGATTGGCACGGACGCTTTTCCACAAAAAGTGCTTTTCCACAAAAAGCGTCTAGATTCCGTGGCCAATCTAGATGTGCTTTTGCGCAAAACAAATCTCAGCTGTCTACACTGACCCTTTTGCACAAAAGTTTTGCGCAAAAGGGACTTTTGCCCGAACGGGAGCAGCATAGTATTTCCGCAAAAAGCACTGATTTCAGACAGTAGAAAGTCAGTGCTTTTGCGGAAATTCAAGCGGCCAGTGTAAACAGCTGGCAAGTTTTTCTGGAAAAGTGGCTGATTTTCTGGAAAAACTGGACAGTCTAGACACAGCCCAGGTGTGGCCTCACCAGAGCCAAATAAAGGGAATAATCACTTCTCTGGATCTGCTGGCAATGCTTCTCCTAATGTACCCTAATATGCCATTAGCCAATTTAGCGCTCTTGGCTACAAGGGCACACATATCCAGCTTCTCATCCATTGTAATCCCCAGGTCCTTTTCTGCAGAACTGCTACTTAGCCATTTGGTCCCCAGCCTGTAACAATGCTTGGGATTCTTCTGTCCCAAATGCAGGACTCTACATTTGTCCTTGTTGAACCTCATCAGATTTCTTTTGGCCCAATCCTCTAATCTGTCCAGGTCACTCTGGACCCTATCCATTGTCTGTGACCAGAACAGAGAACAATTTTTGTCCACTTTGTCTCTGAATTTGGCCACTTCTCATTCTTCTTTCCTTGTATAAAAGCAACAGAATGAAAAAGAAAAAGAAAGTTGTCAAGTCCATGTGAGTAGAATGCATAATGAATATGCTCAAAATCTAGGCATTAAGGAGCAGAACCCAAGTTCTTATGGGCTACCCTATGTATCCCATGAGGAGTCAGCTGTGCATGTAGCACTTCTGGAGAATGAGGAGGAGGACTTTCAGTTCTTTCTCAAATGGACAGCACTGAATAGTTCATTTCACAAAACATTACTAAATGGAGATTTGGGGAAAATTCCATTTTTCCATTTAAAAAATGAGTTATGGGCTCTGAAGTTCATAGGCTCGTTCTTCTTCTTTAGGTGAAACAGACATTTGTGAGAGGCAGAAAATAAGGGGAAAATTGCCTTAAGCATGTGTAAGGAGATTAGTGAGCATGTCAGCATAATTTATTAATACTTTAGGAATTTGGTATTCTTGATATCAGTATCTCAAAGGTACAGTGTTGGAGCATTGTGCAATTTAGCTAGAAGACTTTTAGATTATATTACTGCCTATGCTGGCAAAATTTATGTCACTCAGGAGTGTGAATATTTCACCCCCTGAGCAACATACATTACATTGACATAAGCGCTAGTGTGCTAGTGCTATGTTGGCATATGGAAGCTCTCCTACTGCCATATTACATGCTGCTTATGGGGCTTATGCTGCTCTTCTACCTCTTTGAGGATCTAGGAGTGGCAACCTCAGCAAAAGCAAAGGCCAATTCTTTCTCCTCTAAGCTAATTCAAGCAGTGTTGTCAACAACGTAGTTGCTCAGTTAGGGCTTCACTCAGAAAAAAAGAACACATCTGCCCCAGCGTCAGAAGCCCTCTTCCAGGGCTGTTACCTTCATGCACTGTAGAATGGATGCATAGGTTTCCGCACAGATTTCTCAAGCATGGCACAAAAGTCACAGCTCAGGCATGGCATGGGAGTCTGTGGTCAGCAAGACTGATAGCGTTTATGTAGATTTTAAGGCTTTCTGCCATTATAATGTCCAGTAATTTTCTGGGTCAGGTGCCAAAAATCCAAAGAAGAGGAAATAAGGGTAGATAGATGGTGGGTGCTGGTAGTTGAGTCTCTCTCACCTTTTTCTCTGATATACAGACTCTTCATGTGTGTGATTAACTGGAGTAATCTAGAAACACAGAGGAAAACAGGGAGCTCACTGGGGAGAAAGGAGTGTTTAAATATCCCTGCACTCTCAGGGCACGTCTACACCAGGAAATTATTTTGAAATAACTGAAATCAACATCATAACGCCTGATATAATAAAATCAAACTAGCATATGGGAAAGCATCAAGATGAGTTAGAATTATTCTGAAATAGCGTGTCCCCACTGACTGGAGCCTGACTTGGACTTGACCCCCCCTGGAAGCACTCTGGGGAGGGCACCAGGAAGGTGGATACTTCCGGTGGCTGCTTGGTCTGGCAAACTGTGATACATGCTCTCACAGGGTATGTCTACACTACAAAGTTAATTCGAACTAGCAGCCGTTAGTTCGAATTAACTTTAATAGGGGCTACACATGCAAACCGCTATTTCAAATTTAATTCGAACTAGCGGAGCACTTAATTCGAACTACGTAAACCTCATTCTACAAGGAATGATGCCTAGTTCGGATTAAGTATTTCGAATTAAGGGCTGTGTAGCCACTTAATTCAAACTAGTGGGAGGCTAGCCCTTCCCAGCTTGCCCTGGTGGCCACTCTGGGCCAAACCAGGGAAACTCTTCTGCCCCTCTCCTGGCCCCAGAGCCCTTAAAGGGCCACGGTCTGCCCACGGTGCCCGTGCCAGTTGCAAGCCTGCCAGCATCCAGCCAGCAGACCCTGCACCTGGCACATGATGAGCCAGCCACCTGCTGCCACCCAGCCCTCCACCTCTTCCCAGGACCAGGCTGGCAGCTCCTAGGAGCCTGCCCGGGGCCGCAAAAGGTGGGCGCCCGCCTGGTCTAGTGCGGACATCGTGGACCTCATCGAGGTTTGGGGGGAGGTCTCCAACGTCCACGATCTCTGCACTAGGCACAGGAACGCGGCCATCTACAGCCGCATGGCTGGCAGCCTGGCCACCAGAGGCCACATGCAGTCCCAGGAGCAGTTCCGCTGCAAGATTAAAGACCTGCGGCAGGCCTACTCCAGGGCCTCCCAGCCAGGGGCCGACCTGGAGGCATGCCCTCATTATGAGGCCCTGGACTGCATCCTGGGGGCTCACGCTGTCCATGCCCCCCCGGGTGGTGATTGACCCCAGGGCAGAGGGCCCCGTCCCTGACACAGAGGAGGAGGAGGATGCCGAGAGCCAGGAGCTTGCAGGGAGTCTGCCCAGGACCCAGGACCCCCAAGGCATCCCACAGAGCACATCGGCTGTGTTGTCCGAGGCCATGGAGGACTCCACATGTGAGTAACATCATGCTCCCCTTATGTGTATGGGGGGGAGGGGTGGAGAGGGAGCCCAGGGACCGTGCACCTAGGCCTTGCCCACCATGGAGCAGCAGCTGGGTGTCATGCAGAGGCCCTGGCCCATTCCCCACTCGCTGACCTCACCTTGCAGAGTGGGCCTGGGTTTCACCCACTGTGTCCCCAGGGAGAAGTGACCACTGCTCTTGTTTCACCACAGCCACAGCACCTGAGACTGCAGGGTGCACCACCCCACCTGCAAGAGCCACCTGCACCTGGGCCAGCAGGTGCACCCGCAACCTGGAGGACTATCATCGGGGGCTCCTGTGGCTACTGGAGCACCAGCTCCGCACCCAGGACCACTGGGTCCGGGAGGACCTGCAGCTGCAGCAGTGGAGCTTGGAGGCTCCCTAATGCTGAGGCTGTTCTGATTGCAGAGAAGGAGAATCCGGCAAACTACAAACTGGTCAGCTTCACCTCAGTCCCCCGAAAAATCATGGAGAGAATCCTCAGGGAATCCATTTTCACAGAATCATAGAACACTAAGAACAAAAGAACATAAGAACGGCCGTACTGGGTCAGACCAAAGGTCCATCTAGCCCAGTGTCCTGTCTGCCGACAGTGGCCAGTACCAGGTGCCCCAGAAACGGTGGACTGAAGACAATGACCAAGCAATTTGTCTCCTGCCATCCCTCTCCAGCCTCTGACAAACAGAGACCAGGGACACCATTTTATCCCTGGCTAATAGCCTTTTATTCTCTTCGCACTAGAACTGAAAGAGACCTTGAGAGGTCATTGAGTCCAGTCCCTTGCCCTCACAGCAGTACCAAGCACCATCTAGATCATCCCTGACAGGTGTCTATCCAACCTGCTCTTAAATATCTCCAGTGATGGAGATTCCACAACCTCCCTAGGCAATTTATTCCAGTGTTTAACCACCCTAGCAGTTAGGAAGTTTTTCCTAATGTCCAACCTAAACCTCCCTTGATCCAATTTAAGCCCATTGCTTCTTTATCCTCAAAGGCCAAGCAGAACAATTGTTTCTCCCTCCTCCATGTAACACCCTTTTAGATATGTTGCCCTAGGTAAAGGTCCAAAATGGAGTCTTAGGAGTTTTTCTCCCTCAAACAGCTTTCCTGCCAAATCCTGTAGGGAAGAAGTCTTTGCACTCCTCCCTGTCACCTATGCACACGGCTCCAGGCCTTTGCACTCCGCACTATGTCATGCGTGTGCATCTTTTCTCTGCACACAACCCTCTTTACTTGTGCACACCGCCCACCCTAGCTGCACCACTCTCATTAACCCACTTTCCCACCTTGACTTCTTTATAAGCCTCCCCCTGAGCAGCATTCGTGTTGTTTAGTTCTCCTTCATCCATCTGTGTGCGTCGTTGTTTACCCTGAGGAGTCCATCCATCCACTGCCACGTGACCTGATTGGGACTATCCATATCCAAAAGGGCCATCTCAAGGGGTGAGGGAAGCCTCCTCCCATTCAGCATTTTGAATTTTGGGAATTACCATTGTAAGTTTTGCTCATACAGACATTCAGACAAGGACTGGTGTCTAACTGACTCTGAGCATCAGCACGTGGAGAGCGAGGATCCACACTGTTCCGGAATCCGGACCAGCGTAGCATCGAGGGATGTCCCTGTAGTCGTCCCTCTAGGCTTTCAAATAGCCAAGAGGTAGAAGGTCACAGACGTCTATCGCCGTTTTATTGTAAAGTATAACCTTCTGTTTACGGGACCTTTCCTATCCTCTCTTTCTCTTCTGGGATAGGGTGGGACAATTATTGTTGTTGGCTGTGTTGATGATGCGTGTTTGTTCTTTCTAAAATATATGGTTTGGCCCTAAATTTATGTCTGGCCTGTTTATGAAACTTTGCACCAGTGATAGATACAGATACCAGGTCGAATCTGGCTTCTGTGGGGGAGGCGCATTAGGCTTTGATTGATTGCCCACAGCAATTGTTTACCTTTGCCTTCCAGGTAACAGGTACTTGAAATGTTCCCCCTCAGTCTTCTCTTTTCTAAACTAAACAAACCCAATTCTTTCAGTCTTCCCTCATACCTCATGTTTTCATGTTGCTCTTCTCTAGACCTTCTCCAATTTTTCTACATCTTTCTTGGAATGTGGTGCCAGAGCAGAAGAATGACTTCTCGTGTCTTGCTCACAACACTCCTGTTAATGCATCCCAGAATCATGTTTGCTTTTTTTGTAACAGTGTGACACTGTTGACTCATATTTAGCTTGTGGTCCATTATGACCCCTAAATCCCTTTCTGCAGTACTCCTGCCTAGAAAGTTGCTTTCCATTCTCCATGGGTGTGTCTAGACTACATGCCTCCTTCGACGGAGGCATGTAGATTAGCCAGATCGGAAGAGGGAAATGAAGCCGCGATTCAAATAATCGCGGCTTCATTTAAATTTAAATGGCTGCCCCGATCTGCCGATCAGCTGTTTGTCGGCAGATCGGGGCAGTCTGGACGCGATGCGCCGACAAAGAAGCCTTTCTTCATCGGCACAGGTAAACCTGGTTTCACGAGGCTTACCTGTGCCGATGAAGAAAGGCTTCTTTGTCGGCGCGTTGCGTCCAGACTGCCCCGATCTGCCGACAAACAGCTGATCGGCAGATCGGGGCAGCCATTTAAATTTAAATGAAGCCGCGATTATTTTAATCGCGGCTTCATTTCCCTCTTCCGATCTGGCTAATCTACATGCCTCCGTCGAAGGAGGCATGTAGTCTAGACACACCCCCTGTGTGAAACAGATTGTTCCTTCCTAAGCAGAGTACTTTGCATTTGTCCTTATTTAAACTTCATCCTATTTCGCTCAGACCATTTCTCCAGTTTGTCCAGATCATTTTGAATTTTGACCCTCTCCTCCAGAGCAGTTGCAACTCCTCCCACCTTGATATCATCTGCAAATTTAATAATCTTAGTTTCTATGCCATAATCTAAATCTTTGATGAAGATATTGAACAAAATCAGTCCCAAAACAGACCCCAGCAAAACCCCACTTGTTATGCTTTTCCTGAATGATTGTGAACTGTTAACAACTACTCTCTGAGAATGGTTATCTAGCCGGTTATGAACCCATCTTATAGAAGACCCATCTTGTATTTGCCTAGTTTATTGATAAGAAGGTCATGTGAGATCGTGTCAAATACTTTAGTGAGGTCTAGGTATACCACGTCCACGTCTCCCTTATCCACAAGACTCGTTATCCTATCAAAAAAAGCTATCAGATTGCTTTGGCATGATTTGTTCTTTATAAGTCCATGCTGGCTGTCACCTATCATCTTCTTATATTCCAGATGTCTGTGGATGAATTCCTTAATTACTTGCTTCATTATCTTCCCTGGCACAGAAGTTAGATGGACTGATCTGTAGTTTCCTGGGTTGTTCTTATTTCCCTTTTTATAGGTGGGCACTATATTTGACCTTTTCCAGTCTTCTGGAATCTCTCCCAACTTCCATGATTTTTCAAAGATGATAGCTAAAGGCTCAGATACCTCCTCTATCAGCTCCTTGGCTACGTCTACACTGGCCCCTTTTCCGGAAGGGGCATGGTAATCTTTGAAATCACAATAGGGAAATGCGCGGGGGATTTAAATATCCCCTGCAGCATTTAAATAAAAATGTCCGCCGCTTTTTTCCGGCTTTTAGAAAAGCCGGAAAAGAGCGTCTACACTGGCCCCGATCCTCCGGAAAAAGCGCCTTTTTCCGGAGGATCTTATTCCTACTTCAACATTGTTTCAAAATAACTGCCTGCTGTGTAGATGCAGACTAAGTTATTTCGAAATAATATTGCTATGTAGATGTACTCTAAAATACTGATTTGATTTTGAAGCATTTGGAAGAGAGGAAAGTGATCAGGAACAGTGAACATGGATTCATCAAGGGCAAATCATGCCTGACCAACCTAATTGCTTTCTAAGACTAGGTAAAGGTCTCTGTGGACATGGGAAAGGTGGTGGATGTGATACACCTTAACTTTAGCAAGGCTTTTGATACGGTCTCCCACAGTATTCCTGCCAGCAAGTTAAAGAAGTATGGATTGGATAAATGGACTGTAAGGTGGATAGAAAGCTGGATAGATATTCAGGTTCAATACATAGTGATCATGGTTTGATGTCTGGTTGGCAGGCAGTATTGAGAAGAGTGCCTGAAGGGCCAGCTCTGGTGCTGTTTTTTTTTCTTTTCGCCATCTTTATTAGTAACCTGGATGAGGGGATGGATCGCACCCTCAGTAAGTTTGTGGATGACACTAAGCTTGGGGGAGAAGTAGATATTTTGGAGGCAGGGCCAGCTCTAGGCACCAGCAAATCAAGCACGTGCTTGAGGCGGCACATTTCCATGTGCGGCATTTCCAGGTAAGCAGCCGTCCCCAGCAATGCTTGGCCCCACCCCACCCTGCCCCACTGATTTTAAAGGGCCACGGGAGATGCCACTACCCACTGCACAGCGCTGGCACCATGCGCTTCCAGAGCCTGCTGGCCACCCTCTGCCTCCTGCTGCTGCCTGGCTCCACCGCCTACTTCGGGTCAGCCCTGCCCGTGGGGGGTGGGGTGGGTTCACGGGGGGATGGCCCCGTTGCAGAAAGCGCAGTCTCCCCTCCAGCCAGGGCCATGGTGGCTGCAGGGAGGCTGGGCACCCGCCAGGGCCCCTGAGTCCTGGGCACAGCCACATGGACCGTGCTGGACAAGGCCCTGCAGGCACTGGAGAAGCTGCAGGTACTGGTGGAGCAGCAGGGCCTGGAGCTGTGGAACAGCGCCCCCTGCTGGCCCCAGCTCCTGCTCCAGACACGCCAGCACCTGCCCAGCCTCTGGGAGGCCGGCTACTTCCCTGTCTTCATCAGCAACCTTCAGCACAAGGCCAAGCAGGCCACCAAGCTCTTCAAGGGAGACCCCGAGGGAATTTGTCAGGAGGGGTCAGCCTCCAGGTACTGGTCCCCAGGCAGCAGGGGCGGGGCGAGGCAGGGATGCCCAGGTTTGTGGGTCAGGAGTGAGGGGCACTGGTAGTGCTGTGGGTTGGGAGCAAGAGGCATTGGCAGGGCTGGGCTGGGCTGGCTGTGTGGGCTGTGGGTCAGGAGTGAGGGGCACCAGCAGATGGGGGGACAGTGCTGGGCTGGCTGTAGGAGCTGAGGGTCAGGAGTGAGGGGCACCAGCACGTGAGGGGGGGCAGGGCTGGGCCGGCTGTGGGTCAGAAGTGAGGGGTGCTTAGGGAAGACATTAACGTGTTTCATTACAGTGTATCGTTGAACCAAAATTGTTTGTAATTGTGATTTTGTTAAAATTAAATGAGTACACTAGTAGGAAATTGTTTTATTTCACTAACTACAAATTTTCTGTTTTAATTTTTTGTTTTTAATTTTAAACAGTAAAAAAAAACATTACAAAGGGCAAACAAATGCAAAAGCCAACAAAAAAGGGGCGGAGGGGCGTGCAAAAATTTTTTTGCTTGGGGCAGCAAAAAACCTAGAGCCGGCCCCTGTTTGGAGGGCAGAGTGACCTAGACAATTTGGAGGATTGGGCCACAAGAAACCTGATGACGTTCAACAAGGACGACTGCAGAGTCCTGCACTTGGGACAGAAGAATCCCAAGCGTTGTTACAGGCTGGGGAGCAACTGGCTAAGCATGCAGTTCAGCAGAAAAGACCTGGAGATTAGAGTTGATGAGAAGCTGGATATAAGTCAAGAAGGCTAATGGCATATTAGGTTACATTAGGAGAAGCATTGCCAACAGATCTAGGGAACGGATTATTTCCCTTTATTTAGCACTAGTGAGGCCAGATCTGGAGTACTGTGTCCAGGTCTGTGCCCCCCATTACAGAAAAGATGTGGACACTTTGGAGAGGGTCCATCAGAAGGCAACCAAAATGATTAGGGGGACCTACATGACCTACAAGGAGAGACTGAGGAACTTGGGCTTATTTAGTCTACAGAAGAGAAGAATAAGGGGGGATTTGATAGCAGCCTTCAACTCAGTTAAGGGGGGTTCCAAAGAGGATGGAGAGAAGCTGTTCTCAGTGGTGACAGATGGCAGAACAAGGAGCAATGGTCTGAAGTTGCAGAGGAGGGACGTCTAGGTTGGATATCAGGAAAAACTATTTCCCTAGGAGGGTGGTGAAGGATTGGAGTGGGTTACCTAGGGAGGTGGTAGAATCTCCATCCCCAAAGGTTTTAAAACCCCAGCTTGACAAAGTCCTGACTGGGCTGAGTTAGTTGGGGTTGGTCCTGCTATTAGGTGGTTGGACTTGATGAACTCCTGAGGTCTACTCCAACCCTCGGATTCTGTGATTCTATGATTGTATTCAGTGCCTTGCTCTACAGGAGGGCAGTACCCACAACTCTGTGCCTTGTCTGTGGGAGACCCAGAGAGCAAGAAAGCAGGCATCAGTGTCAAGATTAGCACAGCTAGGAACAATCGCAAGGAGACTTCTGTGATTGCTTCCTGTCACAGTACTTAATGGAGTTGTCACAGGAAAAAAGGAAATGCATAAGGAACAACCCAAGCTATTATCAGGAAAGTGCCATATGGAGTTCTTGATTGAGTTCAGTAACTACTTAAGTCAGTTAGGCCTAGATCCTGAAAGGTATTTAGTCTTCTTACTTCAGTGTAGGATCTAGACCATTAAACACCTGCTCTGACGTTGGAGTGGTAGCCTGCAAAGGAAACATGGTCAGTAGCTGAGGTTCTAGCCGGTGGGAGGTGGTATTACCTCCTGTCTCTTTAAGGATAAGGTGGCCATCTTGTACTTAATGGCCCTCTCCTTAACTGTTTAAATTAAAGAGAGTGATTTTAAGGAGTATTCAAATAGGGTGATGAGTTACTTGGTCAATGGGCCATTTTAAAGTATATGAGAAAGTTTGACCTTGATTAAGCCCAAGTAATATGGAAATACTGAGCTGGAGAGGTATAGAATCATAGAATCACAGAGCTGGAAGAGACCTCAGGAAGTCATGAAGTCCAGCCCCCTGCCCAAGGCAGGACCAATCCCAACTAAATCAACCCAGCCAGGGCTTTGTGAAGCCGAGACTTAAAAACCTCAAGGGATGGAGATTCCAGCACCTCCCTAGGTAACCCATTCCAGTGCTTCACCACCCTCCTAGAGAAATAGTTTTTCCTAATATCCAAACTAGACCTCTCCCACTATAACTTGAGACTATTGCTCCTTGTTCTGCCATCCACCACTACTGTGAACAGCCTTTCTCCAGCCTCTTCGGAACCTCCCTTCAGGAAGTTAAAGGTTGCTATCAAATCCCTCCTCACTCTTCTCTTCTGCCGACTAAACAAACCCAAATCCCTCAGGGTATGTCTACACTGCATCCCTAGTTCGAACTAGGGATGCAAATGGAGACAATCGAAGTAGTTAATGAAGCGGGGATTTAAATATCCCACGCTCCATTAACATGATCTCGCCGGCGCGCTAGTTCGAATCACAGCTGATTCGAACCAGGAAGTGCGCGCCGGGACGCGTTAGTTCGGACTAAAGCCCTTAGTCCGAACTAATGTTACTCCTCAAAAAATGAGGAGTAATATTAGTTCGGACTAAGGGCTTTAGTCCGAACTAACGCGTCCCGGCGCGCACTTCCTGGTTCGAATCAGCTGTGATTCGAACTAGCGCGCCGGCGAGATCATGTTAATGGAGCGCGGGATATTTAAATCCCCGCTTCATTAACTACTTCGATTGTCTCCATTTGCATCCCTAGTTCGAACTAGGGATGCAGTGTAGACATACCCTCAGTCTTTCCTCATAGGTCATGCGCTCCAGCCCCCTTATCATTTTAATAGCCCTCCACTGGACCCTCTCCAACGCGTCCACATTCTTTCTATAGTGGGGGGCCCAGAACTGGACACAATACTCCAGATGTGGCCTTCTCAGAGCTGAATAAAGGGGAATAATCACTTCTCTAGATCTGGTGGCAATGTTCCTCCTAATGCACCCTAATATGCCATTAGCCTTCTTGACTATAAGGGCACACTGTTGACTCATATCCAGTTTCTCATCCATTGTAATCCTCAGGTCTTTTTCTGCAGATCTGCTACTTAGCCAGTCCTTCCCCTGACTGTAACAATGCTTGGGATTCTTCCCAAGGTACACTGTATGACTACATCTTTAGATTTTAGATTTTCTTCTTTTTATTTCCTTACACTCAGAGAAGATGAACCTTGAAAATTTAATTTCTTCCCTTGTTTGTTCCATATTCCACTGGGAAACCATTTGTTTTTTCTAGTTTAAGTGGAATTGCAATTAAGGTGTCTGTTTGCCTAATAACTTGGTTTATATAACACTTTCTTGCACCAGTGCAACTTGGTTTAAGTATATTGCATCAGCAAATAATATTTGTCAGTTAATTGCTATTGCAGAGAAAACAGGAGAGCACAGCACATCAGTTCTATGGTACTTTTGGAGGTCCCGCACCGTAGCACATATTAAAATCTGCTTTATTTAGAATCTGAAGGATGTTCTTCATCAGATTATAACTATTTTAGATAAAATGAATATAGGTGTAAACAATATTAGTGTCCTCTTAAAAATTAAAATGCAAAATCTAATTGGGATAGTAATCTAATTAGATGGGATCAGCCCATCTAATACCATACAAATATATGTATTTTATTATAGACTGTTGGGTTTTTTTCCTCTTTTCTCTTTTCTACACCAGAAGAAAATCCAGGAGAATGAGAAAGAAGTACAAATATGGAAAGATGGAGCAGACTGCAACAGCCACAAGTAGTAAAAGATTTCATTATTTAATTTCACACTCACAAGGCTGTAGAGGCATTGCAGACTGTGGGGAGAACAAGTTAAGAAGGGTACTGGTCAGACAATGGCAATATTGGTGTGTAAAGAAGCCTGGCAGCTTTCAAAAAATGAATGGAAGATTTCTTCTCCTTTCCTTCCATTCACTATAGATTAAAGTGGCCTCTAGAAGTAAATTCTTCAGACACCCCTTCCCCCCATCAGTGGTTTTGCAGTGAAGTTTATAATTGTACACTACAGTGTAGAAGAATTCAAATTCAATTTCTGGCCTTTTTATTTTATTTTATTTTATTTTATTTTATTTTATTTTATTTTATTCCTAGGATTGTACTTCTTTCATGGTCCCATGATCTCTGAGTTCTCTGGTTGGCCTATGACCTTTCAGCCTTGCACTACATGTTTCTTTTCTAAATTGGCCAGGGTTGAGACATCACTCGGGGAATATCAATGTTATAAAAGACAGCATTCTCTCAAAAAATGTCAGATTGAGTGAGTCACTGCACCTGACTGCTTAGCTTTTGTCAAACAGCACGGAAGGTTTGAAAGCGAGGTTCATTTTTTTCCAGAGCTAACCTGTCTAAAGTATTTTAAAAGACATTTTCCTGGCATCCTTTGCAACAGAGGCAGTGGAGTTAAATTTTGCTGTGCTCAGATTCAACATTGTAAACTTAAAGACAAAATGTAAAGGTGTGCTGTAGAGTTTGACCTATTATTACTCCTGGTTTTCTCCGCTTTTCTCTTCCTGTTCATGCTCTCTGTTCATTAGCTCAGCTGGAAGCGAATCAGATTAAGAGCTCTATTATAATCTCAAGAACATGGGTGTGCGTCATCTTGCATCATGAAAAATCCAACATTATGAGTGTGTGTTGCTCCTGGCAGAAGATTTTTTTTCAAGATACATGGCAGCACATGTTAGATTAGAATGAAATCCTTGTTGCAATAAAGCAGTATAGTTCCACTGTGACACCAGTTTGTGCCTCTGGGGATCAGGCCCAGGAATAACACTTTAACCTGTTTTGTAGCGATAATGAATTTTCTCTCTCCCTTCATATGATGGGTTTGTCTCACAAAAATTGAAAAATTAAAAATATACTGGATAAATTCCTTCCCAGATGCAATCCCATTGACTTCAGAGGTGCTCTGCCAGATGAATTTGGGCCATTTTTTAAAAGTGCCATTTAGTAGCTTATACCTTGTTTTATTGCATAGAGACTTCCTATGTGACAAGTCATTTCCAGAAAAAAGTTGTATTCAAAACGAGGTTATATCCTATGTTTGTCATGACTATACTTGTAGTGAAATTATGTTTGGCTACAGTTTACCTGCACTTCATGTTGATGCCTGCTGTTAGTAACAGGTAACTGTCCTAGTGTTGCCCAGGCTCCTATGCAATTACTTAGTCTGCTTATGCCTAGCGCTGGCTACGGTCAACGTTGGTAATTTGGGTGGTTGCTTTCCAAGGGTAGAGTAAGATTACCTTTGAATGGTATGATTGTACATTTTCTCATAATCTCATTCTACAGAATACTACCACAGACAATGGGATTTAACATTGCCTTTAAAAGAAGGTGGATCTATTGGAAATGGTAAAATGGCAATTTGATCGCATCCTGCTGTAGATTCATAGACTTCAAGGCTAGAAGGGACCATCATATTCATCTGTTTTGACCTCCTGCACATCGCAGGCCATAGAAGTCCACCCACCCACTCCTGCAGAAGACCCCTAACCACCCATCGAGCCACTGATGTCTTCAGATCATGATTCACAGGCTTCAAGTTATGGAGAATCCACCATTTACACTAGTTTAAACCTTCAGTTGGCTTTTGCCACAGGCTGCACTGAAATCTGGAAAGAAAGAAAAAACACTGGGTCTCTGCCCATTTGACCTGCAGGAAAATTCCTTCCTGACCTCAAATATGGTGATCATTTGAGTGTGTGGACAAGACTTACCAGCCAGACATTTGGGAAAGTAAATCAGAACCCTCCACATCTAGGGTTCCACCACTGGCTGTTGGGGCATGTCTACACAGCAGGACTTAACTCAAAACAAGCTACACAAATTAAGCTATGTCAATTGCGTAGCTTATTTTGAAATTGAAATTGGGAGCATCTACACAGCACTTATTTTGAAATAGAGCACGACTTCCCTTACTCCTCATACAATGAGGGTTACGGGGGTTGGAGTAAGACGTCCTCAGGTTGACAGTATTTTGACATTGTTTTAAAGGAACTGCCTGCTGTGTAGACGCAGACTACGTTATTTTGAAATAATGTTGCTATGCAGATGTGCCCTTGGAGATATTTACTGTTGGCAGTTGTAGATCGGCTACCATGCCATTGTAGAAAGCCTCATCACACCATCCCCTCTGTAAATTTATCAAGTTCAGTCTTGAAGTTCATTAGGGTTTTTGCTCTCACTACTCCTCTTGAAAGGCTTTCCCGGAACTTACTCCTCTGACAGCTACAAACTATCTGATTTCAAGCCTAAACTTGTTGATGGACAGTTTATATCCATTTATTCGTGTGTCCGTATTGGTGCTTAATTTAAATAACTCTTCTTCCTCCCTGGTATTTATCCCTCTGATGTATTTTTAGAAAGCAATCATATCTCCTCTCAATCTTCTTTTGGTTAGGCTAAACAAGCCAAGCTCTTTGAGTCTCCCCTCATAAAATAGGTATTCCAGTCCTCTGATCATCCTAGTAGTCCTTTTCTGCACCTGTCCCAGTTTGAATGCATCTTTCTTAGACATGGGAGACCAGAATAGCGCACATATGTTATATTGCACTCAACGTTATATTGTGTATCTATGTTATATTGCACTCAGTGTTCTATCCTGCTGTGTATTGCATCTTTGAGAGCCACTGCCTTCTTGATTCTTTAGCAGAAGCAAGAATTATTGGTTTTCCTATATCTGGGGCCGGATTTTGAACCACTTAAGTCCATAAGAGCTTTGCCATTGATTTAGAAGAGGAGCAGGGTCAGACCCCTGAGAACAATCTCCAGCTCTTGATGTCATATAGAACAATACCCTTGATTAATTAACACAGACACACAAATCCTCAAGTCTTAGCATTTAAGATGGACAAATGGCTTTCTTACTTAGTTGTGTGAGATCAAGCTGGAATCGTGAGCTGGACATAGATCCTCTGACAATTTAAGGAGACTTTGATCTTATAACATCTATCAACAAAATAACTGAGCACACTATTCTTGTGCATGCCAATAAAGTTTAGGTTGAGTGGAATACCTTATGATTTTCTAATAAGAAAGATTTTGTTCAGAAATAAACAGCACCAGAAAGCAGGGTGAAATCTAATAAATCTGCTAGCCCTGGTCTATACTAAGCAGTTATATTGGAAAAAAATATTTTGAAATAATAAGCAGAATGTCCACACTACCAACCCTGTTATTTTGAAACAACAGGCTGGTCGTTTCGAAATCTGTTCTCTTGCTTTCCTTGGGAAATAGGCTTATATAGAAATAGTTATTTCTGGAATTATTATTTTGAATTTAGTTATTTTGAAATAATTTCCTAGTGTAGACATGCCCCTAGATAAGTGAATTAGACCTGAATCAGGAAGACGTGTGTTCAGCTCCTGCTGAGCACAAGTCAACCTGGGTGTAGGAGGTGGCTTTCATGGTTTAGTATCAAAGTTAGGTATAGCCTCGGAGAAGAGAACCTGGAAAAAAAGATACTAAGGACGCTCCTACTTTACCTCTGTTTTAAACTCAAATTGCCTGACTATCTGCACATAAATCAGAATGGTGGTGCATTACATTCTTTGTATATTGTTACAAATGGTCATACATTATTAGGGCAACAGAGGATCAGACTCAACATGGAACAAGATCATCTGATTTATACTTTTGTGGGTCAGATACTTGACTGCTATAACTCAGCATTGCTACGTTTTTGCACCAATTGAGGATTTGGTCCATGTAATTCCACTGTGTGATTGTTCCTGATTTGCATCAACTGGAGAGAAGACTCAAGTGTGCATGTAAACTTTTGAAAATTAGATGACGCTTCCAAACATATCATGCCAACCTTACTCTCTTTTCCTTTCCAACTCCCCACTCCCATTTTTTTATTCTTACCTCGTGCCAGATGAATTGACCTTTCTATATCACACCTGTCACTTTTCAGTGCCTGAGTCTACTTTTCTAGATGCAGCACTTTGTCTGTGACTGACAAGAGGCTTTCTATCTGTTGCAGGATGGATTTTCTGCTTCTCTTTCCCTAAGTTGCTGGCATTTTGTGTTCTTTTCTCTTCATTCTATCTACACCTTTTATGTTTTCCTGCAGTCTTTTTCCTTGCTCCACTGTTTCTGTTTCCCCTCTTCTAAATCACTGTTTTCCTTAAATAACTGAAGGTTTCTAGAATCTACAAATGGAAGATCTTCTGTTTTCATATTAACTCACTTTCTAATTTGTTTAATTCAAAATGTTGAAAAAAAGTCAGAGTTCACAAAGCGAATCTGACCCTCAAATGTCCACAGGCAAGAGTTTAATTCTCTACATATTTTGTAAGATGCAGTAAAGTATATTTTCATGTTTTGATAATGTATTTGAAATTGCTTAAAATTCTTGGTGTATATTCAAACTTTCTCAGTAAAAACCACCCAATCCTTTAATATCGATATGCATTTGTTTTCTCAGTTTTGTACAGTATGTCAAGTTAGATGGCTCTTGTCTTGAATCAAAAATGAATCTATTTGGCTCTTGTCACCATAGTATCTGAGCACTTCACAATCATTTATGTATTTATTTAAATATTCTCAGTAAGGCAGTAGTCCCCCAGCCCCAGCCCCTCTGCTGAGCCCCCTCCCCCCCACAGGGAGGGGAGAAGGCAGGGCAGCATACATGTGCCCACAAGGAGGGGAAGAGATGCTAGGGGTGCATGGGGGTGCCCCAACCTCACCGGACCCTGGAGCACTGGGGAGGGAGGAGGTTGCATTGCATCTCGTGGCTCCCATCTCCCCAGCTCTTGGAGCATTGGGGGAGGAAGGAGGTTGCGCGTTGCAGCTCTTGGAGCACGGTGGGAGGGAGGAGGCTGCATGACGGAGCACGGTGGGAGGGAGGAGGCTGTGTGGTTCCAGGCTCCCTGGCCAGGAGCACGGGGAGGGTGGGCGCTAGGGGCAGCAACACTCCACCCCAGAACATTTACAGCAGGTGCTCTGGGGGCAGAGTGTGGGTGAGGCTGTGCCTTGCGGTCTGGGAAGGCAAAGCCTTCCCCCACCTAGGCTACCGGATGCCTATGAAGCTAAGGCTCAGATTCTGGGGATATAAAATTGCAGGGAAGAGGTGGGGCAAGGGTGTTTGGTTTTGTTGGATTAGAAAATGGGCAACCTTACCTCTAACTGCCACCATTCTACAAATGAATAAAGACTTTACTAAGGCCAGTTTTATTCTCATGTGTCAATGAACAGAATAAAGCTGGTTCCATTTTCACACACAGTTTCAAATACAGATTTGCCAGGGCAATAACTTGCAATCCAGGTACGATTTTTTTTAATCAAATTGTACATATTCTAACCTTGTGGTAGCTTGTGTCTTTGTATTTGTGGGCCAGTCTTTGGCATTCTTTATTAATGCCAAAAGAGTGAGTATCCCTTAGATATCTGATTGTGAAAGAAAATCTCCAGGGACCAGGACTAGGGATGTTAAATATCGGTTAATTGAATAGTTGATTAACCTTATGAATTCTTACTGATTATTCGATTATCCTATAGTCCCCGGGGGTAGGGCTGGCAGCCAGTGCACTCTGGCTCCACTCCTGAGGAACCCCTTGCCACTCCATGCTATTGCCTCTGTATCAGAGGCAGCAGCGTGGGGTGCCAGTCAGGAGCTGGTTTAAAAACCAGCTTCCCTTGCAGACCGGCTGCCTGTAGCCCTGGGCTGCCCCCTCTGACACAGAGGCAGCACCCCCTGTCCTGGGGTGGGAGGCAGGGCTAAATTCCTGGACCTCGCCCACCTAGCTCCTAATACACTTTAAATGCAGAACCATAGCAGGAGTAGGTCCTGGATCTGCTAAAAAGTATACTGGCAAGAAGTGGGAGGGAAACGTCTCTAGTCTATAGCATATGCGCTTTGCTTATGGTTATGTGACTACACTATTACATCCCTAACCAGGACTGGAAGAATTCTAGTGCTCAGTCAGTGCCAGTGTTTTTCAAACAGCTTGAGAGTGGGATCAAGCAGAACGAGCTGAATTTATGCAGAAACTCCCCCGTTAATCAGTTGCAGCAGCTCAGGGTGTAGGTGCTGCTGACACGAGGTGTTCCTTGAAACACGACAACCCCTCCTAAGGACGCTACAGTTCCTGCCATTCCTTAGCAGGCTTGGCTCTTCGGACAAAGCCCGGGCAACGCTCCACCTGCCCGGCGCGCTGATGCAGCCCCTGTGCCGCGCGCCGCGGAGCGATGGGGCATGGCGTGGAGCTCAGGCGGGCGCCCTGCGTGGCGCCCGCGGCACGGGCTGGTCCGGGGCCCCGGGAGATGCCCAGGGGGCGGGGGCGGCCCTCGCACGCTGACCTATGGCAGCGAGCAGGTGGCGGCGGCTGTCAGCACGCGGGGAGCCGGCCGGCGGCGCAGGCCCGCGCCCCCCACCGAGCGCACAGGAGCGACCCCGGCGAGGCGCGGGGAGGAGCCTGGGGGCAAGGCAGGGGGAGGGCCGCTCCCCGCCCTTGATTGGCGCAGGGGCTGCATGATGCCACGTCCGGCGGGGGAAGCCCTGCCTTGCCGCGGAGCCTCCCCGCCCTCGCCCTCTTTGCAGGTGGTGCGCGGCTGCAGCCGGCCGGGCTCACTGCTCCTGCCGGGGAGACGCGCGCTCGCCCCGGGCGCTGCAGCCCCCGCCAGCCGCTAGCGCGCCCCTTGGCTGC
This sequence comes from Pelodiscus sinensis, assembly GCF_049634645.1. Classification (NCBI taxonomy): domain Eukaryota; kingdom Metazoa; phylum Chordata; order Testudines; family Trionychidae; genus Pelodiscus; species Pelodiscus sinensis. The sequence goes on along the minus strand of NC_134720.1, from coordinate 8,559,079 downwards.
CGGCCTCCAACTTTGCCCAACCCGCCGGGGCTGGCTATTCGCTGGCAGCGCCCCCCGCGGCGCGTGTTCCCGCCAGCGGGGCTGGCCCGGCTCCCCCCCGGTGGCAGCTGCCCCAGCCCCGCGCGCTCAGCCCAGCGGAGCCGGGACTGGCCCCTTCGCCGCGCTGCTGGCAGTGGCAGCCGCTCCCGGGAGCTCGCCCTGCCCAGTCCCGCGGGCTCGTGCCTGTGGGGTGGGGATTGCGCCCCCGCCCCCGCCGCCTGATTTCCCCGGAGCGGGGCTTGGTCTCGTGAGCAGCGGCCGGGATGCGAGGGGGCCGGCGGGACTGAGCTGCCACCCGCGAGCCAGTGAGCGAGCGCCGGGCGCAGGCGGAGCCGGCGGGGCAGCGGGACCTTGGGCTCGTCCTTCGCGCAGCGGGCTCGGGGGCTCGGCGCGGCAGGAGGATGCATTTCTTCCCGTGGGGATTGTGGCTGCTGTGCGTCGCCGCCGCCCCGGCGCGGGGGGACAGCGGCAGCAAGGCGAGGAGCTGCGCCGAGGTCCGGCTGTTCTACGTGGCCAAAGGGTTCAGCCAGACCGGGGTCCCCCAGGCGGAGATCTCAGGTGAGCCTCCCTCCGCGCCTCGCCCCTGCCCCGGACACCCGGCAGCGCGCTGCAGAGCCGCTCCCGCAGGGGGCAACCTCTGCCCGGAGCCGCTTCGCCGCCGCGCTGCCGCGATACAAAGGGACTCCGCTTTGTCAGCCCGCCGCTGCGGGAAGCTGCGACTCTGGCAGGACGGCGCTCTGTGCGGGATGCAAACCGGGGTGGGGGGCGTTGGGCAGCGGCTCCGGAGGCATTGGGAGGGGATCCCCCTTCTGTACAGCATCCCCGCGTGTCTTCGTCTGTTCCCATCCGATTTCTCGTGAAGGAGCCCACCAATTGCACAGTGATCCATCCAAACAATGGTGTGATTTTCCTAGTCTCGCCTTCCCACGGGACCAGTGCAATAGGTTCCTCGGCAATAAATATCAACTTCAGTCTGTTCTGGAGTGTTGTGGAGAAAAACGATTTCTTGTAGGCTTGTGATTTTTGTTAAGGAGTCAGTCAGTTAGAAGTAAGGGAGTGGTGAAGTCAGACCTTAGATGTCTTCAGGAGGAGGGCATCCCCAGATGTGGCACACCAGCCCTTCTTAGCACTTGCAAAGTCTTCCGATAGACGAGATCTGTCTTGATTTTCTGTGGTGCAAGCATGTTTAAAGGAGATATTAGGTGATTGCTGTCCGGTGTTTTCATTATTGTACAATTACAATGAACTGGAGGATTTGGGTTAGAACTCAGGATCATCAAAATCCTATGGATTTGATTTCAAAGCTAGAAAGTGCCCCATAGTTACAAAAGAGAATAACTTTTGTTTATAATGTTCTGTTGGATGAAAACCAGCTTAAAGGCATTTGTCAGTTAAAAATTTAAGTGTCAAATGATTTTTATCAGGTGTTTGAAACAACCCCAGTCATCTACATCAGAATTGATTTCTGCTATATTAATATTGCATGTGAAATACAAACTAGATGGGGGAGGGTCGTGTCTGTTTTTTGGCAAATAAAGAGGAGTTTTCAGAAAATCTCTGAAACATAAGGAATATTTCAAGGTTTGGTTTATGTTTTTGAAAAATCTGCATTTATTTTTGTTTGTAAAGCTTTGCCGAAGTTCTGATTCACAGACTTGTGACCCATATCTAAGAGCTTTCTTGCTCACTTGTGGGAGCTACTTAGTTCAGACAAAGCATTAAGACATGCAAGTGTACGTGCCAGAGCCAACCTTCAGGGACATCTCAGTTAGATTGCAGTTTGTAGTTCTTTCCTAAGCTGCAGAATTTCTTATGAATACTTCATAATGTAGTTTTATGGGGACATTATTATCATCAGCTGACATACAAATGGAGAAGGCTGAACTTGTTGCCATACAAATGTGAACTTTTTCTTTGTTGAAAGGTGGATATTAAAGTAAAATGGAAGGTTTCAGAAAGTGAAATAGTGGAGAATTTAAAACCTATTTAAATTAAGGGGTTTGGGGAAAAATGGGGGAGGGGATGCAATTAATCCAGCTAAGCAAAAAAAGACCCTTTCCCCTTGGCTACAGATATCCGTAAAGGATTGTTTAAATATCTCATGCTGCTTAAATAGCTCATGCTGCTTATAAAGTCTTCAAGGGCGTAAACATTTTAAGAAACAATATAATGAGGAAGAGTACATGAAACCCTAAATGAAATGAGCTTCAGCATTGGTCATATTTTAGAATTGTGTGATATGCATTGCATAAGATATAAATATCTTGTACCCTCAGGGTCACTGTGTTCAAAACTGTGTTCAAAACTTCTAAAAATGCTGAGGTTGGTAAAGAAATAAGAGGAGACAGATTTCTAGGAACAAGGTTTATTATTTCTAAAGAATTACCAGTATTCACGTTTGCAATCTTAAGCAATAATGTTTGAACTATAGGAACAAATGGTTTACCTCTGACAGTGAAACTGTACAGATAAATATTGTAAAAATTGGTGGAATGAACTGAGACAAATGGGGGAATACTGTCTTCACATGTGAACGTTCTGCTGATAGTGCAGCCAATTGTGTACTTAAAATACAAAATGAGAACGCTTCATGTTCATTGTTGGTGATTGTCACGTGTACTTCTAAATTCTAAGTTCTAAATGTTTAGAAGTTTGAAGCTGTCATCTGTACTCTCTTAATATCTCTAATATATAGATAATGTAGATAAAACGTTTTACTGTGAAAATGTCAATTTTGAGTTGGCCCAGATTGTGTATGGTTCTGGTTTGTTGATTATTTTATACATGGAATGCACATACTGTTTACTTTTTCAGAATAAGGGTGTCTCAAATGGCTTTTTAGTGACAACTGTGTAACCATCCATGACAAGTAAGATCTTGTCTTAAGAGACCACTTTATCATATCCCCAAAGGTACGGGGTAGAATATAGCTCTATCTTAATTAGCAAATGACTTACGTTAAGCAACCAAATTCTGTTGTCTCTTTGAGTGGTCACTGAAATATAATGAAACCTGTCTTAGTTTGGTCAGCTGACCAGAACTGCATCACAAGACTTGTTACCCACTGGGCTTCGTATGACAGAAATCATGTCAAGATTCTACTATAATCTCATCTGTAAATGTCTACACAACAAACACTAGGGGAAATTTCAATTTAGTAAGAAGTGCTGATTGGGGTGGTTTAACTATGAACAGCCTGGCTTTGCTTTCACTGAAATCCCTGTGTGAGTGAGAGAGGTTTCCCAGTGTCCAACTCATGGTTTGTTGGACAAGGGCAAGGGTCGTCCTACAAGCAGAAGTAAAAGTAAGTGGGTGCACCCCAGTGTGCAGCTCTGGTAAGAGCTGGGTAAGCTGCAGCAAAAGCCAGCAGAGAGCTATTTACAGAGCTGGCAGGGCCCCGGGTTGCAATAGGACAGTACCTGCAAGAAATTCTAAGTTACTGTCACCACTGCCTATGAGCCATCTGTTTTTCACTCTTTGGAGAGGAAGAGGATAAAGTGTAATTGGCTCCACGTGACTCCTCATGTTTTCCTCCTCCTTCCATAGTCTTCCTCTTACTAAATGAAGAAACTGCTTTATTTCCATCATTCCCAGCCCCATGGCTGTGGCTGCCTTGCTCCTCGATCACTGGGACTGTCTCAGGAGTCTGGTGTCATCATTATTCATGCACCCCTGAACTCCTCTTGACTTCAGAAGAAGTTGATGGTGTACCAGTCATGCAAACTATGACTTAGAATGAGTTAGTTACATTTATATTGGCTTTAGCACACTTCACATTTTTTAATCTACAATTTTTAATGATTTAAGAGGATTATGACTAATAGAAGAACTCCTTTGCTCAGCAGATGATAGTATGAGTGTACGAATCAGCTGGAGAGGTGGCTACACTGTTACTGTTATTAGCTCCTTAACACATACAGTGCTGATTAAGGGAAGAGTCCAGCCCCCTGGATTTCTCATGAAACAACCAGGGCAGGGTTTCTAACTTTACGTTAATGGAGGCACAATGCATTGTACATGTCTAAGCAAGCACTCGGCATGTGTCAGATACTAGTATTAATCATGTTTTAGGAAGAGACAAGGTATTAAATCTCATGGCTTTGAAGTCAATGGCAAAACTCCCAAACATGAAGAAGTCTACTCATATAAGCAGGGCTCGACAAATAATGTAATCTACTCGCCCATGGCAAGTAGATTACAACCCGGAAGAGCCAGCACACAGCGATCTGCGCATGCGCAGAACCGCGCAAAACTGCATAGCTGGCGAGTGGGGCTCGCTGCCACTTGGAGAGCCCTGCATATAAATAATCTCCACATCCCAACCTCAAACCCCTGATTCTGCTGTAAATATCTATGGTAATGAACATCCCTAAACTAAGGAGCGATATTCCCTCTTGCACATGATGCAATTGGCAACATTTGCTGGACCCACATCTACTTAGTTGGTAACAGACTGGGCACAGGTTTCCTGCCATTTGGAGAGTATTCCCTGTGCAGGACTCATTTGCCTGTAGACTTACTGTCCTTTAAGGGCATTTAAAACCACGAACTGTGTGAAAGAGCCAGGGCATTAGCAAGGTAGGGATGTCTGTGGACCATTCCCCCCACAGACCATTGTCTGGGGTGCTATGAAGGGTTGTAACATTTCAGGTTTAACTGGTTAACTGATTAAGTGGGATCCCGCGTGGGGCTGGCAACAGGAGCCAGAAGTGGGCGACAGGTGGGGGCTGCTCCCCACTGGTGCCCGGTACGCATTCCCCATTAAGGGTTTTTTTTTCTGGAAAAACGGCCATTTTTCTGGAAAAACTTCACTTATGTCCACACTGCAATTGCATTCTTTAGGAAAAAAATTGAAAGAACAGAGGGGTTTTTCCAACATTGGTAAATCTTTCTATGAGGAAGAAGCCTTTTTCTGAAAGAGCTCATTTGGAAAAAGGTGTGTGTGGACGGGAAAAGAGGGAGTTCTTTCGAAAGAAAAGGAAAGAAAAAGCGCAGGTGCCCTGGTGGCCACTCCGTCCATAGTATTCACAGCTGAAATGCAAGATAGTGTCCATTTAGCGTGGATGCTAGAAAAAGCAGATAGCTTTTTTGATGCGCTTTTGCTGTGTAGACGCTCACTTTCGGAAGAAGTTTTTTCAAAATATCTTTTCGAGAAAAGTTTCTTCTGAAAGAAGCCTGCAGTTTAGACATAGCCATTCCTAGCTCTAAGTTAAGCTGGGACCTTCTGTTCAGATTCTTAAACAGATTATGTATTTAAATGTGGCTGCTGTGAGGCAGTGTGTTGTTTGAATTCATTTACCCCAGGATATCACTTCTCAAAACATGCTTCCATCTCCTGCTGTAGCCAGGCTATGTCTACACTACAGGGATCTATCAGGAAAAGGTATGTAAATTGTGCTCTATTTTCAGAAGAGGCTTTTCCGAAATTTGGCCCGTCTTACACTAGGCCATATTTCGGAAAAGCCTCCTCTTTCAGAAGAGCCCTTCTTCCTCGTGGGAGGAGGAAGACGGCTTCTGAAAGAGTGCATCTGCTCTTCTGCAGCAAAAAGCGGAAGAGCAGACGTGTCCCATTGAGGTGGCGGAGTTTTTCCAGGATATTTCTGGTATCCCGGAAAACCTCTGTAGTGTAGACATAGCCCCAGAGGCTGCGTCTACATTGGTATCCCTTTCCGGAAAAGGATGCTAATGTGACGAGTCGGAATTGCAAATCCGCGGGGGATTTAAATATCCCCCGCGGCATTTGCATTTACATGGTTGCCGCTTTTTTCCAGCTTGGGGATAAGCCGGAGAAAAGCGCCAGTCTAGACGCGATTCTCCGGAAAATAAGCCCTTTTCCGGAGGATTTCTTATTCCTACTTTCAGAAATCCTCCGGAAAAGGGCTTATTTTCCAGAGAATCATGTCTAGACTGGCGCTTTTCTCCGGCTTATCCCCAAGCCGGAAAAAAGCGGCAGCCATGTAAATGCAAGTGCCGCGGGGGATATTTAAATGCCCCGCGGATTTGCAGTTCCGACTCGTCACATTAGCATTCGTCACATTCCGACTCGTCACATTTTCCGGAAAGGGATGCCAATGTAGACGTAGCCAGAGAGTGTCTAAGATAGGGGTTGCATGGGCAAATGGTGAGCAAAGTGCAGAATTTATTTTCTGGGACTTCTGAGCTAGTTTGGTTACTCACTTTTCCAGGCAATTCTGCTACTCCCCAAAGTTAAGTATCATTTAACTGTATGCAGTACTGGCTCTTTTTAGTTCGCCTTGCTTTCATCGCTCAGATCTTCTAGGCTCCCACAAAGTGCTCCTGTGACTCCATTATGGTCTGAGAGATTGTCAAGCGTATGTATGAAAGTCATTGTGGAGACATTAGCTACATTAAGAATTCAGGAATACTGCCCTTTTCCTCTTTGTGCAGGACCTAATTTGATGGGGACTTCAGAGTGTTACTGAGTTAATAACAAATACTGGAATTGTATTTGAGTTTTTCTGGAAAACTCTAGTAATAAAAGTAAAGGCACAGTGATTGGAAAAGCTACAGATGAAGTGGGACTTTCTGTTCTCCAAACACCGGTCTCTTCTACTTGAACCAAAGGTGATTCTCCATTGGTTCCTGGTAGTAATAGCAGGGTTATTCTATCATCTTTGTGTTGTAGCCACAGATGGATGATAGGATCGCATACACTTAGCTGGTGTGTTATAGTGCTGGTGAGCTTGTTCGGAAGAGATTAGATTATTTGAAAGGTAGAAAAATTCTCCTGACCCAGCATACTTGTAGTATGTCTGAAGAAGCAACACACACTACTAGATTATGTCCTGTTTTCACTAAAATTGACAATGATCTTGGTATGAATGTTAGAAAAGGTTTTGGTTGAATTTAATCCCTTTCACACTGATGTCACTTAATGTGATATGTTTACATATTTTCTGCTTGGTGATTGTGTTCCTAATACAATATGTGCACATATACATACTTGTCAAAATCACATTTATGGAACAAAACAAGTTCTCTCTGGTGGCTAATTAGTAGGGCCCTGCCAAATTCATGGCCATGAAAAAGATGTGTTGGACCATGAAATCTGGTCTCCTCCCTTGAAGTCTGGTCTTTTGTGGGCTTTTACCCTATGCTATTCAGTTTTCACAGGGAGAGAGACACAGCATTTTCTCAAACTAGGGATCCTGACCCAGAAGGGAGTTGCAGGGGGTTTGCAAGATTATTTTGGGCAGGTTTCAGTATTGTCACCCTTATTTTTGCGCTTCCTTCATACAGGCAGCTGGAGAGCAGCAGCATTTGGTTGGGTGCCCAGCTCGGAAGGCAGTGCCCCAACAACAGCAGTGCAGAAATAAGGATGGCAGTACCATATCGTGCCATCCTTACTTCTGCGCAACTGTTGGCGGCAGCTCTGCCTTCAGAGTTGGGTCTCAGCTAGCAGCTGCTGCTGTCAGCTGCCCAGCTCGCAAGGCTGTGTCGCTGCCATCTGCATCACTGAAGTAAGCCTAGCAGTATCTTATCACCCCTTACAATAACCTTGCCCTCCCCATTTCTTTTTTGTGTCAGGACACCTACAGTTACAGTACTATGAAATGTCATGATTTTAGCTATTTAAATCTGAAAATTATGATTCTTTTTAAAGTCCTATAACCAAAATGGACTATGAATTTGGTAGAGGCTCTTCTAAGTAGATGCCTAGTCCCTTAGGTTTAAACAAAGTTTTGGTACAATAACGGACCGAGGCCCAGATATAGAAAGGTATTTAAGTGTTTCTGTGCTCGGGTAACCAACTTAGGAGCCTAAATGAGATTTAGACTCCTAACACCAATTGAAATCAGTGGCTCCTAAGTGGATAAATCTCTTGAAAATGAGACCTAGGCCTCTGAGGGTATTTTTGAGTAGTAGCTGGGAGTATGCTATCCAGCACAGGTAGACTTGAACCAGCGCCCTAAACCTAACAGAGGAGCTGCAAGCAGCACAAGTAACAGCCTGGGCTAGCCACCCAAATACTCTCCTGCTTGACTCAGTGGGTATGTACTTGGTTGGATAGCCTACCATACATGCTGCCGTGGCCACGCTGCTGTTGGCTCAAGCAGAGCTTCTGTGAGTAGATCTACCTGAGGTAGGAATAACACCTCCCAGCTGCTATATAGACATACCCAGAAACACTTAATGTTGCAGTGCTGACCACAGCAATTCCAAAATATATCTAAACTAGTCAATTAGCCCATCACAGGGGTGCTGTATGGGGACCGCGGCACCCAAATGGCCGCTTGCTCCCCCGCGGCAGTCCGGCTGAGCAAAGCAGAAGTCAGGTGAGTGCCACGGCGGGAGGCAACAGCTCTGCCCAGAGGGAACAGCCAGCGTTAGAGTCATAGACATTGGGCTACTATATCTATATCTATCAGGCCCCAAGTGCCTGCCTTGTACATATTTAAAATCTAGAAAGCTGTATATTAAAATGTTCATTTTAAAGGATTTTCCTTACTCAGTGTGAGATGGATGACTAAGTTCTCAGTACATAATTATCATTATCAACTGCATCTGACAAAAATATTTCAACAGCTCCTTTTGTTGGAGAAGCAAAACATAATTAATGTCTTCCCCCGCCCTCGCCCCCCTGGAAAATATGAATTAATGTATAGCTTGAATTCCTTTTGTTTGAAAATCCATAGCCTCTTTCCCTTGTTCCTCATTCCTCTGATTTTGCCACGTGGCTGTTCAGTTCTCCTGTTTTTATTTAGAGAGGCTGATAATATCAGTAAAATCTCAAGACATGCAGATATGTTTCATAAGATCAGAGATGGGCACCTCTGATGTTACCAGTTGCATTCAGCAGACCATATAGACTCATTCTTGTGGCTCATTTAAGTGACTAGTTGTGCTTATACTTTAAAAAAATATAGGTTGCTGTCTTTACTATGAAAAGATTGAGTTCAGAGCCAGAGATTATGTTTTCTTATATCAAAGTAGTAATTTATTTAAAATAGAGGGCCTGGAAAAATCTGCTCACTAAAAAAATCTGGGAACCTTTCTCTAATGGGCCATGAGGGGCTAGTCTAACTCCCAGTTGTTGCTGGAGTCAATGGATTATTACTTGTATTGCTAAAGCACCTCAGCTTTCCAGTTATGGCCCAGGGCCCCATTGAATAAAACAGAACACAAATATTGACCCTTTCCCAAAAGGCCATAAAGTCTGAGTAGCCATACTGAGCCTGCTAAGTGACAGGGTGCTAGTGTCATCTGACTTGAGCCATAGGATGAAGTGTTGTCTCTTGTGTCTGCCATTGTGCTGACCGCTTCCTTGGAATTCTAGCTTGCTTCAGAGCTGGCAGGTGAGATTATGAAGCTGGGGCAGGTGATGGTCACTGGGAGCAGGGAGCCAAATGGGATCTAATTGTGTAATTAAACTTAAAATTTAGGCTACCAAAGGAGCCTAAATGCCACTGAAATTCTATGGCAGGCAGATATTGTAGTTCCTTAGTCTGCATTGAAAACCCAGCCTTTATTTGCCATTTTCTAGCCTGGCTCCTATTTTAGATAGGCTGGAAAGAAAAAAAGCCTGACAGTTTTAATACATTCAGAGTTATAGATCTCGTCCTGAAACATGGAAATGCAAGTAGAAAAAAGGAGTAGAAACAGCAAGGAAGTATCAATATTTATGAGGCAGGTAGAAAGAGGACATTCTGTCCTGTGACATGGTTGGACACTACTAACTACATACTCCGGATGTAAAAGGTTATCCGGTAAAGCCTCACCCTTAATCGATAATACCGGATCCGGTTAACCAGGAGGGGCTGGAGCCGCTCCCCACCTGCCCTGCGCAGGGCGGTTCTCCAGCCCTGCGGGGCCCACCACAGCAGCCCTACCTCTCCCCTCCCACTGCAGGTTACACGCTAGCTCCTGAGAGTGAGGCCAGCAGGGGCTGCCTGCCCTGCTCCCAGGGAGCCGACTGTAGAGCCCACAGCGAAGTCACCCCGGGAGTGGACAGGTAGCCCCTGCTGGCCCTGCTTCTGGGGAGGCTTTGCTGTGGACTTTGCAGTATAAAGCTTGTTTTAAGCTTTATACTAGAGAGCCTGCAGCATGTGTAACTCTAACTGCTAGGATTTTTAGCAGTTACACGGTTACATTTTTAACCGCATTTTTACAGCCTCACTGCATATACCATAATGATTAAACAGAGCATGGTTTCCTGAAAAAAGGGTGTATCTGTCTTACAGTGATGTGTACGTGAATTACACCTGCTCAGAGGAGCAATGGCAAAGTATCTCTTGTATGGGAATCACAGCCACTCCATGTGGTGTACATCTGTTTGCTTGCAACATCTTGGTTTAACTCTGTTTTTGATTAGACAAACCCTTTGTATTCCTTTGAATCTGTCACATTGTAAGATGTATTCAGCAAATTGCACAACATTCGCTATTCTTGTAATAGATACCTTGCATCAGCCCTGCTGTTCTGTCCTAGAGTGAGTGTCTGTTGGTGTAACTCCACTGCCTGCACTGGAGCCTCTCTGGCTTCCCACCAGAGTAAATAAGATCAGAATCATGCCCATTACTTTCATCCCTTATGGAGGTCCATCTTGGAGGCCTAGGCACTTACTATTTGTATAGTAATGAGAAGGGAAGGATGATTTGGTGGGTAGGGTGCTAACTAAGACTGAGACACCCAGGTGCAATTCCCTGACCTGGCACAAGTCTGTTAGGCCCAGTCTACACTATCACAGGGCATTGATCTAATAGCATAGCAGATCTACTTACTGCAGTATCTTCCCTACAGTAAGTTGATACATTCCTGTCAACACCCTTTACTCTTCTTGTTCTGGTGGAGTACCAGAGTCAATAGGAGAGTGCTTGGCGGTCAATTCATCACATCTGTACTACATGCGATAAATCAACCACCGCTAGATCGATTGCTCCCTGCCAATCCAGGGGGTGGCGAGACATGCCCTTAGTCTCTGCATCTTTACCATGCGAGGCATACCTCTGAAAAAAAATCTGCACATCTGTGCCTCCATGTCCCATCTGTTCTGAGGATAAAAGCAGTTACTTCTCACAGGTGTTGTGCGGAGAAAAACATTGAAAGATTGTGAGGTGCTCCCTTACTCTAGTAACAGGGACTATATAAATTACCTTAGCTAGATAGTCCCTAGTATTGTGAGTGGTTCCATTTAAATCACTTAAGAACATAAGAACGGCTATATTGGGTCACACCCTAAGTCCTTTTAGCCCAGTATCCTGTCTTTCGACAGTGACCAATGCCAGGTGCCCCAGACAGAATGGACTGAACAGTGATCCATCCCCTGTTGCCCATTCCCAGCCTCTGACAGACAATCTAGGGACATTTCCAATGCCCATCCTGGGTAACAGTCATTGATGGACCTATCCTCCATGAATTTGTCTAGTGCTCCTTTGAACGCTGTTGAAGACCTGGCCTTCACAACATCCTCTGGGAAGGAATTCCACAGGTTGACTCTGCATTGTGTGGAAAAAATACACTTTGAACCTCTTTGGTCTGAGACCCTCTTGTCCGGCAACCTCCCTTCATCTAGCAAACTCCCTTCATTGCATCTGGTCAAGTCCTGAGGGTGCCAGACCAGGCAGATCCAACCTGTACTTCCTTTTGTTTGTGTTACTTCTACCTATTAATTTCATTTGGTGACCCCTAGTTCTTTTGATATGAGAGCAAGTAATTAACTTTTCCTTATTTGCTTTCTCCATATCAGCCATGATTTTATAGACCTCTATCATATTCACCCTTAGTCTCCTTTTTTCTGAGGTGAAAAATCCCAATCTTTCTAATCTCTCTTCATATGGCAACTCTTCCATATCCCTAATCATTTTTGTTGCCCTTTTTTGAATGTTTTCAATGCCAAGGTATCTCTTTTGAAATGAGGTGACCACATCTGCACACAGTATTCAAAATGTGGGTGTACCATGCATTTATACAGAGACAAGATATTCTCTATCCTTCTTTTAATGATTCCTAACAGTCTGTTTGCTTTTTTGACTGTTGCTGCACACTGAGTGGATGTTTTCAGATAACTATCAACAATGACTCCAAGAGCTCTCTCTCTTCTGTGGTAACAGCTAATTCAGTCTCCATCATTTTTGACGTACAGTTGGGATTATGTTTCCCAATATGCATTACTTCGTATTTATCATCATTAAAATTGGTCTGCCATTTTGTTTGCGGTCGCCTAGTTTTGTGAGATCCTTTTGAAGCTCTTCACAGTCTGCTTTGACTAAACTATTTTGAGCAGTTTGTCACCTCACTGCTTGCCCCTTCCTCCAGATCATTTAGGAATATGTGGAAAAGGATTGGTCCTAGTTCAGACCTCTGCGAGACACCATAGTTACTTTTCTGCCTTCTGAATACTGATAATTTATTCCTACTCTTTGTGTCCTGTCTTCTAACCAGTTATCAATCCAAGAGAGGATATGACAACTCATGGTGGTTAATACTGTTTGGGGTTAATGTTTGCAGGAGCAGCTGCTTGATTACTGTCGTGTTAGGGTCTGTCTTCTGGTAGTTAACTTCCTTCCTCCATCCCAAACTCCGATTAAAGCAAAGATTTCTTTTTTCAAAAATGATGTTCACTTCCCTCATTGTGTGTGTGTGTGTGTGTGAGTGTGTGTGTGTGTGTGTGTGCGCGCGCGCGCGCACGCCTCTGACAATTTAAAATGTACCTTTATGTAATATTTGATTCCCAGCCCAGGGGATTAGATTGCCTCCATTGACAGTCTGAGTTCTGTGAAAAATAATGAAGCTTTAGACTGACACTTAAAACGCTTGTCTTTACAGGACGAAATTGCAAGTTGGTTCAGTGACGGCTGCCCAATAATGAATTTCCATTTTAATTCCAGTTTTCCAGACATAAAATCACCTTTTTTTCCTGGTGACTCAAATATGCTGTGTGATGGTTGTCCAGAACAGACTAGTTCTGTACCTTTTCTAAAAAAGAAAAAATATAGTAATCACAAATGTGTGGCCTTTATTGACATTGTAAAAGTAATTCTTTTTCTTTCATATGCAACAGTCTGAATAGAATAGTATAGAATTACCCACCTCTTGTAAACTCTTATAATTGGCAACTTAAACTATTTTTAGATTATCATGCATTCTACTAAAGCACTTTTAAAAATATTTAATATGGTTTCAATGAGCAGCATGATAGTACTTGTGCAACATTCAAAACTTTTGATTAAAATACAGGTACTTTATGACAAATAGTTTTGACTTGCAAAATGGTATTTTATAGCTTTGTATTATATTATATAATTTTGTCAAAATATTTCAAGTTTTTTTACACAAGCTTCTTGTTTTCTGACTGGTGTGGGGGAGTGGACAAGAGAAAAACTGAAAAGCTATTACTTTCATCTTTCAGTCTATTTCTGGATGGGAAAAGAATACAATAAAGGGTGCGTTTTGGAAATTAAGTTTAACTCTTTAGTTGGTAAAAAAACAGAAAGTAACTCATATGTCTATCTCTTCTTATATTCCTGAATGGTGACAACATTGAAAAGAAACAAACACAAATTCAGTTTAACTTGACTACTCAGTAAAGTTTCTGGGGTTGCACTGGCATAGCGGGGGGCTGAATTCGGCTTCAAGAATTCATTGCAAACTTGAAGGGATATTAACTGTCAGAATTTCTCTAACTCCAGCTGTCTCAATAAATGAGTTAAATTGTGGAAGGAAAGACTTGTGGTTACTTGGCTGGGAAGTGGGAGGAAGGGGATCTGTGCCCTTAGGCCTCAGTTTTCATGGGAATGATACAAGTCACTTCACTTCTCTCCTCTCTCTCTGACTGTTTCCCTATTTGTAAATGTTAAATGGAAATGTTATTTGTTAATTACCTCATGGAAAGTGGGTTGGTTGTGGGGCTTAATTTGCTGGATTGTAGAGCTTTGAGATGCATAGAAGGAAGACATTATAGAGGAGCAAAGTATTCCTCTTTCTGACATAGCTGCCTGGCTTAACCCAGCCGCATGAGTTTAAAACAGTTGCATAACCATTTCCCAGTTTACAAACATCTGTTTGGCTTTGCTGCAGAATTCCAAACAATCCCAGCTAAAACTCTCCTCCTTGGTGCGAGGTCTCACTTAGGTTTCCACATTGTGGGAATAGAGTCTCTTTATTGAATTGGATCAGTATGGACTGCTTGGGATTTTAAACCCACTGGGAGTTTGAGGAGGCTCTGCTCTGCAATAGGTGGACTTCCCACCAACTCATTCAGCATTTTATTGGGACTGAGCCCATGCTGAAGTGGGAGCTCTGGCCATTGGTGCTGGTTCAGCCCTACTGGCCACTGCAGCAGAGTGTGAGGGTGAGGCTAATGGCTTTACCCTGAGATGGACGCTCCAGAGATTGAAGTCCCGGGGTTTGATTTAGTGGGTCAAGTAGTGAGCTGCCAAATCGACTGATGATGGTGCCCGTTGGCCCACTACTCCACCAGGTCAGGAGGTAGGGTTGCCAGATGGTCTCCCAAAAAATACCGAACACTACAGCTAAAGATTTGTCGAGCCAAAAAACAAAAACACACTGCCACAAACACACATGCTATGTTTAATACTTAACTTTATTATAAAACAGTCTTCATCCTACACCATCTCTATGTAAAGAGGCTTAGAAGTAATTGTGCAAATGTGCATGCTGTTTTCATTGTTTTCTGTTCCTCTAAAGCTAAGGCTATAGAAGAATTTAGAAGAACTCGTTTTTATCCTGCAGCTGAAATGATTGTAGAGAACTCCTAGCGCCGATCGTGCCTCGCCTCCCAGCCACTCCCCCTGCCCCTGCTAGGCTTCTGGGCTTCTGATGCACCCAGAGCGGCAATCGCGGCCCTGCCTCCCATCTGGAACTTCCAGGCTGGGAGGCAGGTCCACGATCGGCACTGGGAGCCTGTGATTGCGCAGAAGCCTAGGAGGGGCGTGCCAGATGCAACCTCCTGCAGTGGAGACAGTGCAGAAATTCGATTTAAGGTATGTTGGTTCTAGCTATGCTGTTCTCATAGCTGGAGTTGCGTATTTTAGGTCGACTTTATCCGTAATGTAGACATGGTCTTACTGTATGTTCAGCTTCTAAGTTACATTAAAGTTTAATATTAGCGTTAAGCACATGCACATGTCTTTGTAGGATTGGAGCCTATAGAATGGTGGTCCCCAAACTGTGGGGCATACCTCACTGGGCGGGTAGGGAGGAGCATTCAGAGTGACACATGATGGGGCCTGTGCTAGCCCTGTGGAGAGCAGGGAGGCAGCCACATTCCTGCCTTCAGCTCAAACTCCTCTGCTGAGCCAACTGTACAGTAATGGAGGGGGAGTGCAGACATATTTGATTACTAAAAAGAGTGGGATGGGGTTGGCAGGAAAAGTTTGGGTACCACTACTATAGAATATGGGGGTGATGGTGGAGTTCATGCAAAGGGGTGGAAGGATTGGGGAAGGTTCCTTGAATCCTTATCCCATACTTTTTTGCAGCTGATCTGTACAGGGTTACAGATCAGCTGCAAAAAAAGTACAGGATAAGGATTCAAGGAACCTTCCCCAGTCCTTCCACCTCTTTGCATGAACTCCACCATCACCCCCATATTCATATCTGTGCTGTCCTGCAAATATATTCCTGGGCTCTCTTGTTCTCTCTCTATTGTTCTTTGTGTGGGCCCCCTTTACTATAGGAGCCTCTGACTTCTACAGGGAAAGATCCTTTGTACTGCAATCTAGCCTTAGAGACTGCAACTCCCATGATGCCTTGGGAACAGGAGGGAAACAGCTTCTTGTCCAGGCAGTGCAGAGAGAGAGCAGGTGGTGGGCTCTATTTTGGAGAGAGGAGCCAGATTACTGGTGTGGAGCTCAGTCCAGACCAGCAGTTGCTGCTGGAAGCTAGAGCCTGCTAGGGCTTTGATCGACAAGGGAACCTCAGAGGCTATCGGGGGTTGTCCCTGAAGGGGGGAGACTTTTGTTGTGCCTGGAGCTGACTGAGAAGGGCCTGCAAGGCAGGAACCGAGAGTCACTGGGACTGTTTGGGAAATGCTTGCAAGGGAAGGAGCACAGCAGTGGGACTGAGTGTGAGGAGAGGCAGAGTGATCTGCCTAGTGAACCAGGGACCTAAAGCTGCTGGCATTTGGAGGGGTCAGCTCAAGTCTTGATAGGGGTAGTGCAGCTTTCTGCCTTGCTGCACTGACACACAACCTTCACAGTGCGGTGTCCACTACAGCTGCAGATCTTCAAGTGCCCTCACTCAAGCAGGAGTCTGGGACTCTGAAATCCAGAGGAGTGCACACTTTGGGTGGGGTGAATAGTGGCAGTGCGTAACTGTTTAAATGGTTAACCCATAAGCATCAGCTTATCAATTTCCGTTACCCGCCAGATCCCGGTCCTGCTCCTAAGGAACTGGCTGCTACCGTGCGCTGCAGACCCTGCAGTGTAAGCTTTATACTGCAGAGCCTGCAGCACATGTAACTAACTGCTAGGATTTTTAGTGATTACATGGTTGCATTTTTAACCATTTTTTTACATCCCTAGTGTAAGTGCAAATTAGATAAGATTCATTTATTACTGTATACTTTGATTTAATTCAGCTACACATTCTGGATTTAATTGAGTGACATTTAATCTTAGTATGTTAAATCTTTTTTCTTTACATTAAATTGGAATTAATACACTTTTACTTAAGTAACTTAGATGTATATTATTTATATTTATTCCGGGAGAGGAGTCGATAGAGAATCCCCACCTATCCAACATCACCAATGGGATACTCAGGATCTCCTTTAATATCAAGAGCATTAGGCGCTCAGACACATAGCAAGGGCTGCCTACTCCCGAATAACCCAGGGAGGAAAGCGGGAGGGGTTACATTTGCATTAAGATTTTTACAGTAGCTGCACTTGGATCCAGACTGTGGCATGCAAGTTGATTTGATCAGGTAACAAGCAGTTTCACGTCCTTTAATTATAATATTAATAATCAGTGACCAGATGACAAGTAAAGACAAATCTATTGGTAAATCTTTCCTTCTGTGCTTAATTGCTGCCAGCATGTAGCAATTTGGAAGTGTTAACTTTTAATTAATTTGGGTAGTTTTAATTTGTATTACATGATGATGCATGGTAGTTGCTTGTTAAATATACAAATCCAGGCTGAACAAATTGGCAGAGCAGGTCATACTGCCATTAAGCTGCTGAATTTTTAGTAGGTGTTCTTAAATGGTTGTAGGTTTCTGAAGTTGGAGGTGAAAAGATGGTACTGTAAAGAGAACCAATTTAAATATGTGATCTGTTATGGATTATTATAGGAGTGAACTGCCCAAAATTACTGTTTGATAGCCCGCTTTATGCTTTAAAGACTCAATCTCTACAAGAGGGGAAGTGGGGTCTGGGAGGGGTTTTGATTGCAGGAGTGGATTCTGATCTGAGAATCTTAGAGGGAGTTGTGACCAGGAGGGAGTGCACAGGGCTTGGGTTGTGACCTGGTGCAGGAGTGGGTGAGGTGCTGGGGGTAGGCTCTGGCTGGGAGGTACTTACTCTAGACAGCTCCCAGCCAACGGCCCAGCAGGACCCTAAGGCAGGCTGCCTCCCTGCTACCACCACACACAATACTCAAATCGGCTGGCTGTTTGGGCCAGCATGTGTGTCCCTGCACAATGCGCACCATGGGGGGAGAGGGGCTGTGCATGCCTGCAAGCACAGCCCAGGCAACTGCCATTGGTCTCTTCTATGATTGGCTGATTTCTGGCCAGTGGGAGCTGCAAGATTGTTCGGGGGTACAGTGAAGTTTCCTTCCCCCTAAGGCGCATGCACTGCTCAGAGACGCACACGTTGACCCCAGCAGCCAGTGAGTTTGAACAGCATGTGGGATCACAGCAGGTAGGGAGCCTGCTCAAGTCCCACTGGGCTTTGGGATCTTGGCGGGTCATATCTGGCCTGTGGGCTGTATTTTGCCCACTCCTGTTTAAGGCTCATGATTGGGAGGGAATTACAAAGACCAGTTTTTGTACTCAAGACTCTGCAGAGGTTATCCCATAGAATTTCCAGAATAGGAAAGGGATGCGATCTACATATTTTAGCATTTGCTTTTTCCCCTCTCTCTACCTTCTGATGCTGGGATTAATCACGCTCATGACAGCTATACAGAGGGTGCAGGAGAGGGGGGAGGAGAATGATCACCCACTCCTCCGCTGGCTGTTAACATTGCAGCTTTATTGTTCTCCTGTCTTTGTGAAAAGTATTCAAGGTTTGAATTTGGTACCTATTGTCTCTTCAGGAAAAGAGTTCTGCATTAATTAGCTCTGCTGCAAGAAGAAGGTGAGGAATTACATAAAAAGCAGAACCATGTTCAGCCTGCTGTGTAACCAGATATCACAGTCTAGGCGATAGGTTAGAGGACACCTTGTTTTTCTTTTGTCTGTACTTGCTGTCCTTTTTGGTCACAGAACCATTTAAAGCCTCCGATTTTTCCATGATGCAAAAATAATTTTGCTATGGAAATCACTGTCCATTGCTGAGTCTGCTGATTTTACTGCTCTTGGGTTTTCCTGGAAAACAGAAACCTACAAACAAATGTTGGGACCATGAGCACTTTTTTCCCCAGTTCCGGCCCCCTTACCCTCCCCCAGTAGAGTAGAGTTTTAATGAAATCTGCTTAGGTGCTAGCATGTAAATGAGGAATGACTACAGTGTGATTTTGCTCTTATTAGATAGAGTGAATGCTTTCAGACTCTGGGCACGTTTCTGTATTAAACAGAGAGAGCGAGAAAGCAATACTGTATTGTTTGCTACAGTATTCTGGGTCAGCTGTCTGGGGGTTTGAGTTGTGTCCTTATATGTAACATTGCACTTTGTATTGCAGGGAAGCAATCTCCTGTCAGTCATATATTATATATTTTTCCCTGTTAGTGGTACATTAAATAGCAGTACTTAGGCCTGAAATCCTAAATATACCTTCAGTTTGTCTGGTGTATGTATATCCTGTTTAAAAGTGATACCCTGTATTTTCATGCCATCACTATTAGATTTTTATCATGTTACATTACTGAGTATTCACTGTCCTTCTGTCAGTGAGGGGAATAGACTTCTGAAATTACCGTGCTTATGTAATTTGTGTGTACTGCACTGTTGTTTTCTCAATACTTTTTTTCTGTGTGTCATGGGAATGATGGTGTTTGTTTTAATGGTGGGGAACCTAAGGCTTGCATGGATCCAGCCACTGGTGCTCGGGGCTTCTCCTCAGAATTGTAGAGCCTATGCTGGCGCTCCAGTCCCCCCATCTCCCTCTCCCCGCTGTTCTCCCCGTGGGCCTGGAACACACAAAATCTAGTAGCCTGGCCCCGACTGATTTTTCTGTGGTTGAAAAAAGTCGGAACTGGTACATATTGTAGGGGAAACTCTAGCCAAACATTTCTCCAGAGCTCAGTTTTATTCTCCCACACCTCACTTCCCTCAGTCCTTTATTCTCAAGCTGAGGTGTCTGCTGAGAAAAGCCGCTCCGCGTCTCCCTGGTCTGCTGGGGGGAAGCAGCTAGTGCGGGGTTGCCTCACCCCGTTTGTAAGTAGGGATCCGATGTAAGTCGGAGCCATGTAACCCGGGGACTGCCTGTATCTGGCAGAAGATGCCAGTTGTTAAAATTTTGTAAATAAAATGCAGAAACCCTGCAGAACAACCTAACAATACTGTATGTTAGAATAAAATTCAGAATAAGACACAGAATTTGGGACATTGATGGATAAGAACACGTTATTAATGAAGGTCTTCAGGGAGTTGAAAGAAAGTCTATCCTGTCATCATTAGTATACAGCAGTTTTAGTTAGCAAAATTAACAATAAAATCCTCTTCTAATTTGATCTTTTTTTCTGATGTGCCTGAAATATGTCATCATATGGTTTTATGGTTAAAGCACAGACTGGCTGGAACTCAAGTTTGGAGTTCAGCTTTCTGTTCTCATACAGATGCAAATTGGTCACATTTCTTGGTGCCTCAGTTCCCCATCTGTGTACGGAGGTAATAAAACTTCCTTTGTCTTTTTTATTTATATTATCAGCTCTTTGAGGCAGGATCTGTCCCTTATTGTGTGAATACATATTCCCTCACAAAGTGAGAACATGATCTCCTTTGGGACCTTAAGGTCATATTGTAGTAAAAATAACAACAGTGCTTAGCACCAGATTTTGCTAACCTTACTTATAATAACTAGAGTCCATGGTGTCATTTACTTGTGAAATAGAATTCCATGCTACTCAACCGGAGTAAGCACTCTGACATTTCCAGAACAGATTTTGTGGGCACGTTGTTGGGTTCTGTGTGTTTTGTTTTCTTTTATCATTACTCGTTTCTTTCAGGTATCCAAACAATTTACTTAGTAAATGAGAAAATAAACTCTTCTTTATTTCACTGTAATTATCTCCAATTCTTTAATCTACATTTTATTCAGTGGGTAGTGAACAGTATTCATTGGGAGGTGGAAAGGAACTGTGAGAGCAGAAATCATATTGCAGGAAAAAATAAAACTGGAATCCATGCATCTCCAGAGACTCTGGTCTAAATCAGGAGCCAATATTCTAGAGTCCTTATAGAATGGAGAGTCAAGTTTAGCAGATTTGAATGTAGATTAACAATTACTTTAGTTGATTGTGTGCCTGGAGTTGCATTACATTTGTTGTGTTATTTTTAGCGAGTTTTGAAGCCATCAAGTAGTATGTAGTCTGTTATTTTTATCTTGATATAGCTGTGTCTAATAGAATTTCATGTAATTGAATCTTAATTATTACAGACAGCTTTTCTGTATGAAACTATGGTAACATTTAGTGTAGCAAAATACTTCTCACAATGAAGTTAAACAGTTTATTCTTAAGCAGAGCCAGGGGAATAAATAATTCATTCAATGGCATTGGCACCATGGTCTCTTGACTCCATGCTAATATGCCACATTATAATAACAACATTATGTGTTTGTCATCACTTTTTTAATATTGTTTCCTTTAATTTTTATTATACTTTCATCATGAAGCATACAGCCAACCACATGTGACAGATGTGAGTCTTGTTTCTTAATGCATTACTGGCAGGTGCTCAAATAGTTTTGATGTGCATGTTACTTGCGTGTGTCTACGAGAGAGAGAAAATGTAGACTGTATACAGATGCCTGGTAGCCGAAGTAATTTTTGTTTTCAAGGCATTAATTCCAGTCATCCCTCCTGGCCAAAGTATATGGGGTACTATATATGTAATAAAAACTAAAATACAGCAATATTTTTTTTTCAAACACTCTACTAATTAACATAACACAGCCATCCTTTGACTACAAAACAAAATTAGAAGACATCTAATACAGATGGCTAGAGAACAAAAAATGTGGAATCAGAAAGAATTATTCTAAAAATTAATATCCCCATATTCACCCTTTGCTCTCTGCTATTGTGTTTATGCATGCTTGTTTATAGGTGAATGTGAACCAGCATGTACAAAATTACTCATATACTACTCTGCAGCTTTTCACACATGTATGAAGGAGAATGATTCCTTGACTTCCCCTTATCAGTTTTTGTCAGGGTTAAGACCTGAAAAGCAGACCTTGAGGGCTTGCAAATGCACTGACTATTGCAGAAATATAATTTCCTATCAGTGTATTTATTGATCAACTTTTTTAGCTAGACTACAGCAAAAAGAATGGAGACGTTTCAATGGAAAAACAAAGATCACTGCTTCTGAACTGGCAACATTTCACAAAAAGATTGGGACTTGTGCATTTGTAAAAGACTTGCATGAAAAGTTTCTTATTGGCTACTACTGTATCATGCCCACAGCCATCAAAGGAAGATAGTTGAAGGAAGGCACTTCAATGTCTGCCCACTCTGACTCAAGTTCATATTACACGATCCTAGAAACAGCAATGCCAGCACTAGAATGCTAATCTGCCTTAGAGTTTATACTCCAGTCTAGACATTCTTTCTTTTAGTTCCATGGAGGGGGTTTTCTTATCCACCCTTGCTCACACAGCTCCTCTTATTAATGTATTAATGGCTCCAGCCTGCATTTGAATAAAGAGGAGAATATAACACTTTCAAATTTGCAAATCACAGTTTCATTTCTGTCAGCTTTGGCAGTTACAGAGTTTCTGGTAACTCTCATGAAGACAATCTGGTTTGAATTTAAAACCCTCCCTGAAGAAAGGAAAAGCTGGCAGCTCAGAGGTTCAGCAGGATGTCCTTATGTGAAGCTTCTGTCTTTCCTTTTTGTCTATGATTTGTGTTAGCAGAAGGGAAAACTGTTTTTTTTTTTAAATATCTCTAAATTGGCCAAGTATTCGGGGACATATTTTTGCTATTACAACCTATACTGGTTCTGTGGTAAATCAGCAATTTTCATTTGAGCAGTTCTAAAAATTAAGCTAATAAAGACTGCTAGCCTTCCCTTGTGTTTAACGTGACCCGTAGGGAGATACTCCTACTCTCTCTATGGGTTTCTTAAAGGGATGGGTTGTGGTGTCTGGGTCATTGTTGCTAGGCAGATTTAGCACTCCACTCCCAGAAGCTTCTGGAACTCATGGTAGTTGTTGGATTTGCTACAGTAGGTTCTCCTGTTGCTGCTGCTTTCTTCTAGGCCATGTATTCTGTGCAAGCTGGGAGAAGCTGAGCTCAGGAGCAGGAAGCAGGCTGTTGTCCCTCACTCAAACATTTTGTAGCAGGGTTTTCTTTAAATCTGTGGTGGGGAACCTGTGGCCCTTTGGGGTTCTATGTGTGGTCCACAGCAGTGGTTCCCAACCTTTGTTATATCGTGGACTGGCAAAGCCATTCACAAACTAATTTTATTTGTATATTTACATATTCATTAGGCAAATGATGAATATGCAAATACAACATTACCTGTTGTGACAAAGCTCCTACGAAAACTCGCTGGGTCCTACACTTCCTCAGAGGCTCACAGCAGCCAACAATTTTAGGCTCTTTGCCCAGGGCTTTAATTCACTGTTTGTTGAGTGCTTCATCATTGGCTAGCATATGGTAAAACAGGGTATGTCTACACTACCCCGCTAGTTCGAACTAGCGGGGTAATGTAGGCATACCGCACTTGCAAATGAAGCCCGGGATTTGAATTTCCCGGGCTTCATTTGCATAAGCGGGGAGCCGCCATTTTTAAAACCCCGCTGGTTCGAACCCCGTGCAGCGCGGCTACACGGGGCACGAACTAGGTAGTTTGAACTAGGCTTCCTAGTTCGAACTACCGTTACTCCTCATTTCACGAGGAGTAACGGTAGTTCGAACTAGGAAGCCTAGTTCGAATTACCTAGTTCGTGCCCCGTGTAGCCGCGCTGCACGGGGTTCGAACCAGCGGGGTTTTAAAAATGGCGGCTCCCCGCTTATGCAAATGAAGCCCGGGAAATTCAAATCCCGGGCTTCATTTGCAAGTGCGGTATGCCTATATTACCCCGCTAGTTCGAACTAGGAGGGTAGTGTAGACATACCCACAGAGAACAAACTCCAAAGTCTTTCTCCGTGAATGGAAATGGGAGGTGGGTGTTGGGGGGAACCCGAGGCCACCCTCTACTCTGGGTGCCAGCCCAGGGCCCTGTGATAGTAGTTGCTTGTGAATCTTGACACCTGCTAGAATACAACTCCAAGACCCCAGCGCTACTTCCCCAGCACCTTCCTTCTCTCCAGTTCATCCTCCTAGTTGCGATCTCCTTCCTCCCAGATGTACGCACCCTATCACTGCAGGCCACTTCTTTTAGAGCCAGTCTGAACTGGTTTTCTTAAATACCCCCAGGTGACCTAATTGGCCTAAGCTGGCCTGATCCTGCAGGCCTGGTCAAATTACCCTCAGGTGTTTAGGGTTGCAAGGTGTTCAGTTTGGAACCGGACAGTCCAGTATTTGAGCTATTTTGTTTGGGAAGCAAATTGAGAAAATATAAATGAGAAAATATAAACGTCTGGTATTTTCTAAATAAGATGTAATGTAGATATAATGTAGTGTCAAATGTGTCCAGTATTTTTGTTGAAACCATCTGGCAACCCTATGAGGTTCCATTGCCCAGACTGCCTCTGTTGATTCCAAGCCAGCCCCTCCCTGTTACTCTGGGGGCAGGGATTTCCTCAGTCTGAGGCTTATAGCCTACTTTTTATAGGCTTTGACTCTCACCCCTGTGCCCTTTGACCCTTTAATCTCTGACCCCTACAGTCCATGCCAACTTGTCCTGTGACCCCACCACACCCTCACCAACACCCCTTTGCCCCCTCTCCACCTCTGCACTCCCCACAACAAGGCTGCCCCCTCCAGGGAGCGTGAGAGAAGGAGGAGGGAGTGTGAGCCACCAACGGCGGCTGCTCCACCTGCCCACACAGCCAATTTTGCTGCCAGTAGCGCAGGAGAAGGTGGAGCAGGAGGCACCTCCCTTCCTCCTCCTCCTCCTGCCACTGCCTCAGCCCTACTGCTACTGTTAGCTAAATCAGCCACCACGGCTGCCAGAGCTGAGCCACTGAGAACAGCTGGTTTCAGCTCCGTCAGCTGCTTTCGCAAGCCACAGTTGGGAGCCACTGGTTCACGAGACATTTTGTTTACCATTGCCCACATGCAGGGTTGCCAGATTCTGCTGGTTTTCTTCCATATAGTTGTTTTTCCTACCAGTATTACTAAAATGATGCACCCTTAAAGTAAGAACACATTGCATGCAACATTATCTGTGAGAGCCATGCGCTTCCTCTGCAGCCAGTGTTGCTATGGTTCAGTTGGTGATCTGTTAGCCTGGTGAGTAGTGATTTCAGTAGAGGAAGAGTATGTATGAGTTCCAACTAAGGATGTTACATTGTGATTATCTGGCTTACAGACCCGTCTTGGCTCGTGCTGGCTCCAGGAGCGACCCCTGATGCGACTCTGCACTTTCAATGTAGTAGGAGCTGCTGGGCTCTTGATACATTTAAAATGCAGCGGTGCAGTGTCCTGGGCCAGCGCAAGCCGGCTCTGCTTGGTCCTGGCTCGTGCTGAGTCCAGCAGCCTTCATTCGCAGTGGCTAGGGCGCCTCCCCTATCCTCTCATTGCTGCCTCTGCTTTTAAGCTGGCGCCCCTCAGCACCGCCTCCTGCCCCCTTTACTGCCTCTGAGAGTAGTTGATACTCCAGTGACTACTTGATAAGCTTATGCTTATCGGGTAGTCAACTAGTTGATTACCCACTAACATCCCTAGTTCCAACTGAAGATTTCTTCAAGCAAATGGAAGGAAGATGCTGTTTTACACTCACCAAATTGTACAGTTTTCATGATCAAATACTCTATCTAATCAAGAGTCTCCAAACTCATGGCCCGTTGGCCATCTACAGTTGAAGAATTTTAATAATCCAGTGGGGAGCCCCTGCTGCTGCCCCAAATCAGGCTCCTCTCTCAGTAATTCCTGAGGCCACATCCTGTGGGGGAAGGGTTGCAATGAGGGGCAGAGGGCAGTACTTTGGGGATAGGTATGGACGCATTTCCCCACTCCTGGGCTGCAGGGACTCCCAAGCCAAATTACAAAAATGCTCCAGACTCGTGGGCAATGAATTTTGAGACCCCTGCTCTCAGTGAGACTTAGGTGAACTAAACCTAAGCTGTTGGGAGTTTCCTCTCCCTGTTTCTGTGGGAACTGAACTGTTCACATTTTAATTTATGTATAATGAAGATAATATCGGTGGGTCATAAAATAGCATGTTATGCTTTGAAAATGAGATTATTGTTCATCATAACTTTATAAAATATTAATTACATTAATTTTTTAGCTCCTTTTGGGATTTCAAGGTGGGGAGGCTGATCCTGTGCAATCCTTGCTGAAAATCCTTAGAGCCTGAACGTTGAGTCTCCAGGTGCTTTCTGTGGGAGTTGAGTTTATTTTCCGCACTGGAGAAGGGCAATGAAGTGAACTTGAGTCCACCCAAGGTTACACTTAACACGGTTTCTCTGCTGCTTTTCATCTGATTTGAGATAAGCAGAGGTCATGAGGTCATGTTCAGATAGCTTTATTTATTCAGCAAGGCAAAGGGCATGGATCTGGGGCTGCACCTTCAGCCCTGCTTGCAATGTTGAAACCATGGGGGCAGAGCTGGGCCTGTCTGTCACTGACTGCAGCATGTTTTGCTCCCCCTGGAGAGCCTCATTCTCTCTGCCTGCACAGCAGTAGTAAGGTGAGAAGAAGGCTTCAAACTGTACAATTTAGGTTTCTCTTTTGTCTTAGATGCTGGTCAACTTGATCTGCCTAAAATATTGGGTCTTCCCTGGGCTCTTCAGGGCTGCTAGCCCTGAATTTGGCAAAGGAGTCTTTCTCTTAAAATAAGGCAGCAGTTCATCTCCACGCACAGCCTCTGGGCTTGTCTCCCCTGCAAGAGTTTAGCTCAGGTTTGTACACTTTGCTTAGCATCACTGTTCCCTGTAATTTTTCCCATGCATGTGGGGAATTAATTTTGTTATATGCACCAATACGGAGGAAATGTGTGGTGAGGACGAGGCTGAAGACATTCACAAACACTCTACACCCACCTTCACCTCAAACCCCTCATCTCTGCAGCTCCACCCTGGAGCCTGCAGTCTAGTCGGAATATATAATTATGCATCAATAATTTTCTTCAACGGGGTTGTGAGAAAATAAATATGAAAACCACTGGCTGAAAGGGAACTTTAGCCTAGCGTAACCCTGCACTGTGGTTCACTGACAAATGTTGTGGCACGTGTTCTTTGCTGTTGCTGTAAGTGGTCTAAGAGACCTCTACAGCCAAGGCTGAGCAGCTTTATAGCTCAAGCTGTAGAGGCTCCTATGCTAAGATCAAGATGTCCCATGTTTGAATCTGTCCAGTGGCAGTTACATTAGCATTACTCGAATGATAGTAATAGCGTGATCAGATGGCAAGGGTGAAAAATCTGGACAGAGTTGGGAGTAAGAGGCATCTATATAAGACTGAGCTTCCAATATCAGCACTGTCCCTATAAAACCAGGACATCTGGTCACCCTAGATCAGTATTTCTTAAACTGTGTTCCGTGGCACACCAGTTGGAGGTGTGCTGTGGAGAACAGAGTTCAAAATGGCCACTCTTAAAGGGGCGATCTTTTTTTCCCTCAATAACTTCCTCCTCCACTCCCCTACCCCCTCTCTTTTTTTCCCCCCCTCAGGCTGCCTCTGCCCTTTTTTTTCCCCCTCAACAGAAAAATCCTTGGTGTTCCTCATTTAAAAAATTTTTTTGGTGTTCCTTGGTCTTAAAAAGTTTAAGAAACACTGCCCTAGATAGTGCAAAAGATTGCTGTCTGTAAAGAAAATGTGGTAGTAGCTGCTGTACAGTTTTCTGGGAAACCTTTAGAATCCAGACGCATCTGCCGTAGATGCGTATAACCAGAAACCAGTGAAAGCGGGCTATATCTAGGGATGTGAACGACTAGTCAACTATCCAATAAGCAAATGCTTATCGACACATTAGTTGCTCTCCCCCTTCCCTTGCTGCCTCTATCAGAAAGAGGCACCAAGTAGGGGATGGGTGCTTCAAAGCAGCAGCGCCGAGTGGAGCCCGGGGTCAGGGTTCCATTTGGCACTGCTGCTTTGAAATGCCAAGTGCAGCCCTGGGCCAGCTGAGTCCCCAGCTGGTCCTGTGCTCCCCATGGTGTTTCAAAGCGGCAGTGTTGCAGGGAGCCCAGAATCCCCAGCTGACCCCGGGCTCCCTGTGCACTGCTGCTTTGAAATGCCGTATGGGGCCAGTGGGGGACTGTTTGAGTTCCCCACTGGCCCTATACTCTCCCCGCTGCGTTTTCGCCTTTGAAATTTAGCAACACCTCTGGGGCTGTTGCTACACTTCAAAGGCGGAGACAACCTTATCGACTAATCGAATAGTCAATGAAAATTACATCAACTATTCAATTAGCCAATTAATCAAAATTTTACATCCCTAACTATATCTAGCACATTTATTAAGAGAGCTTTATTAAATGCAAATATTAAAATGCTGCTTTTGTGGGGGTTTTAAACTGAATTTGAATTTCCATCTGAATAGATATTGACACAACTCGTGAGTTAAATAATCATCTAGGAAATTAAATCATCTAGTAAATAAAAATGTATAATATACCATTTTCTATCAAGTGCAAAATTTAAGATTTAATAAATGTAAGCTAAGCTACATAATTGCTGAAGTAAATGTGTATAGACTTAGCATTATCTTCTTTCTAGCAAAAAGAAGCACTAAATTTAGTATAAAGGAAACATCTAATTGCAAATCAACATGTTTTAAAGGTAGATTTTTTATTGGTTGACAACTGTTCTTCAAGACTATAACTGAAGTACAAATGATTTAAATCTGTAACTTAAGTAAAGGTTTCCTGCCTAGTGATTTGAATCACTCCCCCTGGAAGAAGCTAGCAAATAATTACTATCTCCAGATGGAATTCTCAGGTGATGTAAAGCCAGTTTTGCTGTCTCTCTACTACCACTTCCAGGTTGCAAGGTAAGAGAG
The DNA here is from genome assembly GCF_049634645.1 of Pelodiscus sinensis. Taxonomy (NCBI): domain Eukaryota; kingdom Metazoa; phylum Chordata; order Testudines; family Trionychidae; genus Pelodiscus; species Pelodiscus sinensis. The sequence continues at coordinate 8,530,612 of NC_134720.1, read as the reverse complement.
AATTCCCATGGAAAATAAGGCATCCTTGGGCTCCATTGGAGCTGCTGATAGCAAACTTCTTCAAGCTACTTGGGGGATGGGGATGGCCTCTGGGCTGAACAGCCCCCCAGATGCTGCCAGGCCACCTGTCTATGCTCCTGCAGTTGAATATAGCTTGGCTCGACTGGATGACTAGTGGTCTGTCTCTCCCTGGTGGATTGGGAAGAACTATAATGCAAGAGTCTGTGTTGGCCTAGAAAACTGCAAGGAAAGAAAATGACCACTTAGGAAATTCTCCCCATTCCGCCAATGCTGTGTGTGTTTTGTTGGGTTGTAAAGCAAGGGCCTGGTACTGTGAAGTATTGAGTACTGAACCTGATCAGTCTCTGAGGTCCTCAGTTCTTCACAGGATAAGACCTAGAAATGCTTAGTGATTTGAGTATCTCTGCTGCCAAAGAGATGCAAATTGGGTACTTTGTGGAACAGAAGACTGTCTCAAGCACCTCTGCACTTCTCAGTGGTTCCTCTAGGGTAGTGGTTTTCAAACTTCTTAGGCTGCATACTCTGATCTGAGATCACGCATACCTACGATTAGATTGTCAAGTCTCACTGAATAAAGTAAATAAAGTCTGTCATTACAGGACTTTTTATCTGTAGCCCCCAAGGAAAGTGTGTGTGTCCCAGTTCGAAAACCACTGATCTGTGGAACTGCTTTAACCTGGGCATCAATAAATGGGTTATCTGTCTCTTAGGGTCAAAACTAGGAGTGGTGTGATGGCAGTTGCAGAACTGGGGATTAGGGTTTTAAGAGTGTAGCCGTTTAAATGGGTAACCAATAAGCTCATGTTACCCAAATTGCTACACGTGGCTCCCAGGCCTGCTCTCCAGGAGTGAGGTGGCAGGCAGGAGCTGATACTCGCCGGGAGCTGAGTACCGGAGGCAACAGGCAGGAGCTGGTGTGTGCAGGGAACTGGCTAAAAAGCTGGGAAGCTGACAGCTACCCCATGCTGCCGATGCATGTAACCATTGAAAAGTTCAGCAGTTACACACCCCTGCAGTGTGAGGTGGCAGTCGGCTTGCTGGGAGCTGGATTTTTAGCAGTTACATGGCTTTTTTCAGCAGTTACACCGTTAGCCAATTATCCACATTTTAACATCCCTAGTGAGGATAAGGAAGAATATTTTAAAATAGCAGCTGCATGAAAGAAATCAACTTCTGCACAGACTATGAAGATTCAGTGTAGTTGTAGTGATGAACCAACCTCAGGTTGATGACTTGAGTATACATAATTTTGTAGAAAGTCAGCAATAAGCAGTAAAAAAAACCCTATAATTGCCCTTTCTTGCTAAAGAAAACAAGTCTTTGATCTTTGTTTTTGTCTACCTCTCAACAGATGTTGGCTCTGTTGAAATGTTTACTTTTCAACTAACATTCTTCCTAACTAGTTAATTTGCTTTCAGACATTTTTATTTTTTATTTGTTTGAAAACAATTTGGCTGCTAGAGAAAAGTTCTACTCGTTTTACAATCTTTTTCATTGATGCTCAGGCTTTGTTTTGAAGTTAGCGCCTATTTGTGGATCTGCTTTTTATGACTTATTCTCTTCTGTTTAAAATCGGTTGACAATAGTGCCCAATCATTAAACACTCTTGCAGGCTAACCTTCAGTTTGACAGATCTTACCCTCATATTCAGGATCATTTTTATATATATTAGAGGACTTGCCAGGGTTCCGGCGCGCACTTCCTGGTTTGAATCAGCTGTGATTCAAAGTAGCGCGCCGGCGAGATCATGTTAATGAAGCGCGGGATATTTAAATCCCTGCTTCAGTAACTACTTTGGTTGTCTTCATTTGCATCCCTAGTCCGAACTAGGGATGCAGTGTAGACATACCCTGAGGGACTCACACCTGAATAGCCAAACTTGCACAACAGGGAAGAAGAAGTGAAGGTTCTGTCTTACCCCTCTCCAGGGACCGTCGACTTCCAGATTTCTGTCCAGATAACAGAGATTGGGAATGACTAAGCAGCCATGGGAGCGTGGGCTAGATCCTAACCCAGAACCCACCTGAATCCCTCTTGTGTGCATTACCCTGTCTAGTCCAGGTGAGCTGTGGGCTCCCCAAGGATTAAACACACCTTCAGATGTTACCCCACTATACTGGCAACTGTCACTCCAAGCCAGTGATCAGTCTGCCGAGGAGTCCTGTCACTCAGAGAAGCAGCGCTCACTGCACCGTGTCGGCGAGCAGGCTTGAGGAAGAGAGCCCAGAACACTCCGAGCGCCCTCTATTTATGCACTCCTGTTGCCTAGCAACATTTCCCGCTCTTGCCCTGTTTTCCCGCCTTTTTCCTAAGCAAGGAAGAAGGCTATTCACAATGGAGGCTCATCTGTTGTTTGAACAAAACAAAATGGCAAACCCACAAATAAACAACTTAAACATCTCAGCTGAATTGCTCATTACAAAAGAGCTAACATTAACAGATAAAGAAGCGCCCATTAACAGCATCCCCCTCTGCTCTCCATCCCCATCCAGAACTTGATATAGTTGGGGTCTGACTGTCAGGCCTGAGGTGGTGGCAGCAGCTCAAAAGTAAAGGTGGCAACGGGGCACTAAGTCTACTATGAAATGTGATATTTGTCAATATCACTTTTCACATTACCACCCTTATGTCTGTGCTGGCATGATCCTGCCTTCACAGTTGGGCACCCAGACAGCAGCTGAGCTGGGTGGTGATATATATGCGTTGGTGGGGGGGAAGTATAAACAGAAAGGGTGCTTGATCAAGTAAGTTTGAGAACCACTGGCTTAGTGGATAGGGCATTGAACTGGGACTCAAAAGACCTGTGTTCAAAATCTGGCTCAGGCTTAGACTCCCAATGTGACCTTGAAGAAGTAGCTTAATCTGCTCATGCCCACCTGTTTTTAAAAGACAAATCTGTGAAGAGGCTAATACTTCCTTTCCTCGCAGAGGTGTTAAGGATTAAATCTACTCATAGCTGTGGGATACTTCCATGATAGTAATGAGGACTTCAGATGTATCATAGAAAGACAAACGCTCCTTCGGAAAGATGATTCCTGTGTTTATAAGGATAATTTTGGGGGAAACTCACCAGTACAAATTCTATTCCGTTGTCTTTTCCAGTGGTTCCCAACCTTCTTTACATGGGGGATCGGCAAACCCATTCACAAACGTTTGGCAGACTGGCAACATTGTATTTGCATATTCATTGTGCAAATATAGAATATGCAAATAAAATGCTATCTGTCTACATAGCCCCAACCCAGCCCAGCCCCTTGCTCCCTGGTGCCTAAAACCCTTTGATCCCCACCTTTATGCCCGGTGCCCTTTGACCTTTTAATCTCACCCAACACCCCTTTTGCCCCTTCTAGGAAGTGTGGTCTGTGCTGTCACTGTGGGCAGGGGAAATGGCCATTGGTGGTGTATCCCCTCCTTCCCCAAGCATGACCTCATCTTACCTGGGTAGGACGGAGGGAGGGACCTCCTGCTCTGCAGTGTCCTGCCGCTGCTGGAAAAATCAGCCATGTGGGCAGTGGAAGCGGCCGTTGGTGGTGGCGCACTCTGTGCTCTTGTCCTCACCATGCAACTCTTCCGGCCGCAGCAGCCCCTGCCATCAGCCGCCTGTCCCCTCCCCTCCACCGCATGGCTCTTCTGGCCCAGGGCCACTGTGGCCCAGCAGCTGGGAACCGCTCATCTATTCTGTGAAGCCAGGACTTGAGGGGACCCTGTGTGGAGGAAATAGGCAGCCTTGGCTATAGTAGTCAAACTGAAAGTTCAGTTAGGCTCTCGGAGTCTCCAAACTTCAGTGAAAATTCTGGTACCTTGCTGCTACCACTGATTCTGATCTGGTGGTACTGTGAGAATAGTAGCCATATCTTTTAAATCCTCAGTCTATATAATTAATAAAAAGGGGGTAGAAAAACCTCTTCGTTCAGGACTGGCATGACACCAAGTACAATTACTACCACTGAAAGGAATTTAATTATAAAAAAATTGCTAGCTGATTTGTGTGTCGTGGTGGGGAAAGAATGAGGAGGGAGGGTTAATAAATCCCTTGTCTCTTCTCTGGTCAGCTGTTACACAGCAGGGCAAATGACTGGCAAGAAATAAGGAAGCCATAAATAATAACATATGTCTTAAGTGATTACAGGATGGTAACAGCTGAAACTGAATTAGAACTAGGATTTCTTTTAAAAATTGATCCAACAGAATATAATGTAATTTTTGAAGCTATGTTGTACAGATAGTAGAGAAGTTTCCCTGTATTCATAAGATGTAGTTGACATGCCATTAAAGCTTTGTTTCTCTAGGAACTTGTCATTATTGGCAACACTAACAGAGCTGTGAACAGCAGCAGCTGGGCTCAGCATGGAGAGTCTGTGGATTTGACAAGGTAGCTGAGCGTCTTTTAACTCTCAAAGTGTCCACGCATCCAGACTTGCAATGGGGTGTGTGCAGTTTTATCCTCAGAAAACCTGCCAAGTCATTTCATTCCTGTTTCTTTGGTCTCATTTAGCCACTGTCTTATGGGAGATCTCCTATTCACTCTCCACAGCTGTCTGACAGGCCTGCATGGACATCTACAGGAGCCAGTGTGTTTGTAGGCTGTGATGTAAATCTTTTTGGGTTATCAAATCCCACTGGGTCCCTTTACATGCTTGGAAGAAAGGGTGCTTTTTAACCATATCCACGTCACTTGTGACTCCACATCTTCCACGTCTGACCTGACTGATATTTTGTGAAGATTTCCATATAGTCCCTCCTTTTATCTCACTTCTTTTAAAAACATTATGCTCAAATTTTCAAAAGTGCTCAGCAGCTCTCACATGGGGAGCAAGACAGCTCCTACAATACTGTGGTTGAATCATAGCCACAGTGAAGAATCATGAGCAAAGCAGCTTGGCAAAACTGAAAATAAAATCCCCTGCTTGCTGAAGGTTTGGATGATAGTTAAGAGGGAAATATGTTCTGTCATTGTCAGCTGTTTGTGAACAGTAGGAGCTTGCTGTGCTCTGAGACTCTTCCAAATCTGGGTACTTCCTTTAGGGAGCTAAATAGCAACGAAACTCTTTGAAGATCTAGCTAGGTATCTGGATGTCTTAAGTGGGAACAGTGAGTACTGAACTTCTTTTGAGTGTCTGGCCCTTAGTTTCTAAAATCACAACAGATTGACGGGTGGAACATCCTTGCATGTCTTGCTGTGTAACAGGATATTTGGCATTTGCTACAGTAGAAGGTTTATCTGTAGTGCATGAATGAATGCTTTCTGTCTTGCCCACCATTAGTTAACTGCACCTTTTAAAAGGTGCTTCCAAGGAGCAACCTGATCCTCAGTCCTAGCGCCTGTTTAATCTTTCTAGGCTGTCTGTCACCACTGTGAAAACTGTAATAGCTTTGTTTACATAAACATTAGCAGTGAAGGTAGAAGTCTAGACAGATTACAGTCACCTTCTGTATGTTCAGAGTTTTTTTTTATGTGAAGTGAGCCTTTTACTTCCCCGTGCAGTTTCACTTTTGGTGACTTGGTATGGTCTTAAAACATGTTCCAAGTGTCTGAGTGCCCCACAAGAGATGCCTGAGATTGCTAGGGCAATCTAACGGTATGCAGTCCGGGTTGACCGGACCAAAATGAAACTTGCCACACATCATGGTTTGGGTTGTTTCTTTTTTTAAAGTGAACTTAGTGATGTTGAAAGGTGTCAGTGTGACAAACTTGGAACCTGAAGTCTTTTGTTTATCCAAAGGAAAGGCACAACATGGGCCAGGTGGCAGCAATACAGATTCCCAGCGAACTCTGTTCTTGGAGTAGCATCTTCAGGCATGAGCAGGTGGTTCTTCTTCCCTTTCTTCTATCTGACTGCTGCAGAAGCTGCCAACAATCACAGGCATGAGGCTGGGTGGTTCAGTGATGTGAACAGGTAGCAAATAGGCTGACGTGATCAACTCTTCAGATTGGCCAGCCAAGCAGTTTTTAGGAGGTAAAAGACTTTAAGTGGAGACTCTCAAAAGCACCCTGTTGTCCTAAGTCTCCTTCCATTGATGTCAATAATAAATCTCTCATTGATCTCAGTGGGAGTAGCTAGGCCAATGCTGAGTGCCTTTGAAAGTCCCAGAGGTGATCTAGAGGTTAAGACCTCCTATCTGTTCCGGCTCCGACTTCGAGTCATTCAGCTTCCCAAATGTTTGTCTCTTACTTCCACCATCCTTTTTTTTCCTTGAAAAATGGTCTGTCCCTAAAAATAAGCTTATGACGTACAACTGTTAAAATAGAAACCTGTATGTTGGGCAACCTATATATGTATCACATATCCAAATAATTGGGCTTCTCCACAGTCCCAAGTGTGTGCAGATTGTCACTGTGTGCATGTGTGTGCTTACAAACCCAAACAAATCTTGTCTGTTGGAGGCTAATTGGGGACCATACTGGGAATCAGCAGGATTCTTCGTTAGTCTGTAGGAGCAAATGAATCTTAACAAGAAGATAGCCTGGCCTCTGCCTATGAAAGAAACCTTGTGTCCTGTAGGAGCTCTCCCCTTGTGCTTTTCCACAAAGCTGCTTATAATCCTTCTCCTTAGGACCTGGGGAAAGGAGCAATATTACCCTTTGGGATACTAAGACCCAGGGAGTAGCTGTCAGTCTCACCTTAAGCCTAAATTTACAAGTTTGGACAGCATCGTATTAAATGTGGGTTCCTGTAGTAGTCACCAAAAGAATCAAAATTAAATAGCTTACCAACTGACTAGGATGTTATCATTCAGCATCATTCACGCTACTGTCAATAAACCGAACCAGGGCACCTCACCTTGAGTTTTACAGTGGGAGAAGATTGGCTTTAATACTTTGTAGGATTGAGATTTAAAACATTTAGTTTTCAAACAACCCTGATTGCATGAGCCTTGGTTCTGTTTCTTGGGGTCATTTAAGGCACCATCAGCAAGGAAAGCCAATCAGCGGCAAGTGTTCTGTTTTTTGTTTGTAATGATCTAATTACTAGTCAGTCTATGAGAACTGCACCTTGGGTCAGTAGAAATATGCTGTGTGTGTGTGGGAAGCGAGGGAAGGATGTTAAAGGAACAGGGCTGAGAAATGTGGTCTGCATGCTTCCAGGAATGGAATGGCTGGCTGTTAGGAATGAACTCTTGTGGGTGGGTAAATCTGTGCATTCTGCATCTGGTTTATCAGTGACAGAACAAAAAGGCTGTCTCCTTTCAGTACTCATCGCCACTGTTAAGGCCCTTCGTTAGATGAGGCGTATGTGGTCTGCAATTGTTGGCAATGACTTGGCTGTTTCTTTCATAGAAATTACTCAGGCAGCTTCCTTGAGTTATTCGTGCTCTGGAGTCTGGAGAAGGTAGCCAGTAAGGCTGTAAGAGTTTAACCATTTAACCGGTTGACCAGTAAGCACCAGTTTCTGTTATGGTTAAACTCCTGCAGTGTAGCCGGCTCCCCGGGAACTGGTGCATGCCAGCAGCAGGTTTACAAGCTGGCTTCTGGAGTGCACTGGCTCCTGGCTGCCATCCCTGCTACTGGGCTCCCGGCAGCTGCCCCACGTTGTGGGCTCTGCAGTATAAACCTTAAACTGCAGAGCCCGCAGTATGGGGCAGCCAGCTTCCAGCCCCACTCCTCTGGTTGTTGGCCCCACTTCCGGGAAGCCAGCTGTCCCTCCCTGCTGTGGTCTCTGCAGTGCGGGGCAGCAGCCAGCTTCCCAGGAGCCACAAGTGCACCCTCACCATCCTTCCCTCCCATGTCCCACCCAGCTGTAGATCCCCAAAAATGGTTAACAGTGTAACCGCCAGGATTTTGTTGTTGTTACACGGTTGCTGTTTTAAAAACTTTTTTTTACATCCCTAGTAGCCGGAGCTGCTTGGTTCAGTGCTAGTTATTTCCTTGCTGTGCTGCGCAGTTCAGCTCCACTTTAAGGACTGGCTGTGACTATGAAAGTGTTACGGAAACCGTGGGACTCGGTACCATCTGGGAAGTGTTCTTACAGGGCCTAGGATGGACTTTGTGGCTGGAAAAGGAAGCTAGGTAGCATGTGAGACATTTCCCCACTCAAGCTGTAGTTTGCAATTGCTTTGGATAGTACTTCTTTTGCTGTATATCAGTGGCTCTCGGAGTGTGGTCCACATACCATTAGTGGTAGTGACAGTCTTGCAGGTGGGCCGTGGGCTCAGAGTTTGCCCCCCACTCTGTAGTGGGGAGCCTGCACTAGCACTCCAGCCCACCCGCCCCTGGCGAGGTTGGAGCACCAGCTCCAGCTACCTGCTACAGGGAGAGGTGAGCCTCATGGGAAAGAAGGGGCTCCGCGGGCTGCCAATCCCTCTCTCCCTGGCTCAGGGAACAATAGTGCAGGAAACCACTTGCCTGGAGGCTTTCTCTGCTGTTTCCTTTGGTCAGAATCACTGCCAATGGGAGCAGCGGGGGATGGTGCCTGGGAGCAGTGGGAGGCACAGAGCCAGGTAAACACCCAATCCCTTCATGCACCCCCTCTCCGACTGAGACCCCACAACCCACCACGCTCCTGCATTCTCCCTCCCAGCCCCTCTCCCCCCACCTCAGCCGACTCCTGCATCCAACTTCCTGGCCCATCCTCATCCCACTACTTCAACCAACTTCCCACCCACCCCTGTACCCTACTTCTTGGCCAGATCCCCCCCCCCCCCCCCCCCACTCCTCGTGTACCCATTTTGTCATCCTGGGTGGCTGGCTGTGGAAAGGTCTGCCTTGAGCGAGGTGGGTCGCGGGCCAAAAAGTTTCAGAATCACTGCTGTGTATGTATAACTTTCCAGGTTTTTTTTCCCACAAAAGGATAATGCTCTAAAATGTGAGATTTCACTATGTAGAATTGGGGCTAGAAAGTTTGAACGTTGCACTCCAGTTTAAGGTGTCCTTGAATTTCCTCCTTGCTAGAAGATAAATTGGTCACTGAAAAGCACAATGTAACTGTTTCTCTGCAGCACATCCTGGGATGTGGATCTGTCCCCTTCTTAACTGTGGAAAAGCAATACAGTTAAACATCACAAAAAGCTTATTTTGGGCTGTTGTAGAGAATCTATGAGCATGGATTTCAGGGGACCAGATGATGTTTGTTTGAGTTTAAATGGAAAGCTTGAAGTCCTCTTCCGCCCACAAGGGATTTGTTGGGATTTGTCCTGGTTTTAACAGGGTATTGGACTTGATGACCTTCTGAGGTCTCTTTCAATCCTTTGATCTATGAAATAGTAGTTGTTTCAGGGCGACTTTACTGTTTGCTGACTACTTGACTTCATCACAATTCGTGTTTCCTTTATAAAGTAAACTGCCTGTCTGATACAATGTCGTCTTGCCCTACTGCCTGTGATTATGATTGTGTTATTCCCTTTTTGCAATTGAGACTGCAGTTTGTTGGCATTTTTACCCTTTGAGTGACTTTCATTGCTAATTTATTTTTAAGTGTTCCCTGGACAGTCAACGCTACAAAGTCGGGCTGATTGTCAGGTCTATCCCTGTAGAAGGTGCTTAGTAATTTGCTTGGTTTCATTCCTTTTTAAAAGCACCCTGTTCATGCCAACATTTTAGGTTAATGTTATAGAATTATTTTTTGCTTGTTAATTTCTGTTTGTAGTGCTGACCAGGTGCTTAGAATTAATATGCCAGTGCTCTCCAGAGATGGTGTTTTCAATAGCACGTCAATGACCTACGAGCACAATTCCCACTGGAAGTCAGAAGGAAGTGTGCGCCTAAATCACGGAAGATGGGACTTTTAAAAGCACCTAAGGCAAATGTGCTATCATTTATCCATTCTCTTTGAATAGTGTGTGACCACTAGAAGAGTGTTTTGAATAAGTACTTCTGCACATGTACATGTTTGAATGTCCAAGATGCAATAGAAAACTTTTTTTCTGTTATCCAGAAAATCTTTTTTAGATTCTGGTTCTTACATTTTCTCTAGTGATAGTATTTCTACCTTCTGCCCCTCCTCAGCCCCTAAAACAGAGGTGGGGAACCTCAGGCTCAGGGGACGGATGCGTCCCTTGGCTTGCCTGGATTCAGCCAACCACCAAAGCTCAGGACACCCCCCCCCCCAGCATTGGCGGGGCTGGAGCGCACAAAATCTACTAGGCTGGGGCCCCCAGGCTCTGCTGTGTGAGGGGGAATGCAGGGAGTGTCTTTCTCCTTCTTGGTCAGAGGCCACAGTGAGGGTTTTTTTTTTTTCCACTTCTCACTTGCGTCCACCCCAACTGATTTTTCTGTGAATCAGTGGTCCCTGACCCCAAAAAGGTTCCCCACCCTGCCCTAAAGCCTTCCCTTGTTTTTGAGCTTTCTACAAAAGTCCTGGCCTCCTGTCTCCCAGAAGTAATGGAAGTGGGAAAAGTTCTTCTAGAAAGGAATTCAGAATCAACCACTTAAGAAATGTGCGTGGTCTGGAGCAAACACTTTTATCTGCAGACATTTGTTCCGGGGGTTGCAGACTTACTAGTCCGTGTATTGTTTTTCGGTATACTAGTTGGAAGACTGCTTTTAGAAAATGTTCTCCTGCTCCCCTTGCACACACCTTAACATTGCTGAGATGGCGCATAGGAACAGTGCTAAAGGGAAGCTAGGATTTTATTCTATCTGTTCTATTTAGAACAGAATTAGAAATGAAACTTCCTTGAAAATCTGCATTTGTTTAGGGTTTTTTTTAACATTTTTTGTTTCCATGAGCCAAAATGCATTGAGTAGGAGTGGGCAAAAGTCACTCAGTGGCCTGGATCCGGCCCACCTAAGGCTTTGATCCAGCCCCTGGGGCTGTTCTAGGCCCTGTCCCCTAGCACATTGCCTAGGAGCCGGAGCCGCACAAGCCCTTTGAACTACTTCTATTTAAAGGGCTCGCGCCTTCACGCCTGTCAGGCCTCACATTGCCTGGCAGCCACCTGGCAGGTGCGAGCCCTTTAAATAGAAGCACTTGAAAGAGCTTGCGTGTCCCTGGCTCCCAGGCAACGTGCTTACAGCGAGGCCGGGAGCAGTGAGGCCTTACTAACGTGATACCTGGGAGCCTCAGGGGAGGCGTGAGCCCTTCCAACTCCTATTTCAAGGCCTCAAGGCCTCACTCCTTCTGGGGCAGCCTGCAACCACTTCAAAAGTTTTTTAAATGGCCCCCGCTCAAAAATGATTGCCCACCGCTGTCACAGAGCCTAGCATGGATATAAAATATGTATCCACAAAATGAGTCATGGATATCCTTATCCATAGCCATTGGTAACCACGGATTAGCAAGGGCTCTAGAAAGGCAGTGGGAAATGTTCCTCTTGCACAAGTATTGGATACCTCTTGAGAGAACTAGTCCTTGTAAGATTTCCATCCAAATATTGTACACACATGATCAAGGCTTATTTGAATTACCATCCTGGCTTTTGGATGCTCCTTCAGACAGGGGTGAAGTTTGCTTATCGGGAAAATAGTCCAGGGCTTTCAAATGACTAACCAATGATCAAGACATTTGGATTTCAAACCAGATCTGCTCTACCCACCCAAACTCTTTCTGAAGTCATTATATTACAAATTCCTAAAGAGACAGGCATGTTTTTAAATAGTAAAAGCAGAGTTGGAGAGAGTTCTGTTTGGACACATGGTTGAAAGCAAAGATTGTTTCATCTGTATTCTGTGGAGAGTAATTTAGTACATTGTCATTTGTTTCAACTAGAATGTGTGGAGAAGCATGGCTGGTTATTTTCCCCCCTTTCTGTTTGAAACAACTTGACAGTTATTTAAAATTACAAAATTAAATGCAGACTTCAGTCAGCTTGACTGAGTTTTAAAATTAAGATTTTTCTGTGCAAAGTACAGTGAGAAATCTCATTTCCCCTTCCTTATCCCTGTGTCTCCTGCATCAACACCAGATTTAGTTCTGCTTTAGGGAGGCAGCATAATTTCAATCTGGCTGTGTCCCCTTGTATCCGTGGTTCTCAAGCTTTTTGCCTTGTGTCCTACCCTGCACGAGGCAAACTTTTCCACAGACCACCAGCCAACCACCCACGATGATAAAACGGGAGCAGGAGCGGGTGGAGGTCTGGCCCGGAAGTTGGTTGCAGGTGTGGGCTGAGGGTGGGGGGTCTGGGAGGAAGAGTGCAGGAGATGGGATAGTGGTGTTGGGTCTCAGTGGGAGGGGTTGCAACGTCTGGGCATGGGAGGGTTGGAGGGCACTTACCTCGCTCCATGCCTCCTGTCGTTCCCAGACACCACTCCCCATTGCTTCCATTGGCAGTGAATCCAGCCAGTGGGAGCAGCGGGAAAAGCCTCAAGGCAAGCAGTTTACCTCGCTATTTTTCCACCAGCTGGGGGGAGTGGGAGCAGCAGCGTGCAGAGTCACTTCCTCTCCACGCGAGCCAGTTCCAGCCCATGAAGTTCACTCCCCTCTCCCCCATACAGTGGAAAGCTGGCTCTGGTGCTCCATATTCACCGGGGTGGAGGGAGAGTGGAGCTGGAGTGCCAGTGCAGGCTCCCTGCTGCAGGGGAGGTGAGCCCTGAACCAATGGCCCACCTGCAAGATGGTCATGGACCACGCTTTGAGAACAGCTGCTTCATAGCCAGAGGAGAAGAATGTTTACTTGGGTATGTCTGCACTGCAGTCACAGGTCTGGCTGCAACACTTGTAGGTGTCCCCAAGCTAGGTCTGATCTAGCTAGCGTGCATAGGAATAGCAGAAGAAATGTAAAAAGTAATTGAAAAATAACTGTAACTGCTAAAGATCCTACTGGTTACACACGCTGCGGGCACTGAAGTACAAAGCTTAAACAAGTGTAAACTTTATACTGCACAATCTGCAGGGAAGCCAGCTCCCCGGGGGCAAGGCAAATGGGCTGCTGGCCCCGCTCCCAGGGAGCTAGCATGTAACCATAATGGAAACCCATGAGCTGATGCTTAGTAGTTAACCGTTTAAATGGTTACACGTTTATATCCCTAATTAGCAATGACGCTGCAGCAGCACATGTTGTACAGGTCCATCTGTGACCCTGCATATAGAACTTGAGCAGTTAGTCCAGGCCACCATAGCTTTACTGTAATTGTCACTTGCTAACGACGTGAAAGCTTGCTTGGGTATGTCTGCATTTGCTGCCATCACATATGCAGTGAAGACATACCCATAGTCTCGCTATGTTAGACTTAGATCTGGTGATTCCAAAAATACTGACTAGATCAGTTAAACCAAAATTTGCACTGATACTTCTTGTAGCCCAGCAAGATGGAAGCTAAATTATAAATGACCATAACATGACAGCTGAATAACTGGCATTATACAGTCATGATACCACTAAGTAATGTGAAGTGAGCAGCCTTTGGCATTACACAAGTTGTAGCTTAACGTGACTTATATTAACGTCCACGGTACATGCCATGAATGGCTTCTGTGTTTCTACTTGGACAACAGCCTGTGAATCCTGAGGGTCCATGCCGGTGGCCAGGAGCCCCCCTGGGTTAGGAAGGAACTGTAGATTCTAACACAATGGAGCATTTTGTGGCTGTGATACATTTTTCATTATGGCAAAAGGTGCTTCCTCAGAAACCAGCAATCTAGTCCTGTATCTTCGCAGTGGTTTGGGGCAGGTGCTGTGGCTCTTGTGAGGGATGTAAATGGTTAACCAGTAAGGGCTGGAGCAGCTCCCTGCCTGCCCCGTGCAGGGGCCCGTTCCAGCCATGTAGGGTCCACTGGCGCAGCCTCTGTCCGTGGCAGGCCTGGCTGCCCACCTGTCATAATTACACATCTTCTCCCTTGGAGCATGGGCAGGGAGACTTCACTGTGGGCTCTGCAGGGCTCTAAAATTGCATTGTAGATGTCTAGACTTGACCTGGAATCTGGGCTTTGGGGGCTATGATGGGTGGAAAGGCATCAGGACCAGGCTGTGTGTACTACTCTGCCAAGGTGTCCAGCAGCTGTGTTGCCCAGGTGATGGATTTTGGCTGGTGTTTGGTTACAAATCATTCAGTACTGAATGTGGGGGTCATGAAATGCTGGTATCCTTATTTATGGGAAAAGGGAAGCAGAGCTATGTGCTTAACTTGCCTAAATTGGGGTAGGGTCTCCCTCAGTCATAGAATCCTAGGGCTGGAAGAGACCTCAGGAGATCATTGTGTCCAGCCCCCTGCCCAAAGCAGGACCAACCCCAACTCAATCATCTCTCCCAGGGCTTTGTCAAGCCGGAACTTGAAACACTCTAGGGATGGAGATTCCACCACTTCCTTAGGTAACCCATTCCAGTGCTTCACCATCCTGCTAGTGAAATTGTTTTTCCTAATATCCAACCTGGACCTTCCCCCGCTGCAATCTGAGATGACTGCATCTGGATCTATCATCTGTCACCACTGAGAACAGCCTCTCTTCATCCTCTTTGGAACCTCCCTTTAGGTAGTTGAAGGCTGCCTCACTCTTCTCTTCAGCAGACTAAATAAGCCCGAATCCTTCAGCCTCTCCTTGTAAGTCAGTGCTTAGCTTGTGACAGGACTTAGACTTGGCAGTTTGTAGCTCTAGGACCTGTGGCCTTGCTTGTTGCTCAGTTAGAAAAGTAGCAAGCCGTGGTGTGATGGGTTGGATCGCAGAAATCCCCTTGGGTTTGGCCCCAATATGCTAATCAAGCCATTGATGCCCTTCTTCCTGCCCTCAAGGGTTCCCCCCCACCCTATCCTTCTAGGCCAGAAGCCTTGGTCTCCTCCAGCGAAGGTACAGAGTTGGGATTACCACCCCCCAGCACAGCAACACAAACGCTGAAGGAAACCAATCCACAAAAGGGACCAAAACCCCAAATAAATCCATCTTACTCTGTATAAAAGTTTTACACAGAAACAGCTAATAAAGATGTCTGTCCCCTTTGACCGTGAACAAGCAATATGCATATTCATTGCTCCTCCTTCCCCCCAGGTAACCGTTATTTACACTGGGCTTCGTAGTAGGTCAGGGTAACGATATAGTAAATTCAGAATTCACTGCTATGGTGTTCTGAGAGGTCTCCTGCTTCGTTAGTGATGATAAATGTTCGGCGCATGCATTTTCGCACTTTCTCACTATATCATGCCAGCTCTGTGCAGATAGCTAGCATAATAGATTTCATGAGAGCTCCCGAAGACCACAGACTCAGATAAGATTCGAAGGCACCCGAGTCAAGTTTATTGTCGAATGAAGTACAGTAATAGCTGTCAGTAGCCAGATGGCCTCTGAGCCCCAATGCATTTGTACCCGTGACAATGGACGTGGCTCAATTAATAGTGAACAAAATAGTGAAAGGTATGAACAAAAGTATTTTTATAAAGTATAAAAAGTAGGAATTGTAAAAGTAGTTGAAACAGAAAACAGATCAAAGTAAGTTACTAAGTTAAATTAAATCAAAGAGGCCAGCTAATTCTAATACATTAGGGCAAGAATTTGCATGTAACAAGTTTCTTAAACAGTTCTTATCTCAGGCTAGAGTTGATCTTTCTTTTTAGCTAGTACTTTTCAGCTACATGAAAAGGCTGCAAAACACTGTGTCTCTGGACAGAAAGCCTTATAAGCCAATCACTGTCCGAGACAATTTTAGAAGTGTTTAATGAGGCTGATAAACTGTGTTGTGTCTCTAGCATTCTCATGTGAACTAATATGGCTGTTGCATCATACTTTCTATTTAAGCAAGAGGTATCACACATTACAAACTCTAGGCCAATGTTAAATACATGGTTACTTTTTACTTCTGAAGTTGGACACTGGTTCTGAATAAGACTGGCAAATGCTTACTTTCTTTCTGAAAAAAAAAAATCCAACTGACTGGTTAGGAACATGTGGTAAAAAAGTGAAGAACTCCCTCACCACATTAAAAAACATGCATAGGTAAACTAGTCTGGTGTAGTAGTTCAGGACAGTGATGTGGTAAATTCAGGATTCACTGGTGTGACGTCCTGACAGGTCTCCTGCTCCATGAGTGATGATAGCTGTTAGGCTGTGTTCATTTTCGAATGCTTGCTTAGTATATCATACCAGCTCTGTGCAGGCTCAGATAAGATACGAAGACACCCGAGCTGGGTTTATTGTCGAACAAAGTACAGTAATACAGGCAGTCCCCGGGTTACATGGATCCAACTTACATCGGATCCCTACTTACAAACGGGGTGAGGCAACCCCGCACTAGCTGCTTCCCCCCAGCAGACCAGGGAGATGCAAAGCTAGTGCCCCCCATAGCAGACCAGGGAGAAGCGGAGCAGCTTTTCTCAGCAGACACCTCAGCTTGAGAATAAAGGACTGAGGGAAGTGAGGTGTGGGAGAATAGAACTGAGCTATGGAGAAATGTTTGTCTAGAGTTTCCCCTACAATATGTACCAGTTCCGACTTACATACAAATTCAACTTAAGAACAAACCTACAGTCCCTATCTTGTACGTAACCCGGGGACTACCTGTAGTTGTCGATAGCCAGACATGCCCCAAGCCTTTATGCATTTGTACCCATGACAATGGACTTGGCTCAGTCAATAATATGGATTTACTACTTCCTCCTAGGCTGGACAAAAAGTTTAAGTTGAGGTACCCCAACATTTATAGACAGAGATAAACAATCTATGATACATACCTTTCATATCCTCTTATGCATTATTGACACGTTTGGTACCTCCCCTTGTACTTTCCTCCAACGCATTTCTGTTCACCACCCATTCTTATGTTATGTTTTCACTGTTGTTTTCAGACACAATATCACTATTCAAACTATTTTTTCATGTGCTAAGTTGGGGGTGTCCTTGTACTGTCCTGGTGGACTGTATTTACATATTTCATGTGCTTTTAGCAGCGCTAGCAGTTCTTGTGCCGAGTTCATGTCCTGGACACTGACTTGCAAGGAAACGTCTGCTTTAGACAAGGCCTGCCTGTTATTCATAGTATAACTCTTGCTTAATTTGGCTCAGGTCTCAGGCCTTACACCAGGCCTGTGCTTCAGGTTCTTTCTTTCTCTTATATCAGGTCATAGAAGCTGCATCTGTAACATCTTAGAGTTAAATGCTTGTAAATTGAACCAAGCAAATGGCTGCTTTTGCATTTCACGGAGTTGCAAACTTCTCTGTACAAGTTTTTCTCAGAGAAAAGTGGTTCAACCCTTCTCACCCTATACACATTAGAGGCTGTCTGCTCCAACTAGCACTAATGTGAGCTGCAGAATCTTTAAAAGACATTACAAGCCATACACTTACGGTGTGTGTAGACTACAGGATTTGTTGACAAAAGTTGGCTTTTGTCGACAAAACTATACCTGCGTCTACACTACCGCCGCATTCTGTTGACAGAACGCAGCAGTTTTGTCGACAGCAATAAACCTCAATTTACGAGGAATAATGCTTTTTTCCGAAAGTTCTCTTTCGAAAAAAGGTGCTATTGCATGCAAACTGTGCTTTTTCGAAAGAGCGTCTAGACTCTTTCAAAAAAGTGGCTTCCTTTGTCGACAATACTGATCATAGTCTAGATGCTCTTTTTCGACAGAGGCGAAAAAGGCGTGCAGTCTAGATGTAGGCTTAATGGCTCTTGCGATGGGTGTCGTCACAGAAGACCCCTTAGGGAGGCTTTCTGGAGTTCTGACAAAGCCACTGACACTCACCTCTTTGCTCTCTGGGGCATTTCACCACCCTGTGATGCTGAGCCAGCTCACCTGATCTCTCCCAGGCAAGGCACAGAGCTGAGATCACCGCTCCCCACCCAAGGAGCAATATAGACACACAGGCATGCTCAGCACATTTCATTAGGGTGTGCACCCAAATAATTTTTTTAAAATGCACTTTGACCCCCATTTTGGCCACACCCTTGAGCCTCATTGGCCACACCTCTGGAGGTAACATTCTCAGGGCAAAATGGACACATGACCAGAAGCAAAAGATGTCATGTGATTTTTCCCCCCCGCCCCCCCGTACTTTTCCCACCATCCTCCTACCAATAGGGATTAATTTGGCCCCCACCAAACCCCCCTCATGCAACTATCCTGCAATTGCATTAACCCAATGTGTGTGACATTAACTCAGTACTGGTGCACAACACAAAATTCATTCTGCTCATGGGAGGAAACTCTTAGAGGGAACACTTCCTCCAGCCTCTCCGCTCCCGAGTTAATGTGGCTTGTTTGGATGTGCGACTGTGGCACCCAAGTTATTAATACATATCTCAAACCTCTATATTTTTCCTCTGCAGCCATGTCTCCTCCCCTTGCTCCATCAGCTCCCCTCATGCCTACTGCCCCCCTACCCCTCACCCTCCTCTGCTGTCCTGACTCACTGCCCTCAGCCTTCCTGAGACCTGCCCCTCTCCCCCAGCCCTTCTCTCCCCTCTGTGCCCACTCCTCCAGTAGCCCCACTCTGATCATGTGAGCTACCTCTCCTCATCCTCTCTCCTAACACCTCCCTCTACACACCTGCCTTGCTGCTCTCCTCTGGTGCTGGTTCCTCCCCTGCAGATGTCTGCCCTTCTGCTTCACCCCCAGAATCCTCTGGCACCTGCACCTTCCCTTAACCCTGAACCCTCCTGGTGCCTCCCCCTTCCCTCACTGCCCCTGCCCCCTTTGCCCTCTTTTTCCCTGATGCCCTCCCCCTCACCATCCTCTGCCCCCAGTCCTCTCATGCCCCTGTGCCCTCACACATGACTTGCTCCATCCCTGCCTTCCTCATGCCCATGCCTTCTTTCAAGCCTTCTCCCAGAACTCCCCCCTCTCCCCTCTAACCCCCAATGCCCTTACCCTCTTCTCTCCCAGCATCACCCTGTCCCCCTCCCACTGATACCTCCCCTCTTGCCCTTTTCCTCATTGTCTCCACTTGGCCCCCTGGCATTTGTGTATCCTCTGCCCTGTCCCTTGGTGCCTTCCCCTTTCTTCTCCTGACCTGCCCCCCTCCCTCTCCCACTCCTTCCTCGTATTTTTCTCCCCTTCCCCTCCCCTCCTCTCCCCTCTCTTACCTTACCTTTGGCTTCTGCCTTCCAGCTTGCGGGGCTGGAGTCAGTCGGCCCAAACTACAGGCTGGCCAGGCCATAGCCCGGGGGCGCCTCAGGGGCACAGCTCAGTGCTGTTGGGCTGGGCGGGGGTGCCACCCGGGGGGCCGCGCAGTGCTGCTGCTGAGGTGGGGCAGAGGCCTGGGCCGCAAAAATGGCTCGGGCTAGCATGTGTAGAGCCCCAGCTGCCTCTGGACCTGGGCATCACGGTTTTAAAGTCCTGGAAGTCACATCACGCCACGCCCGGGCGTCTCCCCTCTCACCTGTTGTGTGGCATTTGAGGATGCCGCGCATGAGCTCTCTCTGCCCCACAGTGCCCTGTAGATGGCCGCGGGGAATTTAAAATGAGGAGCTGCGGCGCCCCATCACAAATCCCCTTCTGGCCGGCTTGAGACATTAGGGTGTGCCTGGGCACAGCCGGCACACCCTGTGCGCACGCCTGTGCATAGACACTGAATCTCTTCAGGTCTGAGGAAAATGTAGATTTTTGGGCCTTGCTTTCAGGGAAACCACTTGCCAAATGGGATCGGAACCCCAAATGTAATTGTTCAGGTAAGCCCCCTTTAACAATGAAAGGAGGATGTGCACACTGATTGCTCCCCCAGGTGACAATAATTTACACTGGGCTTGACAGTACAGAAAAGTGATTTTTATTGAGTACAAGCAGTAGGATTTGTTGTTGCAAGTGAAAACAGGCAGAGCAAAGTAGTTTACAGAAAACGCATAGCTAGTTCTAACGCTTAAAACTCAGTACAAACTGCCTGTAAAACTGTTCTTATCTCAGCTAAACCTCCAAGCCAGAGAAGATCCCTCTCCCTGGAGTCTTTGGTTCATTCTCTTGGGAGTGCCATGCCAGCCAAAGACAAAGAGACTGAAAACTCTGCATCTTAAATAGCCTTATTTTTAGGTGAGAATTCTTCAGATTCCACCCTTCCATGGAAAATTACCTGGTTAGACCCATGCCAGTTGGGGTGGTCACATGACTTCCTAAGACCAGACGTAGCTTATATTTAAAGGAAAAGGAGACTGTTTACTGGTGATCATCCAGACATTGAAGGTAACACCTTTGATGACTTTCATTTGCACATTTAAAACGATAAAGCATACCATACACCAAACGTCTAATTTTACACATAAGAGTGGTACATATATCAAAATAAGAAATACAGATCCCGAAGATTGTGACATTAAGATTGATAGGCTACATGAGGCATTTTGTCCAATGCATCTTTGAATCATGCATATTTGTGTCCATAAATCAATTTCATAAAGCCGGGGAAGGGGGGAAAACAGGGCCAGCCCACAACATTTTGGCACCTGAGGTGGGGAGCTCAAATGACACCCCCATGTCCCCTTGCTTGGGCTAAAACTTTGAAAAGTCTCAATTCTGCCGCCTTGTTGTTCTACTCCCCTCATGGTACTGCTCTGCTGCCTACCCCAATAAAGGAGAACTAACAACTTAAAATGCCTTGTTCAAGAATTGTGAACTAGTGGCGCATTCCCCCCCAGTCTGGCACTCGAGGCGGTCGCCTCAGTTCACCTCATGGTAAGGTCAGCCCCGGGGGGCGGGAGGGGGCGGGGAGGGGGGAAGGGAGATCGGGTGGGTGTGTAAAACTGTCACACTGCTTAAGTCCAAAAGGGCTGAATGCCTTAAAAAAACAGAAGATACACGGGGACTGATATTCAGATTAGTCCAAACTGAAAAATCATGCAGACTTCCTCATGAGTAATCCTTGGCTATTGTCTTTTAAAATTAATGCAGCTGTTACTGGCTTTGGGAAGTGCCTACAGAGATAGAAATAGGTCTAAATGAGTGCAGCTTGCAGATTGCTTGTGCTACTGAGTTCAAATAAAACTATTATCATTCTCTTATCCTGTTGATGCCACTTGGGTCATTAACCAGTGCCATCCAGGAAATGCTACAACAGCAGTAGATATTTGTCAAGCAATGGAAGCTAACCTTGGATCAGTCAGAGGTATACACGAAAAGCATACTGAAAGAAGCATAGACTTGAATTCAGGTATTGACTAATGAAGGCACTTACACTAAATCCTTAAATGTAGAAGAAAAGAGGTGTTTAAGTCAGTTGAAAAAGTGCAAGATTTGATTCTTACAAATATACAATAGTGACTTTTGGATTCTACTCAACATCTCTATAGCTTTTACAGATTCCTGTCTTATAAAACACTTCTGCTACGTCTACACTGTGCATTATTGCGCAATAAGATATGCAAATGAGGTGCGGGGATGAATATCGCCGTGCCTCATTTGCATACCTAGTGAGCCACCATTTTTGTGGCACCAGCTTTTGCGCAAGAAGGAGCTGTCTACACTCCTCCTCCTTGCGTAAAGAAACCCCTCTTGCGCAGAGCCGTTCTTCCTGAAAATAAGCGGCAGAATGGCTCTGTGCAAGAGGGTTTTTTTTTTTTTTTGCACAAGGAACAATTTAGACAGCTCCTTCTTGCGCAAAAGCTGGTGCTGCAAAATGGCAGCTCATTAGGTATGCAAATGAGGCAGGGCATTTGTGACACCTTTTTAGATACCTGGTTCATAATAGGGATGTGAATGACTAGCCAACTAGTCGCTCCCCCCACCCCTTGCTGCCTTTATCAGAAAGAGGCAGCAAGGGGGGGGAGACAAGAGAGTGCTTCAAACCAGGAGCACTGCATGGAGCACAGGGTCTGCCGCTTTAAAACGCCATGTGCAGTCTGGGGCCAGCTAGGAATTCCCAGCTAGCCCCAGGCTGCATGTGGCGTTTCAAAGCGGCAGCGTTGCTGACCCCAGGCTCCTTGTGGTGCTGCCACTTTGAAATGCCACGGGGGGCTGCTTGAATCCCCTGCTGGCCCTATGCTCCCCGCAGCACTTTTGCCTTTGAAGTATAGCAATAGCAGTAGGGCTGTTGCTACACTTCAAAGGCAGAGGCGCCCTACTGACTAATGAAATAGTCGACTATTCGATTAGCCAATTATCTAAATTTAACATCCCTGGTCTATAGCTGTTGCTCCTAAGCCCTACTGTACTGCTAATAATAATGAAGAACAAACTGCTATACTTACGTTAGCCCCGATCCTGAAAAGCAGCATATAGCAAACAGCTGATCTGTGTCTGGAGGCTGTCTTCTGGGAAAGGCAGCTGGGAAGGAATGTGTTCCCCTAGAATACTGTATGTCTGGTATGGAGGCTTCAGGAGCTCCTTGTGGGTTTTAAGCCCCTGCTCAGAAAAGGGCAATGGATAGAGAATCTATAGACTCGTCCTCTCTCCAATATTGAAGTCCATCTGCAATGGTGCTTTACATTCCCAAGCAAAAATCCTGCCTGTCTCATGGAGCAGAGTGGTACTTGCTTGGTGGCTTCTCTGGGACTTCTGATTTCACAGAGGGTTGGCAGGATGTTTTAAAAATTATGCACAGTGGAGGTTTTCCAGAAGCCCTTGCTGTATGTGATTTGGAATACTCTGCATCACAGAAGAAAAGGTCAATGCACCTACCTTCTAGTAACTGCAGCAAGTAGCCTTGTTCCAGTACCTCAGCAACAGTGTTAGGGCTAACACTATATTTACATTTTGTGTTCTGTAAAATTGTCTTTGAGGGAATAATTGAATGTTGCAAACAAGTGACTCAGAACAAACTGTGCCTTATGAGAGAATAGCCTTCAGATAGGTCTTTGTTTATACTTCGGAGGTTCCACCCCAGTGTCTTTTGTTACGGTCTGGGTGGGCTTACATCCACCAGATTGCTCTTTGAGGCATGGGGCAGGATGAAAATCCAAGACGGTGAGATGTGGTGAAACATGGGACTTTCACCAGAAGTAACCAGCAAAATTGGATCAATGTGCAGATTTTGTATCTTTAAAAAAAGACTAAATTTTTAGATTTCAGGTTTTGTTGTGAGCATTAACACACATTATGCGTTATGCCTTATTAGAAGATTTGCCCGGTGTTGCTTGGGTACTAACTCAATTTCTTTCATTTTCCAAAAAACAAAAATTAAATAAAATGCAAGTGTTCATACCTCATTTGAATCATTGCTCTGGGGTGAGGCGGGGATGAGGGGTTCAGTGTGTAGGCTGTCCTGGGGAGAGCAGACTCCCCCAAATCCTTCATCAAGGCAGCTTGGAGCCAGGTGACAATGTTCACTAAATACGAGAGAGAACCATTTAAGATGAGGAGTTAACAAATGTTGCAAGAGACCATTCAGTATGAACTAGACAGTAAACATCTCTGCAGTCCCAGGGCAAAGGAGGGTTAATGGGTTACATATGAATTATTGAAGTGAGCCATCAATTCATTGTCTTTGAATCCGTGACTGTTTCTTTCAGGTACACATCTTTTGCTAGCTGCAATTCCAGTTGTGCTTTGGCCTTCCTGATTACACCTCTGCATGCTAGAGCAATATAGTTATGGGGTTCTCCAGTCATCTGTCCAAGCTTCCACTTCTTGTAAGCTTCTTTTTTATGTTTAGGCCCATCAAAGATTTCACTGTCCCAGAGGGGTAGCTGTGTTAGTCTCTAGCTTTAAAATAGGTAGTCCTGTGGTACTTTAGAGATTAACAGAAAAAATACATATTGAGCTTTTGTGGACAAAATCGACTTCCTCAGATGAGCTTCAGTGATTTCACTGTTATGATAAGCGACCAGCTCGGCTTATTTGCTTTTCTTACTGCACATCGGGATGGTTTGTTCCTGCACCTTCAATAAGGCTCCTTTAAAATATAGCCAGCTTTCCCTCCTCACGTTCGCATCCCATGGGGATCCTGCCCATCAGTTCCCTGAGGGAGTCAGTCTGCTTTTCTGAAGTCCAAGGTCTATATTTTGCTGCTCTCCTTCCTTCCTTTAGTCAGGATTCTGAACTCAACTATCTCATGATTACTGCTTCCCAGGTTGCCACCCACATCTGCTTCCCCTGCTAATTCCTCCCTGTTTGTGAGCAGCCGGTCAAGCTGCGCATGACCCCTGGTTGGTTCCTTCAGCACTTGTACCGGGGAGTGGTCCTGTATATTCTCCCAAAACTTCCTGGATTGTTTGTGTACTGCTGTCTTGGTCTCCCACCAGATGTCAGGATGACTGAAGTCCCCTATGAAAACCAGGGTCTGTGGTCTGGAAGCTTCTGTTAGTTATCTGAAGAAAACCTCATCTACCTCATCCATCTGACCTGTTGGTACATAGCCGACACCCACTTCAACCTCACCCTTGTTGCTCCTGCTTCTTAACTTAACTCAGAGATTCTCAACAGGCTTTTCTCCCATTTTATATTGGAACTCTGAGTAATCATACTGTTCTCTTACATTCAGTGCAACTCCTCCACCTTTCCTTCCTGCGTGTCAGTTTATGCTCTTCCATGACAGAAGGGTATATTTAAGCGTAAAGCAGAAATATGGGAAGTTCCCGAATCTGTCCTAATCCCACAGGTTACAATAAATTTGTGGTGGAAGCAGACTGCAATATTATGGTGTTATGCACAGTTGATCAGCTCTGTCCTTCAAATGCTATTAACTTCAGGCTGGGTAATCTATATTCGTGAACGTAGAACACAAAGTCATGCCCGCAAAAGGTTTAGGAGAGAATTAAGTATTTGTTCCCTAATCCTGAATGTTTATAAATCAGTATTAATTACTATAGAAGGAAGCATTCATACTTGAGTGCTTTTAAAGGGTTTACATCCCAGTTTTTTAAATTTGGCAATCCAGCTGGCTAATTAATATAGCTCAGCGCAAAAGAAGAAATAAAAATCTGTTCCAATGCAGCATAAGCATGCTGCTCTTTTACTTAATGGGGACTAATTGCAGCCATTACGGAGTGTTATAAATTAAAAACAATGGAGGGTCTTGCCACATCCTACAGGGCTGTTGGTAAATATGCTCGGAGGCTTGGCTCTGATTTGGGGGGCCAGAGTGGCTTTTTGATTCTAGGACTGAATGTATGTCGTGTTCAGTCTGTTCAGTGTAGTGCACAAGCTTATAATACTCAAGGATGTAATTATTTCAGTCACATAGCCAACAAGATTTAGAGGAGTCCATGGTAGATAAACACCATGGAAATACCGCAGTTTGTCATAATACCAGAGGTAGCATTCAATCCATTTTGTTGCTGTGCAGCAGTGCAAATAAAGAGGTGGGGGTGGAAAATGGAGAATTGAAAGTCTTATCTTTTTTTTTTAAACATAGGGCCATTTCCCTAACAGCAAGGAAGTTGTCCTCAAAGCAAAGAGAACATGAGCTGGCTGGAGCCAGCAAATCTTGCACTAAACATTTCCAGGGCTATTGATTGCCCCAGATTAAGCATTTAATCCTTTTTTTAATCACACGTCAATCCTACTGTTTACATGAGGTTTTAAAAAAACTTTTTATCCTTGTTCTTTACTGGTTTAGTAGAAATGTGTGTTCTGTGTGCCACATTTGGAGCGTTACAGACCCTGAGCAAATGTGTTACCTCTCTGCATTGCTCCATGAGAAAGAAAAGGTTCCTGTGGACATTTTGGTCCATAATACCTTGCCCAGTGTGTGTGTTGTCACCTTCTAATATTCCTCCTTCATCTGTTTTAGATTTAGCAAGACAAATAAACACTCTTCAGTTGTTTCTGCACATCCAGTATCAGGACTGAAACCAGCTACAAGTTGGACCTCCTTGGTGTTGCACCCTTGGGACCTGACCTGTCCTGATCAAGGGGATTTGCTGGGCCTGTGGAGGCCCCTCTCCTCCTGGCCTGTGCTAAAACGCTGCCCTGTCCACTTTCTCTCATCCCATCCCTCCCCTCCCTCCTTCTCAGCCCCCCCCCCAGTAAGGCTCCAGCCTGCCCTGTTGCTTCTACCTGGCCAGCCGTCGTTCCCTGGGCCAGAGCTCACCTGCTCCTGCTGTCCCCACTGTCACCAGGGCTGGAGTTGCATGGACACTGCCGGCCCCCTGCTACTTCCTAGCTACTGGGGCTTAAGTGCCTAGCCCCTCTTCCCTCTCCCACAGGGCTCCTGGCTCAGTTGCCGGTCCCACCCGTCACGCCCCCCCCCCCCTCCTCGACTGGGCTGTGGTAGGAGGAAGTAGGGAAACAGGAGCTGCATTGTTGTAGGATTTCTTTTAACTCTCAACTACAAAAGGAATTTTTTGTCATTGCCTGTTTTGTTAAAGACAGTTGCTGACAGCTATTTTGAAATAAATAACCCAAATAATTTAAAGTGGTGTTATTATATAGTGTTCTTTTGACAAATGAAATATGCAGAAATTTTCAGAATTTTAAAATATTAAGTGCAAAATTTAATATTTGGCCCAGAATTGCCGCGGGAGTAAAGTAATCAAACTCATCCTCAGAAAGCGTGGCGGGAGTGGTGGAGAGGTGAGAATATGCAAAAAATTAGTAAGTCTTGCTTGTTCTCCATGGCCAGCTTCGGCCATGGAGCAGTTTTGAGTTAGAATGGGGATGCCTTGTACTGGCAAACTCGACCTAAGTGTCCTGTGCTTTATAATGCTTTGTCTAGTTCTCAAATGTCCTAATAATTCAGTTACACATACTGAAAGCTAATGTAAGTTACAGTCCTGTCTATAGGTCTTGTATTTCATACTATTTGAATAGGAGTAGCTACTGTAAAGAATTCAGAGATTGAGAGTGTGAGAGAAATCTTGAAAGCATTGATGTAATCTGTTCTTAATTAGTACTTGTGTCATGGTATGTGCTTGGGTCTATAATGGGGTGCACTCACCTCTCATGAGCACCCCCTGGATGAGTGTATATGCCTGACTCTTTCCCGATTTGTGATGGCCCTAGGGTTGCCAGATGGTTTCAACGAAAATACCGGACACGCTTGACATGACATCACAATCTACATTACATCTTATTTAGAAAATACTGGACATTTATATTTTCTCATTTATATTTTCTCAATTTGTTTCCCAAATAGAAAGCTCAAATACTGGACTGTCCAGTTCAAAACCGGACACCTAGCAACCCTCCGTAGCTCTTCAGTGACTCAGCTGGACCTGAGTATTGGCTGGCAGACCTGAATATTGTTGATCCACTGTCCTCACCTCTGTTTCTCTCCATTCTTGTCCACTATGTTTTGGGTCAGGAGGATCCCCATTGACAGAGCTCCATGGTTATAAAGGTATCTTGGGCTCTCCACATCTTGCCCTAGTTTCCATAGCAGATCTGGTGTTTGTATGGGGAATGGGAAGAAGGTCCAGAATTGGCTCTTTTATCACTATTGGTAGGTCTAGACTACAGGGTTTTTTTTTGAAAAAAGTGGCCTTTTTTCAAAAAAACTTCCCCTGCGTTTAGACTGCCGCTGAGTTCTTTCGAAATTAAATCGAAAGGACGCGGCATTTTTTTCAACCATGGTAAACTTCATTTTACGAGGAAGAACACCCTTTTTTGAAAGTGCTCTTTCGAAAAAAGGCATTCTTGAATGCAAACTGGGCTTTTTCGAAAGAGAGCATTCAGACTGCCTGGGTGCTCTCTTTCAAAAAAGCAGCTTGCTTTCTCGAAAGTACTGGTTGTAGTCTAGATGCTCTTTTTCGAAAGAGGCTTGCAGTCTAGACGTAGCTTATGCCTTCAGGTTAGCCAGTCAGAAACCTAGGCATCAGTCATTGAAAACCATTCTACATACATGATACTTGTTTTTAACTTTTATTCTCTTGGAAATAGTCAATCAGTAGGTAATATGCAGGTTTTGCTTTTCTTAGAGGAGATGCAGCCAACTGAAAATCATGCATTTTTGTTAATTTTTTTGTATTTCTTTTAGCCAGATGCTGATCTGGTCGGTTTCACTCTCTGGGTTGCATGAACCGAGGTTGGTTGTAGACTGTAGCAAGAAGTCAATAGCATTTCCAATGATAAAAATGCTCCTATTCTTTAGTAAGCTTGGTACAAATGTCTCACCTTTTGGGAAAGACTGAACATAAGAACGGCCATACTGGGTCAGACCAAAGGTCCATCCAGCCCAGTACCCTATAAAGGACGGGTCAGGTTTGGGAATCTCCCTAACATCCTCAGCCATGAAGACTGAAGCAAAGAATTCATTTAGTTTCTCCGCAATGACTTAACGACGATAAAGTGCTCCTTTTGTATCTCGATCGTCCAGGGGCCCCACTGATTGTTCAGCAGGCTTCCTGCTTCTGATGTACTTAAAAACATTTTGTTATTACCTTTTGAATTTTGGCTAGCTGTTCTTCAAACTCCTTTTTGGCTTTTCTTATTACAGTTTTACACTTCATTTGGCAGTTTTTATGCTCCTTTCTATTTACCTCACTAGGATTTGACTTCCACTTTTTAAAAGATGTCTTTTTATTTCTCTGCTTCTTGTACATTGTTAAGCCATGGTGACTCTTTTTTAGTTCTTCTACTATTTTTTAATTTGGGGTATACATTTAAGTTGGGCCTTTATTATGGTGTCTTTGAAAAGTTTCCATGCAGCTTGCAGGGATTTTACTTTAGTCACTGTACCTTTTGATTTCTGTTTAACTAACCTCCTCATTTTTGCATAGTTCCCCTTTTTGAAATTAAATGCCACAGTGTTAGACTGCTGAGGTGTTCTTCCCACCACAGGAATGTTAAAAGTTCTTTTATTATGATCACGATTTTCAAGCAGTCCTGTTATCTCTTGGACCAGATCCTGTACGCCACTCAGGACTAAATTGAGAATTGCCTCTCCCCTTTTGGGTTCCTGTACCAGCTGCTCCAAGAAGCAGTTGTTTAAGGTATCGTTTAAAGACTCATGTACTTTACTCTGTCACTTTAAATAAAGTCCCAATATTTACTAATTTTTTGCATGTATTGCAGTAACATTAATCCTGATGAATCCAACTGGTTTTAATGGAGATGTCATAAGTATTTACACAGGCTTTCAACTGTAACTTAGCATCAGTTAACTAAACCGTTATTTTAAAGTATTGTCTTTAATTTTAATACATTACATTTCCCAGGGTCCTTGAGCAGTTACTCTTAGTTCCTGTTGCTACTATCTTCATTTTTCATTTTCCCTATCTTTCCTACTTTTCTTTACTAACTCTGTTTTGATGGTGCAATGAAACGCTTCAAAAATGGCTGCTAGAAATCAGCCTGATGCCAGTGCTACTTCCTGCACGATGCTAAAGACCTCATCCTAGAAAACAAGTTGCTTTTTGCAATCAGCCTTTTTCTGACCTAATGAAAAAAAGGGTGTTCTTGCTGTTAAGTCTCTGGACTTGGACACAGGAGATCTGGAGTTAAATCCTTGGCTCCATCACAACTTCCTTTGTGCCTTGGGGAGATGCACTTTGTTTCTCTGAGCCTCCATTTCCCATTTGTAAAACACTGAATAATAACAATTATTCCTTCCTGGTATGATCTCTCCCTTGTCTGGTGACTCTTGGAGGTCTACAGAGGAGGGTGGCCAGAATACATTCTGAAGGAGGAGAAGGGCCTGCAATCACCCGTGTTAGCAATTAGCTCCATTTGCAAAAGACTCCAAGAATATCTTAAGAAGACTGGTGTATGAGCTGCAGCTGCCCTGGCAGTTCCTATTCATAGAGCCATAGTTCAGTTCACTTTCAACGTGTTAAGACAAATCAAATAGCCATTTGTTGAAACAGCACATAACAAGTACTACTTTAACCTCTCTCTCCAGCTCTCTGCTTCCTGTCCCTGAGAACAAATATATTTACCTGTTGCCTGCTTGGAATGTGTATAGGGTCTGAGCCAAAGCCCACCAAAGTCAAATAAAAGACTCTCCGTGGTCTCAATGAGCTATCAGACCTTTAAAGAGGCCATTCTCTCTTAGTTCATTTGTGGGGTATATTTCTCCCTGCCAGGAGAGAGAGTGTGAGCATTTGGAGCTTTCAGCTATATCATTCTATCTATATTGCCCAACATCCCCGATACTGGACTGCATTCCAGTTATTGCCTCTCTTACTGTTTGGACAAGCTGCATTTCCTACCGTTTCAGCAGCATTCTAGGATTTGTCAGAATTAGGGATGTAAAAGTGTAGTCGATTAACCAATAAGCAAAAGCTTATTTTTTAGCAGGCTGGCTAGTGGCCCGGCTCAGTCCTGGCTTGTGCTGGGTCTGGGAGCTACCCCACGGTGGCTCTGCATTTGAAGTGTATTAGGAGATGGGTGGGCAGGCACCCCGACTCAGTTCCAGCTTGTGCAGGGCCCGGGAGCTCAGACCTGCCCTAGACAGGGGCTACTGCCATCCTGTAGTGCTGCCTCCTTATCAGAGGCAGCAGCACAGGGCGACAGGCAGCTGGTCAGTGAGGGGAGCTGGTTTTTAAACTGGCTCCCCTCGCAGACCAGCTCCCACCTGGCATCCTGTGCTTCTGTCTCTGATACAGAGACAGTAGTGCAGAGTGGCTGGGGTCTCCTCAGGAGTGAGGCCAGAGCACACTGGCTGCTGGCCCCACCCCTGGGGACTATAGAATAGTCGACTAACCAATACGAATTCATGAGGTTACTCAACTATTCAATTAACCGATATTTAAAATCCCTAGTCAGAATTTCTTAGGGCAGTTTGTGTTTCTTAAAGATTTTGGGTTTCTTGGTTCATTGTTTTCCTCCATTCATATTTTAGATCCAGGGGTTGTTGAAGTTGTACTGTCCTAGAGTCTTTCTGACTTCAACCTGATTCATTATGTGTGTTTTAGCATTTGGCCTATATTAGTTTCTGGTTAGGCTGCACAACAAAGTGCAAGGAATGGTATGGTTCCTTTGAAGTGGTATGTATCCCTTAGGGCTGTTTTGCACAGATAGGCAAGTCCATATTTGAGTAATTAAATCCCATTAAAAATGCTCCAGTTTTTCTGTAAAGCTTCTTTTCAGCATTTGTCCAAGCTGATAAAAGCAAGGGACTTTGAACAACAGCTGCTACTTTGACTTTAACCCTAACCAGAATGGAGTGTCTTTTTTTTAGCAGTGCATGTCAGATATTGTGGGCCAAATGCTGCCTTGGGTTGCTTACACAAGAAGTTCTGATCAAACAAATTATGCCTCTGTAGGGACTGCAGTATGGAAGGCATCACTGTGGTGAGTTAAGGGACAAACCAGGTTTTCTTGTTTTTATTGCTGTAAGCCAGAACATTCATGTTATTGTAAAGCTGATATGTGTGGCCCCTGCCCCTCTCCCTTCAATCGGTTAAGTGGTTAAACTATATTATTTTAATAATTAATAATGACATCCCTAAAGATTATTTTAATAATGTTTTTATGTAATAATTTGCTTTTTATTTAATGAACTACAGATCAAGCCATTCATTTTAATAATGTCTGTCTTGTCTCTAGACATTAAATGTTAGCATTTTTACTGCCTGATGAGAGGTGCTTTCATTTATGTTGGGAGCAGGTTGTGGGTGCAGAACAATTCTCCAGTTCAAGTCCTACCCTGTATTTTGACCCACACTGGCCATTTGCAGATACGCTCACATTATGTAGTATTCATGATGTAAAACTCAGTTGTATTGTGAGAACTTGTTGCTGATAAAACAAGTGGGATGAAAGGATCTCATCTTGAAAGACTTAGTAGGGTGGCAATTTTATTAACCAAACTTAATGGAATTGTGCTCATTTGCATCTTGTAAATAGCACTGTAGCATGGATCTCAATTGTGGGTTTGAAATCATTATAGAAAGCACTTTATGGGCTTACCATATTTCACAGTTAACTTGTCTGCTCATGTTTTCTTATATACGAGGCAATAGACCAGCTCCCAAAGTTCTATTATTAAAATGAACTATTTCCATTTAAAAGCTCATCCCAAACCCAGCAGACACTGTTTTCAGTCAGCCTCCTCCAGTGAAAATTGGAGAGATTAAAGAGGCATTTTAAGTGCTTACAAGATTAATGCCTGGATGAGGCCAACAAGAACCAATATCTCCATGACAGTTTGACTCTTCACCAGTATTAAATAGGAAGATTGTGGTACAATCACTCATAGGTTCTAATTAAGTTTCAGTATAAAAATGCTCATAAAAAGACATAAATATATAGGGATGAGTCCTCAGCTGGGGTACATAAGCATGACCCTGATTTCAGTGGAGCCGTATTTGCTCAAGGCATCTGAAAATCTGACCCACAAGTATGTACATTGGCCTTCCGCCACCCTTGAACTAAGGATGTTAAATATTGGGTAACTGGCTAATCGAATAGTTGATGCATTTTTGCATCGACTAGTCGATAGGGCACCTCCCCCTTTGAAGTGCAGCAACAATCCTAGGGCTGTTGCTACACTTCAAAGGCAGAAGAGCTGAAGCACCCAGTCTCTGTGTGGTGCTGCTGCTTTGAAACACCGTGGTAGCATTTCAAAGTGGCAGTGCTGCACGGAGCTCAGGGTCAGCTAGGGAGTCTCCAGCTGATTTCAGGCTCCACTTGGTGCTGCCGCTTTGAAATGCCACGGGGAGCCCAGGCTCCTCACCAGCTGATCCCGGGCCCCCTGTGGCACTCAAAGCGGCAGCGCTACATGGAGCAGCTGTCCCTGGGCTCTGTGCAGCGCTGACGCTTTGAAATACCCCCTTCTTCTCCTCTCCTCTCCTCCACCCTCCGCTACCTCTATCAGATAGAGGCAGCAAGGGGTGGGGGGGAAGAGACTAGTCCACTCGTCCTTCACATCCCACCCTTGAACATAGTATTACAAAAGGACAAACCCAAGGTGATTGGACTGTTACTTGTCCATAGTTATTTTTATGTGAATTGGAATAAAATATTAAAATGATGATGGGGCTGTGGGGTAAATTTTAAGTTCAGGGCTAACCATGTGGCTTTTTGCCCTGATATGGACCCCATCTCCCCACCAGCCAACCTGCTTTTTGTTCTCTAGACACCTGATTTTTTTGTTTTAATATTGCCATTTTGTGCAGCGGCCACAAGAAAGGTCACATCCCCATGGTGTACTAGCACAGGACCTATAATTTAAAGCCGGTTGCCCCGTTCACTGGCAGTGCGCGCATGCACAATGCGGATCTTGCACATGCGCAGTGAGGGGCTGGCAAGTAGATTTTGCCGCGGTTTGTCAAGCCCTGTTTATATGAGACGTTGGCACATGGGCAGAGGCTGTTGGAATCATTGGCAGAGTGGAGAAG
Source organism: Pelodiscus sinensis (assembly GCF_049634645.1). Classification (NCBI taxonomy): domain Eukaryota; kingdom Metazoa; phylum Chordata; order Testudines; family Trionychidae; genus Pelodiscus; species Pelodiscus sinensis. Next base: position 8,497,645 of record NC_134720.1, on the reverse strand, counting down.
AAAGGCAACATGAGAAAAAACACAAACAGAGCAGTAAGGCAGGGCAGTGTTGTGAGGAGCCTTGAAGATGGAACTGTAAACTTGAACATGATGAGGGAGAGATTCCATTCTGTCGTCTTTTAATGGAATGTCACAAACATTTTATCTAGCCTGTGTGGCCATGTAAACAAGTTTTTCTCATGAGGGAGCTGTTAAGAGTTGCCCCTGAGATACCACTGAGCCTGCCACTTCTGTCAGCCTGGGCACCCTTTTACCCTGTCTTGTGGAGTGAGACTGCTAAGCCTGTTCTAGTGCATACACAGATAGGGCTGTATCCAACTGCAGTATGATCCAGACACTGAGGGGGTGTCTAGACTACATGACTCCATCGACGGAGCCATGTAAAGTAGTTTACCTGACATAGTCAATGAGCGGGGATTTAAATAATCCCCGCTTCATTAAAATAAAAATGGCCACTGCGCTGTGCGGACAATCAGCTGATCCGGCACAGCGCGGCAGTCTAGACGCGGATCGGTCGACAAGGGAAGCCTTTGTCGACTGCTCCCTTATGCCTTCCTTATGCCCCACTTCATTGATTATGTCGGGTAAACTACTTTACATAGTTCCATCGATGGAGCCATGTAGTCTAGACGTACCCTTCGTGTGCAAACCCCAGATATATGAAATACACCTCCTCTCTCATGGTGGAAAAAGACACACACAACTTCTCTCCTCCCTTCTGTTAGAAATTATATTATAAATAGATTATATTATAAACTCATAGTAAGTATGAAAATGTAACAAAGCACATTATTGAGCAAATATAAATAATATACAAACTCAGCTTAATATACTCAAACCGGTAATGAAATATAATTTCTTACTCTAAATGTTACTTTAGGCACGTTGCAAAGTTTCTGTACCTTAGAGTTCCAGTTCTATTTCTTTTCAGACTGGATCCTTGCCCCTGTCTAAACTTCTCCCTTGCTTTCCCTTCAGCAGTCTGTCTTTCTTCTTGGGTGGGCAGGCAGGCAATAGAGTAACGTCATTTGCTATCCCGCTTCCTCTTAAGTAAGATTTACACAAAACAGGAATTTTATGTTTCCCGAACTTGACCCCTTCCTCCTTTTATTTTTAGTGGACGATCACAAATCTAAGATAATGTTTAGTACAAGGTGACAGGACCACCTGACCCAGTAGTTTCTCAACCGAGTCCCAGAACTCCTCTCAGGAAGGAGAGAGGTTTAATACCTTCACAGTCTTGTTGTTTTGGTTAATGGGCCATCAGCCCTGTCTGGCTTTTTCATTGTTGTACCTGAAAGACTAATTGTGGGTGACACCTAAAGTAGTCCATTTGAAATATAGATACATGATTAATATTTTAAACTTCAGATGCAGAAATGATACAGGTGCACGAACTGGATAATCCCATTCATTAAATCAAATCCTTTCCAATGATATCTTACATGAGCCATCTTTCATAACTGAGATGCACTTCATATCATCCATCTTGTAAGCATATTTTCATAAAAAATATGGAGTGTAAAATCACAGCAGCTTTATTCAATGTGAGTTCACTGCTTACTCCATGAAGGACCCCAAGAGCAGCCAATAATGCTCTGAATTTAAATCCACTGGCATGGTGGCAAAGTGGGTGGGCGCAGAATGCAAATGTTCTGAACAAACTGGCTTGATAGGAAGCAATGACAAAACAAGGATTTAGATATACTTTTAAGTACAGTATTTTGGGGTGCTGATTGGATTTATGTGTTCCTAGGTATGTATCTGATCCCTGCTGCTGTAGGATCTTAATGCCTCACAACCTCCAGTTTATTTATCCTTCCAGTACCCTATGAGGTACAGTAGTGCTCTTCTCTCCACATTATGGATGGAGAGCTTAGGCACACAGAGACTAATTAGGAGCAGATTTTTCAAAGGCATAAATGGCTGTTTAGCACCTAACTCCCCTTGAAAGTCCATGGAAGTTAGTCACTACACTGCCGTTTGTGCTTTTTAAAATCTTTCCCCAGGTGACTTGCCTGTAGTCATGTAGGGAGTCTGAGGCAGAGCAGGAAACAAAAGTCACATACTCTAAATTCAAGGCCAGTTCATTAAACACTTGAATCCTAATTGTTGGGTGGCCATCACAGGAAAAAGAAGAAATTATGCGTTTCATGTACATGAGCAGGTTTCTTCTCTCCCCATCATCACCTCTCTTTTTACAATAATAGGAATTAATGTGGGAATTTCCCATTAGTTCATCTATGCTCTGCACCCCGATGCAGGACTGTTTGCTTTGGTATGGTCTTGAATGGCTTAGTGAAAGGAAGACTACTGATATGTTATGGCATGAGAGGCCACTGAAATGTCAGCTGTTGACCTTTGCTTGTGACTTCTATAGAGGCAAAGACCTATGTGTCTGCATCAAGACCTGTTCAAAATCATCTTGTCAATTTGAAGAATTTGTCCGACTTTAACAAGATGAAATTCAGTAAAGATGAGTCCAAAGTACTTCACTTAAGAAGGATAAATCAAATGGGCTATTACAGCATGCAGACTAACGGGCTAGACAACAAGTACTGCTGAAAATAATTTGGGAGTTAGTGGATCACAAATTGACTATGAGTCAACAATTTGATGCAGTTGTGAAAAAGGCTATTACATCCCAGAATTATATTAAGTAGGAATGTTAACATTTCAGCAGTTACACAGTTACAAGCGGGGCAGCAGCCAGCTCCCTGGGAGCTGGCTTTTAAGTGTGCACTGGCTGCCACCTCACACTGCTGCCTCTGTATCAGAGGCAGCAGCTGTCTCCTTGGGAGCTGATGTGTACTGTGAGCCAGCTTAAAAGCTGGTTCCTGGTGCGTACTGCTTCCCGTCTTCCACCCCGCTCCTGGGAAACTGGCTGCTGCCCTGTGCTGCTGCTTTTAATACAAAGGCAGCAGTGTGGGGTGACAGGCAGCCCTGGGAGCCACGTGTAATCATTTGAGTAACCGATAGGCTCATACTTATCGGTTACCTATTTAAATGGCTATAGTCATACATCGCTAGTATTAACAGGAATGTTGTGTGTAAGAAACAGGAGGTAATTGTGTTGCTCTGCTTGGCATGCTGAGGCCTCGGCTGCAGTAATGTGTCCATATCTGGGTACCACCCTTTGGGAAAGATATGGACAAATTGGAGAGAGTCAGAGGAGAGCTGCAAAAATGATAAAAGGTTTAGAAAATCTTCCCTATGAAGAAAAGACTGTGATCAGTTGTTCTGCCTGTCCACTGAAGATAAGACAAGAAGCAAGGGACTTAATCTGCAGCAAGGAGATTTAGGTTAGTTATTAAGAAAAACTCAATCTATAAAGTCTCAGTAGGGTAGCCGTGTTAATCTGTAACTTTAAAAACTGTGAACAGTCCTGTGGCAACTCAAGGACTTACACATATATATTATATCGTGAGCTGTTATAGGTAAAACACACTTCATCAGATGAGCTGGAGTGGAAATTACAGAATAGAGAATATATATAACAGTAAAAGCAATTGTATGAGCAGTGTTAATTACACTAATCAGGTCAGGCAGAATGTGTCACATTCGTAGCTTTTGATGTGTAAATGCAAATATCAATGGCGGGGAAATTGCCTTCCTAGTGCATTTACCAAATATAATCTTTAAACACAAATTGAGAGTGTTGAATTTGTAAATGAATTCTAGTTCAGCAGTCTCCCTCTGCAATTGGGTGATAAAATTCCTTTGCAGAAGAACTGCTACTTTAAAACCCATTATTGAATGTCCAGGGAGGTTAAAATATTCCCTTACTTGTTTGTGTGTTACCATTCCTGATGTCTGATTTGTCCATTTATCCTTTGTCACAGAGACTGTCCGGTTTGGCCAATATACATGGCTGAGGGGCATTGATGGGACTTGATGGCATATATCACATTAGAGGATGTACAGTTGTGAGTCCTTGATGTTGTGGTTTATGTGGCTAAGTCCTGTGATGGTGCCTCTTGTATAGATATGTGGACAGAGTTGGCAGTGGGGTTTGTTGCATGGTTAGGTTCCTGGGTGAGTTTATCTGTGATGTGGTATGTGGCTGCTGGTAAGTATTTGCTTCATGTTGGGGGGATGTCTGTAGGCAAGGATTGGCCTGTCTTTCAAGGTCTATGAGAGTGAAGGATTGTTCTCCAGGATAGATTATAGATTGCCAATTATGTGCTAAAGGGGGTTTGAGTGGGGGTTGCAGGTGATGATGAGTGGTGGTGGTATTTTTTTTGTTGGGTCTGTCTTGAAATAGTTGACTTCTGGGTACTTGTCTGATTTCATCCATCTGTTTCTTCATTTCCTCAGAAAAGTATAAGTTTTAAGAATGCCTGATAAAGATCTTGTAGGTGTTTGTCTCTGTCTGTGGGATTGGAACAGTGGTTGAATCTTAGGGCTTGGATGTGGACAATGGATTGTGTGATGTCTCCTGGATGGAAGCTAGAGGTGTGTAAATAAGAATAGCCATCAGCTGGTTTCCGGTATCGGGTGGTGTTTGTGACCATTATTAATTTGTACTGTAGCATCAAGGAAGTGGATCTCTTGTGTGGACTTATCAAAGCTGAGGTTGATGGTTGGGGTGGAAAATGTTGGGTCCACATGATGATGTCATCTATGTAGCATAAGTAGAGGAGGTATGCCAGAGGAAACATTGTAATTAAACTCTAGAATTGGCATCTAAGATTGTGGGTACGTCTACGCAACAGTGTTATTTCAGAATAACTGACATTATTCCAAAAAAGCTTTGTCCACCTCTGTATACTACAAGCAGTTATTTCAGTATAATGTGAAAATAATGGCAAGCCAGAGGACTTCTTACTCGACTCCTGTAACCCTCATTTCACAAGGGCTATGTCTAGACTGGCCGCTTTTCCGGGAAAAAATCAGCCGCTTTTCCGGGAAAAACTTGCCAGCTGTCTACACTGGCCGCTTGAATTTCCGCAAAAGGACTGACTTCCTTCTGTAAGAAATCAGTGCTTCTTGCCAAAATACTATTCTGCTCTCGTTCAGGCAAAAGGGCCAGTGTAGACAGCTGAGATTTGTTTTCCGCAAAAAAGACCCGATCGCGAAAATGGCGAAACTTTTGCGGAAAAGTGCTTTTGCAGAAAAGCGTCCGTGCCAATCTAGACGCTCTTTTCCGAAAATGCTTTTAACGGAAAACTAGACGCAGACATGGAGTAAGGGAAGAGTGCTCCACCTCGGACTTCTTGCTGTAGACAGCACCAAAAGACAAAATAAGCTATTTCGACTTAAGCTACGCAATTGACATAGCTCAAGATGTGTAGCTTATTTTGGCTTTAGCCCTGCTGTGTAGATGTGTCCTGTGTGTGGAATTCCCCCTTAGATGTTTTTAAAAACAGGTGGTAAAGAGACATGTCAGGAATAACAAGGATTACTTGCTCCTGCCTGAATTCAGGGGACTGAACTTGGTGACCTTTCAGAATCCCTTCCACTTGTACAGTTCTATGATTGTTGTTATTCCTTTATCTCATATAAACTGAGGTTTGCCTACATTTGCAGACCTGCTGGTGATTGTCATAACAACACAAAGCTCCACAGCAGAATAATAGGCCATCATAAGTTTTGAGATATACACACATCATTTAGAATGGTAAATTAGGGACTGCTTCAGATTCCTCTTTCACCAACAACTCTGTTTTCTGTAAGTATTGTGTTTAAGTCAAGAACTCAGGCTCAGTTTTACTATGGAAAAGCTCTAATCCTGCAAATGTGCAGTGGGCCTGGTTTCCTGCTGGTGGTTTTAGTGGCATGGAATTAGTGTAAATCAGGACCACTCTGTACAATTCCCATAAATTTCAGAGAGATTGTTGTGAATTGCCAGTATTCACTGCAGTTTAGAAAATCTCCCTGTTATTTTTGTATATAAAAACAACTTTTACATCAAGTAAACTCACTGATAAATTATTGTTCTTGTTTTGGAACTAATTGCATTGTTTTATTAAAGTTATGAATAATTGGTTAAAATAACAAAAAGTAAAACCCATAGAGAAAATGAGTAGTGTGGCTGCCATGGATGTTTTCTTCATGAGCATGAATTATTTTAATGTTTTTTTTTCTTGTATTGATTTAAGTTCTTTTGTTCTGATGCTATCAAAAGAGGACAGATTTCAGAAAATTCACGTGACGCATGTTTTTGGTTCTCATGGTACCTCCTACAGTATCCTAAAGTGGAACTTCTGTTGAAAGCAGAATAAACATTGCAAGAGCCTTTTGGGCCTGCTTGTCAGAAAACAAGGGACAGTTATTAAGGGTATTTGCTTTTCATGTAAAGAAATGCCCTTGATGCCCTTGCAGATGATGGTTCCATCAAGAAGTATATATATGCTTAACTTTTTGCACTGCATGTAGCTTTGTTGATGTTTTGGCAGAATCAGGGCCCTAATGGAACATTTTAGGTGTAATTATGCAGTGAGCTCTTGAAGGGTGGACCCTAGTAATGTCAACTCTTCAGATTTTATCGTAACTCCTTTGGCAGTTGGTGGTTAGTCTTAAAGTCTTGGGTCTGGGAATTACATGAAGATTGTTTTAATGAAAAACAAAATCCCCAAACTTCGCGGAGAAAAGCTTGAAAATGTGACCCAGGTTAGCCTGAAGTCTCCGATGCTGCAAGGCAAACAAAAGAATTTAAAACATATGGGGGTGACCAGTTTTTCTTAAAAATAGTGAGATTTAAACTGATCTCGTGATTTTTTTGAGGTGTCTGACTTCTGCTTTTTGTATGCTTGGATTGGCAGTACAGTGGCCCCTGCATTCATGTTGAACTCACAGAAGTCATTTGGACTGCCTTCATAAAGCTCGTGGCAGGATCAGGGGATGAGAACTTTACTTAGTACTGTAACTGAAATGGAAGTCTTGTTGGTGTTCTGGGATCTCAGTAGCAGTATTGTTTTTTTTCTGCGTGAGAAAGATGCGGGGAAAATCTACCTATTCTAAGCAGATTAACCATTGAGAAAAGCCTGAGCCACCATTTTTGATTAGCAGAATTAGACTTGATCCGGAAATTCTCACCCTCTACCTCAGGTTTGTTGAACAGCACTAGCAATAGACTGTGAAACTGAGACTATTATGTGAGAGTAATGGAAGGAAGCACATGGCACCTTGAAGTCCTTGCATGTAACGAGTAATTCAGCTGTGAAGAAGTGTGGCTCGTCATCTTGCCTGTGGGAAAACTTCCTTTTGGCTGGAAGAATAATGCTAAATGGTGTGAACTTGTGTGGGCGTTCCACTTTATCTTCTTTGTATGGTTTTGTGGTTGTATATTTTGACTAAAAAAATAAAGAAAGCATCTATTTGAAAAGCCAACTGAAAACCTTTCTGCTGGAAGATCTTCATGATTGTCCATATTTGTTGAATTGGAAAATTCTCTTTATATTCTTGTTTTTGACTGCTGTAGTCAGGTGTCAGTTAATTTTAAAAGACCATACCTCTCATTACACATTTCTAAACAAAAAATGAAATATATTACCGGGTGGAAATGATTATGCAATGGAAGAAAGATGTCAAAAATGAGCCATGGCATAGGAATTATGTACATTCTGGGACTGTTATCCTTAAAAAGATAAAGCTGTAAAGAAAAATTATCTTCATTCATATAAGGATATAAAATAATCAAGAATTTCGTATAAAATCCTGTAAAGAAATAGACTGGGACTCCCAGATAAGTACTTAGTTTTTTGCATTCTTCTTCCACACAATAGGATTTTATTTATGAATTCAGGCACCAGTCTTAGAATGAATACCATGCTAGTGCAGGAATCTGCTGTAGCCCAGGCTTAGGATTCTAAACAGCAGTAATGCGAGGAACCTACTTAGTGTCCTCTAAGACACTAGCTGAAGCAGTTAGCATATAAGGCTTTGAGGCCTATGAACTTGAGCAGAAATAATAGGTCCTACGATGATCCCGAGTTTTGGAGACCTAAGAATATTGTGCTTAGGTTGGAGATTCTATACAAAGTGATGCCTGTAACCAGGAACATTGAACCTATACTAGGCTTGGCTATTTTTGGATGGAAATGTTGGCAGATGATTAACCATGAGATTGCCTTGGCAGTGAATTCATGTCAGTGAATATTGGTCAAGTTTATTAATATACTAACCTGTAGAATAGGGAAACCACAATGTGATTAGAGTGAGGAGGTTAGATATGGGCAATGGAGACTGGGCATTTGTCTGAATATTCATGACAGTCCCTATGCCTCCTAATAAGCCATGTAAAGAAAGATCTGGACCACTGGACTTGTTTAGCATGTCAGGCACAGTTCCCTAAGAGAAGCTGGGCATGTATGGGAAGAATGATTGAAGGGCTAAAGCAGGGGTTCCCAAACTTTTTGACGCAGGGACCAGTAAATCCAATCACGAGCTTTCGGAGGACCAGCAACAGTCATTTGCATATTTGCATATTCATTAAGCAAATGATGATTATGCAAATATGTTGTTTTTGGTCTTCCCAAAGCCCCCAAGGCCAGCTTTAGCAAAGCTTTTGATATGGCCACCCACAACATTCTTACCAGCAAGTTAAGGGAATATGGATTGGAAAAATGGACTGTAGTCCAATAAAGCCCTGCACCACCACATCGTGTATTGAAAAGGGGCTCATTTATTTTTAGAAAGCTGACACCATCTTTGGAATTTTTTATCCATATTCTCATTCGGGATGGTGAATGCACCAGGTTCTCTCCATTCTGACACATTGCAGTGCCTTTAAACCTCACTGTCAGCAGTGGGGATATTTAAAAGGCACTGCTTTTACATTTTTATTCAGGATTTGCGTGCACCCTGAACTGTCCCGCTCCCCACCAGCCGATTCTCTCCTGGCAAGCCCTGCTGCCCCCACCAGCCCTGTTTGTGCCAGCTGGTTCCCCAGCCAGCCTCACTGCCCCCGCCAGCCGGTTCTCCTCTCTCTCCCCCCCCCCCCCCCCGTGATCTCCCCTGGCCAGCCCCACTGCTCCTGTCCCCCCAGCCAGCCCTGATTCTGCCAGCCGGTTTTCCCCCTCCTCTCCCCCCCCCACGATCTCCCCTGGCCAGCCCCACTGCACCCACTCCCCTCCCCCCCCCCAGCCAACCCAGCTTCTGTCAGCCGGTCCCCCCTCCCCACGATCTCCCCTGGCTAGCCCCACTGCTCCTGGCCCTCCTGGCCAGCCCTGCTTCTGCCAGCTGGTTCCCCCCCCTCCCCCCCCCCCCAGTGATCTTCCCTGGCTAGCTGCACTGCCTCAACCCTGCTTCCCTGCAGCCCATATCCAAACTTCCCCTCCATAGCCAGCAATAAGAGCTCACTTGGTAACCCTCACTATGCCTCTGCCGGGAGCCTGAAACATACCGTGCATCCGCCCAGCCCGGCTTGAGGAACCCAGCGCTGCACGGACAGTCCGGGAGCCCGGAACACCCTGGCAGCCACGCTGAGGCCCAGTATTTTTTTTTCCTGTGTCCCGGTACTGGGCTGTGGCCCAACGTTTGGGAAACGCTGGGCTAAAGAGTTTGGCAACACTGCCAACACAAAGCTCATTACATTCTCAGGTGCTAAGATAGTGTTGGTATCCTTGTGTTTTCATAGCTGAATGTGGGAAAATAATTTCCTTTCCCTTTGGATCTTTGTAAACTGGTTCATAATTGGTTTTTCTGTGTGAAAAATCCTGTCTTTAATATAATGAGGACTTGTCTAAAATGAATTTTTACTGTAAAATAACAAAGAGGCTGGTGGCACCTTAAAGACTAACAACTGTATCTTGGTGTAAGCTTTCACGAGTTGCTACTCACTTTGTCAGATGCATGAAGAGAAATAAACATGTAGTGGGGATCCAGAGATGGGAGTGTTACACCAGAGCTAATTCAGTCAGGGTGGATGTGGATAAGAGAGTGAGTAGATCTAAAGAGGAAAATTACTTATTGTAATGAAAGAGCCATTCCCGGTTCTATTCAGGCCCATTCAAATAGTGTTACATTTGCATATGAATTCCAGCTCAGCCGTTTCTCATTGCAGTCTGATTTTATTGTTTTTTATTCTTCTGCTTGAGGGTGGCAACTTTTAAGTCTGTAACTGTGTGTCCAGGGAGGATAAAACGTTCTCCTCCTGGTTTTTGTATAATACCATTGTAGTGCCCCCTTCTCCACCTGCTTACCTTCTTTAATGCCAATCTGCTTACAGGTTTTGATGGACAGATCTGGGTTCTTCTGGATCCCGCCACCCACTCAACTTTATTTGGATTTATTTGGCGGTGCCTCCACCCCTCTCACTCCTTCCTGGCAGGGTCACCAGGGAAGCTTGGGAGGAAAATTCTAACCCAGGGGAATCCCCACGTACTTGCCAGATAGTTGGAGACTCCCAGAAAATAACACAAACACATACACTATAATAAACACAATTATATTAAACGGGAGACAAATATAACAGAACAGGGTAAAACACTATTTTTAGGTTCACCGGTGCCCAGCAACTGTAAGGTTAGTGTCCCGTTGGTACGCGTACTTTGTTGGGGCCTTTGATGACTTATGACCGCAAAAGTCTTCTCTGCAGTGGTTTAGCAGTGGGGCTGCCTGGGTCCATTACAGCCCAAAGGACTCCCAAGTAGGAGAAGGTGGTAAATCCTTCCACAGGTTTAATATGCAGCAGGTTATAAAATCCCCAAATTCCCTGACTAACTAAAAGATGGTGCACTCACACACTCCATGAATGAGCCTCAGGTTCGGCGATGACTCAGTCACTGCAGATGGCTGGTCTCTTCTGGCAGGGATCCTCTTCAGGCAGGAATCAGGCTGCTTTGATCCCAGAATTTCCCCTCACCAAAGGGTTGCAAGACTCAAGGTGCAGGCCACACAACTGCACTAAAAATCCAAACTGTAGTCTCCTAGCCCAGCATTCAGACACACACAGCAGGTAGCAGCCTCCCTAAACCAGCAGACAGAGCAGAGCTGACCATGCGGTGACTGGTCTCACCCAGGGAGCTGGAGAGCCAACTCAGCCTGGCTGGGGAAGTCTCCCAGCAAACTCCACAAACTGGGAATCAACGGTGGAGACATAAAACCCAGCTGAGGGATCCTGTCTTCAGGTCCCTAGAGGCTAGTTCTCAGGGGGAACCCTGCATGCAGGCCTGGGGCTTACCGGCTCCCACACAACATCCCTCCCCTTGCCCTGCTGGCTCCAGACTCCCCCCAACAATGGCCTCTCCTTCCCCCTCCTGAACTCCCTGGGAGGAGCATCTCACTCCCTATGGGTTGCCGGGCAGACTCTGACCCTGGAAGGGAGGGGGAGCCAAGGCAAACTTAGTGTGCCTCTCCCTGAGCTGCCAGCAGACAGAGCCCCAGGAATCTAGGTAATCTCCTTGGGGGTTACGCCATTCTTGATGTCTGCTTGTGTCCTAACCACATCAGCCATGCGATCAAGAGCTCGTTCACCCACCTGCACATCTACTAATATGCCATCATGTGTAGATTGGGCCTCCTAGGTCCAACACCTTCAGGATTTAAGTAATCCCAAAGAAGGGAGTTTGCTGTAAGAGGATGGGGTGGGAGGAGGGTTCAGGCCTCGGGCTCTCTTGGGCTCCCCTACTGGTCATTGGCCGGGGCACAGATGTTGCTGGACCAAAGAGCCCTGGACCATGGAGGTTCAACTTGTGCCAGCAATGCCCATCTGCCACATACATTGGACAAACCAGACTGTCCCTTTGCAACAGACTAAACGAACACAAATCAGACTTCAAGAATGGTGTAAATTAGAGCAGCTGAGTGGAGCATTGAGTGTTAGTCCTTAGTAAGCTATCGGTTAATTGAATAGTCAATTAACCGCATTAATTCTTAGGGTTAGTCAGGATTGGTCCTGCCTTGGGCAGGGGGCTGGACTTGATGACATTCTGAGGTCTCTTCCAGCTCTATGGTTCTAGGATTCAATTATTCTATTCTGTAATCCCCGGGGACAGGGCTGGCAGCCAGTGCACTCCAGCCCCGTTCCAGGGGAGCCCCTTGCCACCGTGCACTGCTGCCCTGTGCTGCTGCTTCTCTCTTCTGCTGCTGCCTCTCTAACAGGGGCAGCAGCGTGGGGTGCCAAGTGGGAGCCAGTTTAAAAACCAGTTGGCTACAGAGGCAGCTATGTGGGGTGGCAGCCGTCTCTGTCCGTGGGGCGTCCGAGTTTCTGGGGAAGCAGCTGGCTCACCATGGACAGAGGCTGCTCTGTGGGATGTGAAGCAGCCTCTGCCCCAAGCCTGAGCGGCTTTGCGGCAGCCTTCCTTGCCCCACCTCCATGTTGCTGCCTCTGTATCAAACTGATTAACCAACTTATTGGTTATTCAATTAGTCGACTACTCGTTCACATCCCTAATTTGGCAGCAACTTTATGACAAAAATTTAGGCCTCATGATGCTCAATTTAAAGACTTGCTCAAAAGGGTCAAAATAGAATCCATGCACCTAATCTAATTTTCTACCATTTATAAATGATTGGCCAGACTTGTCAACTTTGGAATACTGCATGTTCACTATGATTATGGTTTCTGAATTGTAGACATGGTTGTGTTTGAGTTGTTTTCCTTCCTGTCTCAGACCTCTGCAAGACAAGCTATTCTGCTGTCAATTTACCTCGGCTTAAGTGCTGCTCACCTCTAGTTTGTTCCTTATATGCCAGGTTTGATCTCTTTGACCCTCCCCTTCTTCCCATGTTACTGTCTAAAACTCTGCTTTGTAGCACAGGTTTTGCTTATGTAAAAGGTTTCAGTTCTTGTTTGTTGTGTGGGGAGAGAAGGGATTTTGTGCTGCTTTGCTGGATCTACGGATGCAAACCATGCAAGCAGTCATTTCTGTATCTCATTGCTCATACTGTTCCGGGGTACTTGATAAGAGTTGAACTGTAGAATACTCTTGCTTTGTTCTGTCATACAAAACACTGAAGTTTGGCACTTCACTTTGTAGGAGCCAACTTGTTCCACTTGATGTTCCCCTAGACTTCAAGGGTGCTGAATTACAGATGGTTGCAAACTAGAACGAAGAAATTTTTTGAAAAATTTGCTATGAAATTGCTGTTGGGTTTAAAAAAACGAATTGGAACCTCTCTAGCACTGAGTTTATTCAAATAGCGAAGGCTTAGCTTGCTGCTGAGAGTTGTCTTTTCTGAATGGCCTTCTCATCCTGGATCCTGAATTATGTAAATATGATTCTTACCATCTTCAAACAGCGACATGGCACATTTAGAAAGAAATTATCAGCTGTCTGAACTGTAAAGTAAAAACAATAAAAATAAGCAAAACTTGTGCCTGTAACTCCTTTTTCCATATACATCAAAGATGAAAGTCGTGTCAGCCCAGCTGAAAATTGCATTGTGATCATAATTAGTTTGTTAGGAATTTAAATTGCTGCACAGTCATGTTAGAAGCATTTTCTTTATACAAATGATAGAGAAAAATAAAAGAGGATGAGAGTTTTTATTAAGAAGAGATACTGTAGAGTAACAACTCCTCATAAACAGCGGACTTCTCTTTTTCCAGGCTTTTTTCCACAATGAAAAACTGTTTTCAGGGTTTTTGCAGAATTGATGATAGAAGAAACAGGCACAGATTCAAAATAATAAAATGAAGTACCTGTGTGACCAGTCTGAGTATTATCATGATGTAAAGAAAGTAACATATTTCCTACCTGATTCACATAATCAGTGAGTTACAAATTGAATTCCAAGGTGGAGAAACAGCCTAAAGGTTCAAAGCCACTTTTGCTAATACTAGTCTGAAATTAATGAATGGCTTTCACTCCAGGGTGGTTCTTATTTCTCTGTACTTGAAAGTCTTTGCTGCAATAACTTCAGACTATAATTAGATTGACTGGAAAACTGAATTATCTGCAGAGTTACTCAGATCACGAATGAGGGACATGAACTTTGTTCATCTCATGCATATGTCACCTTCAACAAGCAGCAAAATAATTTCAGTTTCTAATACAATAAAAGGAGGGGATATCTGAAGTTTGTTGGCTATAGATCCAGTGACATGAATTATTCTGTCCAGAGAATCCTGGCTTCTTTTGATTGACAAGTTTACTGGGAACATACCTGACTCAGTACTTTTGAATGTTGTACTGAACCATGTTAACTTGCAGCACTGTGGGAGTCGATTGATATTTACCAGATGAAGTTACCTTCTACTGAAGTTAACTGAGCAATGATGAATCCTCTGAAGTTGTGGGTGTTGAGAAAAACATTTTAGCATTTTTAATGCAAATTGTATTTATTAAAAATAAACCATATTTATCTAGGCTTTAGTTTTGTTAAGGTAATACTTCCATAGTTAAGGATGATACATAATTCAGGGTGTATGATAATGTTAAATTATTATTTAGTACTGTTTGCATAGGACCCGAATATTACTCTGCTTGATTTCCTCCAGATTTGATGATGCTCAGAATATCAAACCCAGGCCTATAATTCTAGCCATGTGATAGACACTTTACAGGCAGGTATTCAGACAAGAACATCTGTTGCCTTCAGTAGAAGGATCAAGCCCATGGTACCTGCTTCCAGTAACTTGCAGTCCAAGCAATTGATCTTGTGAAGTTACTTGTTTAGATAGTCCTCAATGAGATGAATAAGTAGGCTGATTTCAGTGGGATTGCATGGTTGGATTCGAAATCCTATCAAAGGACATGGTTCTGGGATATTCTTTTTTCAACGTTTTAGTTTACAACTCGGTAGGACCCATAATGTTACAGCATAGTGTGCTGCTTTGGAGCCAGGTCACCCTAGTAACAGTGCCCTTATGCCTGGATATCCCATTGGCTGTGCTGTGCATTGCATCAGTGCTGCAAAGCTGACTGACACAGCTTCATTTTTCCATGAGATCTGACAAAGAAGGGCAGGAATTTTATGAAGACTGAAAAAAAGTCTGTAAATGTAACTGGGCTTGCATTTTGAATTACAATGGAATGAATTACTCTCTCTTAAAAGATGCATCTCACTGATGACATGGACTCTTGTGTTTTACAAGGGGTTACCAAGAAGATGCTAAGCATGCTTTACTGTATTTCACATTTTGTGACCTAATCCTATATTCTCAAAGTCTCTCTATGAAACTGAGTCTCGTCTATGAAAAAGTCACGTCTATGAAACTGAGCTTCACTGGCTTGTTCTCGAGACCCACCTATTTACTGAAGATTTAGAGATGTCACTCTCAGCAGAAACCCTTTGAAAAGTTTATTTTGCCTGTTCAAATAGGAGAAGGAATTAACTTGATAGTTGGAAGCCGTGGAGTAGCAGTGATACATTGTGGAGTAGTGGTTGTGGTTGTGGTTGTGACTGAGGGTTGAGTGTGTATGCAATTTTTTTAACTTTTGCCTTTGCACTCCATTATTCCTAGCTGCTGCCATCCCTTAGATGTAATTGGCGTAAGCTGGCCTCAAGGGGTGAGGGGCTGCGCATACTTTTCCCAACTGAAGATCGCATTGGCAGAATGCCGTAAACCTCAGGCTTGTGGCTAATTTACATAGAATAGAGGCAGACTGCAGCATCCTGACCGTCATTATAAAGATACAAGCTGGTACTTTGCTTTTCTGACCTTGATGGCATGTTGGGTGCTGTGAATGGTCGCCATGATGGATTTCTGGATTAGAGGGTGGTCATGAGCTGTCTGTAGGTACTAGCAGCGGTAGGAAATGGAGTGCATTATACATGTATACTTTAGAGGGACCATAGCCCATTGCTTCCTGCAGAATACAGTGATGAATGGTTCTGTTCAGTCTTGGCCTTCCTGGTACAGCAAGACTATAGGAAATGCTAGTACTACAAATTCAAATATCAGAGGCCGCCATGAGTTCAAGTTCCTTCCTGTTTTACTGCAGAGTGCTGTCTGGCTATTGGAAAGTAATAAATACTGGGAATTGGGGGGAAGCTATTTAGTCACTGGCACTTGGCCTTTTTAATATATGGCTTTCCTCAAGGAGCCATCAATTTGTTTCCTGCAAAATACTGCCGTTTTGAGTATCCCTTTCAATGGCTGTGGGGGTTGATCTGTTTCAGCACCACTTCTGTAAGAGCGTAACTACATTCAGAGGAACATAGAATCTGCTTTCAGTGAAGGTGCTGCATTTCTCATGCTCTACAAATCTTCAGCCTAGGTGTCGTGTTGCGATTTCTGATACCATGTAGAAAGCTGGAGCCAATATGCACCAAAAAAAATGCTGTATATTAGATTTCAACATCTTTAGAGCAAGGTACCATCTCTTTGTTCTGTTTTTGTACAGTTGCTGGCACAACGGGCCATAACCACACTACTGCATCACAAATAATTGATAGTACAGGTTGAACCTCTCTAGACTGGCACACTCTGGTCTGGCAACATCCATGGTCTGGATGCCTTTTATCGTGGATGTGGCCACGTTTCTTCCAATCCTATAAAATCTGTTTACAGCCATCAGTCCTGGCTCTCCGTGTTCTCTACTGTTGTTTAGCTCTAATTTACCTCTAAATGTCTTCTAAGAGTCCAGCAAGCAGTGGAACTGTTGGTAATGCTGCTAGACAATATTGACCTTCTGTGGGTCGACACCAGTCCAGTCCCAAGGACAACAGACTAGAGAGGTTCAACCTGTACCAAATTGTGGTTGGTTGGTTGGTTGGTTGGTTGGTTGGTTGGTTTGTTCATTAATTATCATAAAATGGCCTATCATTAAAGGGATAGAATTAGTATAAAATTCAAATAATCAGAAGGGGTCTGAGGATGGGAGAAAAAATAGAAATAACAAGCTAATGACAAGGACTTCAAAGGGAGTTTATTAATTGGGTGTGCATAGAAGGAAAACTAACTGGAGAATATGAGAATGACAAAAGAATGTGTAAGTGGAAGAAAAGGTAGGAAAAGGTGAGAGAACTGGCAAGAGAATATAAATGAAGAAATTAGTGAAAACATTTCATCAAAAGAAAAAATTGTACACTCCTTACGGTACAGATCTAGGTTTCCGGTGTGCCAGTGACATGCCATGCACACAGATGTACATTTTTACAAAAAAAAAAATCCTTTTCTTTAAGCTCAGGTTGCTAGAGTGATTTTTAAAGTGTACATCACTTAGGATGACAGCTTCGTAATAGCTGTCTCTTCCCTCTACTGCAAGGCAAGTGGTGTTGATCTGATGAGTGTTTGATTTCTCACCCAACACATTACGGCTACATCTAGAATGGCATGATTTTCCACAAATGCTTTTAACGGAAAAGTTTTCCGTTAAAAGCATTTGCGGAAAAGAGCGTCTAGATTGGCACAGACACTTGTCCGCAAAAGCACTTTTTGTGGAAAAGCATCCGTGCCAATCTAGACACGCTTTTCCACAAAAAAGTCCCGATCGCCATTTTCGCGATTGGGGCTTTTTTGCGCAAAACAAATCTAAGCTGTCTACACTGGCCCTTTTGCACAAAGCTTTGCACAAAAGAACTTTTGTCCGAACGGGTGCAGCATAGTATTTCCGCAAGAAGCACTGATTTCAGACAGTAGGAAGTCAGTGTTCTTGGGGAAATTCAAGTGGCCAGTGTAGACAGCTGGCAAGTTTTTCCGCAAAAGCATTTGCGGAAAAACTTGCCAGTCTAGACGCAGCCTACCTGTTTAGAATGGAGAGGAAGATTTTAGGATCTTGCATATGTCGAGTCATCCTGATGTAGGGTACCTGAACTACTGCAGTTATGCCAAGCAATTAAAGCTGAGACCCATGAGTCAGCTGATTCTTTGTGCTCCCTACAGAAGGAACTAGTGTGCGGGCCACAGAAGTCCTTCAGGGAAGACTTTTGGAATTGCGAAGGTACAGGATAAATGTGGATGATAATGTGGTGGTGATTCTGTGGACACGTGTATGCTCACTTCCTGCGGTAGTGGCAGAGTGGCCAGATTCAGTCATGGGAAACTGAATTAGTTGCAAAAATGTTTGTCTAAAATTAGTGTGGAATATAGGGGGCAGTTGAAATCAGTGTGAGTTTTTTGCCACTGACATGCTACAATCCTCATTTTTTTTAAGGAGAATTGAGGCATGAAGAAGTGAGGAGTATATCTATGCAACGGTGAGTCTCAGTGGACTTGGGCTTGCAGGGCTCACGATGTGGCACTGAAAATTGCAATCTAGACATTCCTCCTTCATGGGCCCTGAAGGCTGGGAAAGGAGGCAGGCTTTGGAGCTTAGGGGAAATATCTACACAGCTGTTTTGAATGCTGTAGTACTAGCTTGAGTCTGTAGACCTGAGCTCTAGGCCACATTACTGTGTAGACACAACATGAGTGGTCTGTCCAGGTTCATAAAGGAAATTTCTGGTGACAGAGAATATTGTTCTAACTACTGGACCATCCTTCCCGGTTTAGTCTTGAACTATGCTGCAAGTTTCTAGCTGTTCTAAATTATGGGAAGCAACTTGCTAAATATAGCAGCAGCTCTTCTCCCAACTGCATACTGCCTTTTGATCCTTGGTTTGTTGTTTGGCACTGGAACGGAGAGGAGGAAAAAACAAAGGATGACCAAGGGCAGTGTGGAATTGTCTTCCCTGTCTAGCTCTAATAAATCTAATAAAGAGATCAGCTTGCTTTCTTCTGTTTAAAGTTCTTAGCCAATTCGTCCCTGTTTTTATGGCTGAGCTTTCACTATTGGCTGCTGTGTGGGCTGAACCAAACAACTAAACAAGTCGCATTTCTTACAACATTTGAGGGCTAAATTCTGGTGTTCCCTGCCAGCAGGGAGTTAGTGAAGAAGGGAGTGGAGCTGGAACCATTTTTCTGAGATGGAAAAATACAGGCAGAGAGGTGCCTGGGGGCAGTGTGCTCAACTGTGTTCCATATACTTGCTTTTTTTCAAGAAAAGGGCAGTGTTCCCTCCACAGAACCCATTCCTATATGCCACTAGATGGCCAAGGACTGCAAGGACCTATTGGTTTGACCGTGCCTCTAGTAGCATTGTCAGATTCAAGGCACAGCTCTACAGCTTGGTTCTTAAGGCCGTGCTATGCCTGCATGATGTCCAGCATTGCGTTTCTGCTCTAGGGATAAAAGCCTGCCTGCTTCCTCTGTCTCCTTTGAAGTACATGGACATAGGCAGATAGAATTTGTGTGTTAAAGGAGGCAGGTGCGGATAAACTCTCTCCAAGGGTGATTCTCTATGTTTTAAAAGAAAAGAGACTTCAACTTGTGAGGAATGCAACTGTGATGGGAAAGGTGAAGTCAGTTTGAACGTGGCAGATGCTACTTAACACATACATTGCGGTATGATGTGTCAAAATGTGAATGGAACAGAGCGGGCTGGAACATTGCTGCTGGAACATTGCTGCTTCATCGCGAAGTGCTTGTGTGACGTGCACTACAAAATCACTCCAGAATCCAGTCCCCTGCCTTTCCTTGCACATGGGGCATATCTCATGAAGGAATTTAAAACAAAATCTAAAATCTGAAACAATCAGTTGTCATTTTCAGTCTTTTTAGCAGTACTTGTGGTGAAATGCCAGGATACAGGATAGCCAGAATCTTCCATGTCTAATGGTTTCTCTCTTTACTAGGACTTAAAAAGAAATGGATTTAAATTAAAAACACCCCAACATAGACCATGACATTTCCTGTTAACAGGAAGTACAGATTTTCTTCTTATCCTAGGTGGGTTTCTTTTAATTTTAGTTGAGACAAAATGAACTGATATGCAGCAGTGTTCCCCTTTATTTGAGAATTCTGTATTAGAAGATGTTCACTGGTTGAACTAAATGGATTTTAAATCCTCCTAGTTTAAACTGGTGCAGCCCCCTGATTAGCCATATTAAAACTCATGTAATCGTTGTGTCATGGGGCCGGACTTACGGCTGCAGCACTACCTGCTGGCAGTTCCATGCTCCTGCTCCGGTCCTGTGTTGCTCCAGGACCGTTGTGTCCTCTTCAGGACACTGCCCGCTCCAAAGATCTTTCGCCCCCTTCTGGGGGTTTATCTGCAGTTCTGTGTTTCTACTGCCTCTGTAGCTGACTGTGGCCTCCAAACCTAGTCCCTCTGTCTCAGGGGCAAGGCACAGTCAGTACTGAGCACACCTTGGTGGCATGGTATTGTTCAAGGAGGAGGGGGGGACTCAGGCACTCCCACTACTCTGGGTTGTTCCCCAGGGACCCTCTAGAGACAGTATTTTCCTGCCATCCTCCACTCCCCTTCACTGTCTCTACTTCCCTGGGCCACTTCTCCTGTGACCCTTTGCATCCTCCTGGCCCTTGTAGCAAGGCCTAAGGCGGCAGGTATCTGGCTGGAGCCTCCCTGTCTAGCCACCCTGAGGCTGCCCAGCACAAAGGTGCTTCTCTGGGAATCGGGTTCTGCACCTTCCCTGGTCAGAGCCTAACTGGTTCTTGCTGCTGGGCAGCTCCTTATAAACAAGGCTGCCCCAGCAAGCTGCTGTCTGAATGGCTCCTTCCAAGCCCTTTCCCAACTGGCCAGGGCTCTGAGCAGGGTCCCCCCCAGCCTGTTTTAACCCCTTCCAGCCAGTATGGGACAGCTGCCCCGCCACAACTTGCTTAAATCCATTTTGCATGCATCAAACTACTGAACAGCGTTCCCTCTCATTTTTTCCATCCACATGCTGAATAAGTGTTATGGGCACCGAGGTATGTGAGGATGTGCACCACTAATAGGAACACAGGCTGTGGGCATTGTGAGCGCTCTGAAAATCAGATGGGTGGCATTTGAATCTCCGCCTTCCTCAGCTTACAGGGAACGCTGCTACTGGATGTAGTTTAAGTAATTTAAGCACAAGTTAATCCTGTATACATTTGTAGAGCTTAAATGTTTGCACTGACTTAAAGTCGATTAATTTTGTTGGAGTGGTTTGACTTTTCTACTACAGACCAGGTTTCTGTCATTACTCCAGCTGGGACACTTCAGGTGAGGAAAACATCTAAAGGAACATCAGTGCAAGTTGGGGATCTATTTCATATTTCCTTTCAGAATGTTGTTTGCATAAATGTGTGCTAGGAAAGGTCCATTTTCATTTGGACTGTGAGTGTCTCTGAATAATCCCTATATTTGCATTTTGTAATATTCATACTACAGTAAAACTCCATTGGTCCGGCATCTGACAGTCCGGCACTCCTGATGGTCCGGCACCATCAGGAACCCGGAAGTGCTCCGCAGCCGGACCATTGGAGCTGCTCTGCCTCCAGCTTCCCCTATTCAGCCGCTGCTATAACTGACCAGCGGCTGAATCGGGGAAGCCGGAGGCAGAGCAGCTGGGGCGCTGCAGGGTAAGTCCCCTAGCGCTGCCCCGGGGGCTGCGGGACCAACCTGGCAGCACCCCAGGCGTCCCCGTTTTGACCAGCCGCTGATTCCGGGAAGCCCAGGGCAGAGCTGCTCTGCCTCAGGCTTCCTGGAGTCAGCTCTTGGTCAATTTCAGCAGCGGCTGACTTGGGGATGCCTGGGGCAGAGAAGCTGGGGTGCTGCCGGGTTGATCCAGTAGCACCAAGGAGCGGTGCTGCGGGACCAACCCAACAGCACCCCAGCTGCTCTGCCCCAGGCGTCCCCAAGAGCAGCTGGGGTGCTGCCTGGTTGGTCTCGCCGCGCCAAGGTCGGCGTTACCCCGACCAACCTGGCAGCACTCCAGCTGCTCTGCCCCAGGTGTCTCCGATTCAGCCACTGCTGGTCAGTTTCAGCAGCAGCTGAATCAGGGACGCTTGGGGCAGAGCCGGACTATCGGAAGGGGGGGCTATGTGGTGTCTGGGGTGGCACCCCCCCCCAGACTCCTCATAGCTTCCCCTTCCGATAGTCCGGCATATCTGATAATCCGGCACCCCCTGGGTCCCAAAGGTGCCGGATTATCGGAAGTTTACTGTAAATAGAAATGGAAACCAAATCCTAAAGACCGATGTCTCTGCTTAGTGCCTTCTCCAGTGCTCTGATTCTGAAGTTGCATATTCCTAGCCAGAGTGGCTGAAAATGAAAATGCTAAACCCAATATCATGTAGAGCCCTGAAGTAAAAAAACGGAGGCCCCTGTGTGTCTGTGTTCGGAACTGCAGATTTTTTGCATGAAGCTCACTCAGAAGTGGGAGATCTGCAAAAGGTCTCCAAACATGGTGGTAACACTGCACAGCAGTGTGTGCATGTGCAAAGAGTACAGCCTCGACCTCACGCTGAAACCAGCTGAAGACCGGCCACCTTTGGTAAGAAGGCAGAAGGGTGGGTCACACGTAGGACGGGATCGGGCCAGTCAGTTTGTGATTAGAGATCCAGTGACTACAGATCACCATGCACGTGGTGAGCAGTGCAGCTGGTCTTAATATATTTTTATAGAAAGTTCAAGCCTTTCTTGGTGGCCACCTGTTTCCTCCAATCCCATCCGTACCCTCCCTGTGTACTAGGAGGCTGTCATTAGTAGGACCCTCCTGCCCATAAAACCTCTCCTGTTCTCCCTGCTTCCCTATTTATCTGGTTTTAGTGTCCGTGATCCCTGCCCCAGACCTTCGGTTCCCCTGTGAACCGGCTCAGGCTGTGAACAAGAAGAGCCACATGTGGCTGCATCATTTCTGTTTCCCTAGGATCTGATTGGGTGGTGAAGTTCAGCCTTAACTCTAGTGACGCAGCACAACATAAGCAAAGTAAAATGTTTTTAAAAAACTCTGTAAATGTGATTGAGTGGAGGATACTTATGAGGATGACAAAATAATACGGTAGCCAGAAAGGGGAGGGGTGAGGACAAACTCCCTGTTAGCCAGCATCTAATCATAGTCCTTGAAGCTCACTGTCATTGATGGTGCACTGTGTTTTGCATCTGCAGTCGAAGAGTCATTACCTGCTTCCCCACCATTCCTGGGCTTGGTTATTCTTTTCTGGCAGATTATTTCAAGTCAGGTCACACGGTGCTATCGCATTTCATTTTGATGTACCTGAATAAATCGCTTCCAGATGGTGGTATTTAATGGCTGTGCCCAGCTCACTTATCACCTCTGCCCGACTAGTTCTGTAATTGTTTGGGGCAATGGGTCTCCAGCAAATAGCTATAGATGTTTGTTTGTTTGCTTCTTATGCTCCCTGTTCGTATACATATGATATTTTATCTAATATACAGGCAGTCCCCGAGTTACACGGATCCGACTTATGTCGGATCCGCAGTTATGAACGGGGTTTTTCTCACCCCGGAGGACGGGAGCGGCGGGACGCCCAGATGCGCTGCGGTCCCGCCGCCCGCGTCCTCTGGGGCGAGAAAAGCTGCTCCGCGTCTCCCTGGTCTGCTGGGGGGGAAACCCCCCTCCCCCAGCAGACCAGGGAGACGCGGAGCAAAGCTGCGGAGCACGCGGGCAGCGGGATAGCCCAGTGGAATGAGGAGTAACGGTAGTTCGGATTAGGAAGCCTAGTCCGAACTACCTAGTCCGTGCCGCGTGTAGCCGCGCAGCACGGGGTTCGAACGAGCCGGGATTTAAAAATGGCGGCGCCCGGCTTATGCAAATGAAGCCCGGGAAATTCAAATCCCAGGCTTCATTTGCAAGTGCGGTATGCCTACATTACCCTCCTAGTTCGAACTAGGAGGGTAGTGTAGACATACCCTTGGACACTATAAGAGCTACCACAACCAAACTTTGCATGGGATAATCTTTCATCCAGGAGAAGGTTTTAAGATACTTTTGGACCTGATTGGGGTCCTGCCCTGCCTCTCGCGGCACCTGCAGCCCTGGGTGCAAACTGGGCACCCCTCCCGTGTGTAGCCTCACCTCTACCTGGGGTCGCTCCACATCTACCCCCTCCCCCATCCTGGAAACCGAAACCAAAACCAGCCAGCCTTTCTGCTCAGCTCTCTGGCCTTATCCGAGCAGAAGGACTCCATGTGCCTGCTGCAGCGCAGGGCGGAGGAGCCGAGTTAAACCCTCGATGCATTACACTGCTGTGAAGCCAGCCGGCTGCTGTTCATACTGTGAGTGGGGCTCTGCTGTGTCTGGTTCCAGCCATCGGGGTTAGATGTGAGCTCTGATCTTTTGCTTGCCAAAGCAGGGCAGGTGGATCCCTGAGCCAACCTTGCAAAGAGAAGTCCCCTTGCTACTGGCCCATGACTGTGAACTGTTCTCCTGGGGGCTGGTTGCTTGGCCCTGAGGGGAGAAGAGTCCTGCTGCTCTCAGAGGGCCAGGAGCCATCAGCCCCCAGGGTCTGTGGCTCTGGGGGTCCCCTCCTTTCCTAAATTTTGTTCCTCCGGTTTCCTGAGCAACGCTCGGTAAGTCCAGCCAGTATAAAATAAGAGAAATCTTTTGAAATTTCACCACTGACCTTTCTCTTAAATTTCATGTCCTGTTTTCTCCCACAGCACCTTCCTCCCAAATCTGCTAATTGTTTCCTTCACAAAGTACTGTCTAAAGATGTGTAATTAAAACAGGGTGTTAACTGGCCTTTGTACATTTTGGGCCAAATCTGGGAGGCCTGACTGATCTGCACAAGTAGGGGTGTGTTTGTGTGCGTATTTGCAAAGAGTGTCTAGCCCTTTGCACTCTGATGCTGGTGCAGGTTCTGTGCAGGGTTGGGTGCCAGGCACTTACACGAAGTGACGCATTACACAGTAGGGAATTTGTCTTTTCAAGGGGTAGCCTGGCCCCTTTCCCACAGCCACGACATTTTCTCCTGCCGTACCAGCTGCAGCAGGGAGGGCACATGATGTACAAGCTGGCCCTTTATATAACCTGACCCTGGAAAAATCTTCCCTGGGCTGGGGGGGCCAGTTTTATAGCCACATTGTGCCACTGGTGCACTGCATCAGAGACTGATCCACCTTGCCGCCTGTTACTGCGGCTTAAGCTCCTGCTAGATGGCAGTACAGAGAGAAATGCCCACTTAGATTTTTCTCAAGAAGCTGCTGTTTCCTTTGTCCATGTTACAGTAAATAAATATCCCAACACAAGCGCACACACACATCTGCCCTGATTGACACTTTCTTATCCCATTGAATTGACGACAACGTAACTGTAGAACATAGTCCTGCTAGTGCTTGTAACTGCTTCCCACCCCCTTTGACATCCACGTAAAGTGAGGGCATCGCAGGAAACGTTCAGGGTTATGGCAGATGAGGAAAGGGGCACGAAACCAGGCTGCTCACTACACGATCTGTGCACAGCGTGGAAGAGGGCTTCCTATCAAACCTCTCCAGGCAGTTCTCGTGTGGCTGTTGTTGATGCCGTAGTTTCACGTGTGGACGGTGCTGATGTGAGAACATGTCCTAGCTCTCCATCTTGCAGTCGACTCTGCCTGGGTAGATTTTAGATGAGACCCTCTGTAGTGTTCAAGTGCAGTGTCTAGCACAATGGGGGTCAGATTATGAATGGGTGACACTGTATTGTGTGTGTGTGTGTGTGTGTGTGTGTGTGTGTGTGTTTAAATATATGTCTGTCTATTATACAGAGGCCTGTATGTACAATTAAAGCATTCCAAAATAACATTCCCCTCACACCTTTTTCCCTTTAGGGAGGGGATGAGAATAAACATGTCACAGATATCACAGTGCTTAATGCATTACTAGAAAATGCTGAGATACTATGGTTGGGGTAGGGACCCTATGGATCAATGTCATTTGGCCCACAGGCCACACAAGTTAAACCTACCCACCCAGGGAGTTGCCAAAACTCAGAGTCCCTCTCGCCCTCCTAGTGGGGTGAGCTCCTGCTCATGGCTCCAATCCTATAGGTAAGGGGGAGACCCAAGCCTGGGCACTCCTGGGAGGCTGAAGCTTCAAGTGCCATTTTCAGTGTCCCTCCTCTCTTGTGGAGCTGGAGCTGTGAGCTCATCCCGACACAGGGGCAAAGCTTTGAGTCCCAGGCCTATGATACAAAAAAGGTGTTGAGAGCAGTATAAGAGCCTGCCGAGGATAGACTATTTATATTCTGTACACCCCGTGAACATTATCTGCACAAGTCATCAGTAAATATGCGGCCAGTATTCCTAAGTCTGCCAGTCACAAAGAGGAGAAATAATTGAATTCATATAAATATGGAAAACGTCTGCTCAGGGTGATTGGACGTGGGTTACAACTTTTCTGATGTAAATCACTAGTGCTGATGTACATCCCTGGTTCAAACTGGCTCATCACGACAACTGTTGCTGTGAAATGAGTTGGAGAGTGTAGGGCCATGCCTAATGGGGAAGTGAAAAACTTCCGACACAATTGGCACTCATTGACACTAGTAGTTACTGCCTCTACCATCATAGGTTTTACAGATTGAAACAACCCGTTAAGTTCTGTAGACTAGGGACGTTAATAGAGAACCGGTTTCCTGGTAAGCATCACTCTTAATGGGTGATGCTTACCAAGTAATGGTTAACCAGTACCCATGAAGCAGTCACAGGTGGAGGGCAGCAGTGGGATCACTGGGCGCCTGCATGGGGCTGCCGGTTATCAGCCCACGTGGGTTGGGAGCCGGCAGTGCTGTATGAGGCCGGATGTCTGATTCAAGTTCTCAGGTCTAGAGCCTTCCTATAGGGCATCCAATGTTGAGGGAGACTATGTTGTATTCTATGTTTGGCTGGATGTTAATGGATGGGCAGCAATCTTGTGAAAATCAGCTCATTAAAAACAGCCTGTTGAAGCTAAATTTATTTTATTGGTCTTTTGGTAGGGTAGTACTCTAGTAGTTACATATGTTGTGTATTGACTTTTTCTTATTGAAAAGTTTTTAAGTTGCAAAAGCTAATCTTGTGTCCTCTTATTCCACACAGACCTAACCCATCTAGTACTTCATATAGTGACTATTAAGGCCTAACAAGAATTGTAATTAATTGACCACTTGTAAAGTCTTTGAAAGTTAAATGGGCCCAATATTACATTTAAGATTTGGGACCTGACTCTGTTCTGATAAGAATTCAAGATTTTATATCAATGAAGAGATGTAATGAACTGTGAATAAAAGGGTAGGGACTTCTAGCATTCTGCAGTCATCTCCAGATAGGATTTTAACAGGCATAGGAAAACGGTATGCCTTGAAAGTCTGTGGATATGAGCCAAAAATCTTTGAAGTCTCATAGACTCATAGACTCATAGACTTTAAGGTCAGAAGGGACCATTATGATCATCTAGTCTGACCCCCTGCACAGTGCAGGCCACAGAATCTCGCCCACCCCTCTTAGAATAATCCTCTCACCTATGTCTCAGATATTGAAGCCTTCAAATACTTCGAAGGCCCCAACATGCAGAGAGTCCTTCAGCTGTGATCTGTGCCCAATGCTACAGGGGAAGGCGAAAAACCTCCAGGGCCTCTGCCAATCTACCCTGGAGGAAAATTCCTTCCTGACCCCAAATATGGCGATCAGCTAAACCCTGAGCATGTGGGTAAGACTCACCGGCCAGACACCCAGAAAGTTCCCTATAATGAATGGTCAATTAGTTACCAAGATCATGTTATTTCATCCAACCATCCCCTTATCATAGAATCATAGAACTGGAAGAGACCTCAGAAGGTCATCAAGTCCAGCCCTCTGCTCTAGGCAGGACCAATCCCATCTAAATCAACCCGGCCAGGGCTTTGTCAAGCCGAGACTTAAACACCTCTAGGGATGGAGACTCCACTACTTCCCTAGGTAACCCATTCCAATGCTTCACTACCCTCCTAGTAAAATAGTTTTTCCTAATATCCAATCTGGACCTCTCCCACCACAACTTGAGACCATTGCTCCTTGTTCTGCCATCTGTCACTACTGAGAACACCCTCTCTCCATCCTCTTTGGAACCTCCCTTCAGGAAGTTGAAGGTTGCTATCAAGTCCCCCCTCACTCTTCGCTTCTGCAGACTAAACAGACCCAAGTCCCTCAGCCTCTCCTCGTAGGTCATATGCTCCAGACCCCTAATCATTTTGGTTGCCCTCCGCTGGACCCTCTCCAATGCGTCCGCATCCTTTTTGTAGTGGGGGGCCCAGAACTGGACACAGTACTCCAGATGTGGCCTCACCAAAGCCGAATAAAGGGGAATAATGACATCTCTGGATCTGCTGGCAATGCTCCTCCTAATGCATCCTAATATGCCATTAGCCTTCTTGGCTACAAGGGCACACTGTTGACTCATATCTAGCTTCTCATCCACTGTAACCCCCAGGTCCTTTTCTGCAGAACTACTACTTAACTGGTTGGTCCCCAGCCTGTAACTATGCTTGGGATTCTTCCGTCCCAAGTGCAGGACTCTACACTTGTCTTTGTTGAATCTCATGAGATTTCTAGTGGCCCAATCCTCCAATTTGTCTAAGTCACTCTGGACCCTATCTCTGCCCTTAAGCGTATCTACCTCTCCCCCTAGCTTAGTGTCATCTGCAAACTTGCTGAGGGTGCAATCTATCCCCTCATCCAGGTCATTAATAAAGATATTGAACAAAACTGGTCCTAGAACCGAACCTTGGGGCACTCCACTAGAAACCGACCGCCATCCTGACATCGAGCCATTGATCACTACCCGCTGGGCCCGGCCTTCTAGCCATCTTTCTATCCATCTTACCGTCCATTTATCCAATCCGCATTCCCTTAACTTGCTGGCAAGAATATTGTGGGAGACCGTATCAAAAGCCTTGCTAAAGTCAAGGTATATAACATCCACTGACTTTCCCATGTCCACTGAGCCACTTACCTCATCATAGAAGCTAATCAGATTGGTCAAGCATGACTTGCCCTTTGTGAATCCATGCTGACTATTCCTGATCACTTTCCTCTCATTCAAGTGTCTCAAAATGGATTCCTTTAGGATCCCTTCCATGATTTTTCCAGGCACCGAGGTAAGACTGACCGGCCTATAGTTCCCTGGATCGTCCTTCTTCCCTTTTTTGAAGATGGGCACTACATTTGCCTTTTTCCAATCATCCGGGATTTCGCCCGATCTCCACGACTTTTCAAAGATAATGGCCAAAGGCTCCTCAATGACACTTGCCAACTCCTTCAGTACCCTTGGGTGCATTAAGTCTGGACCCATGGATTTGTGTACGTTTAGTTTTTCTAAATATTTCCTAACCTGTTCTTTACCCACCAAGGGCTGTCCATCTTCTTCCCATCTTGCGTCGCTTAGCACAGAAGTCCAGGAGCCGACCTTGTCCGTGAATACAGAGGCAAAGAAAGCATTGAGTACTTCAGCTTTCCCCACATCCTCTGTCACTAGGTTACCTCCTTCATCCATTAGGGACTGCACACCCTCTCTGATCACCTTCTTCTTGTTGACATGCCTGTAGAAACCTTTCTTGTTATCCTTTACATCCTTAGCTAGTCGCAACTCCATTTGCGCTTTCGCCTTCCTGATAACCCCCCAGCATTCTCGAACTATACATTTAAACTCCTCCCTAGTCATTTGTCCAAGTTTCCACTTTCTGTAAGCTTCCTTTTTGTGCTTAAGTACACCAAGGATTTCCCCTGTAAGCCAATCCGGTCTCCTACCAGGTTTGCCTCTCTTGCTACGCGTCGGGATGGTTTCTTTCTGTGCCTTCAATAAAGCTTCTTTAAAATACTGCCAGCTGTCCTGGACTCCTTTCCCCTTCATGTTAACATCCCAGGGTATTCTTTCCATCAGATCTCTGAGGGAGTCAAAATCTGCTTTTTTGAAGTCCAAGGTGTGTATTTTACTACTCTCTTTCCTTCCTTTGGTCAGGATCCTGAAATCTACCATCTCATGATCACTGCTTCCCAGGTTGTCACCCACCTCTACGTCCCCTATTAGTTCCTCCCTGTTTGTGAGGAGAAGGTCAAGCTGTGCACGGCCCCTGGTCGGATCCTTCAGCATTTGTACCAAGAAGTTATCCCCAACATTCTCCAAAAACTTCCAGGATTGCCTGTGTACTGCCGTATTGGTTTCCCAACAGATGTCAGGGTGATTAAAGTCCCCCATGAGAACCAGGGCCTGCGATCTGGAAGCTTCGCTCAGTTGTCCGAAGAAAGCCTCATCTACCTCATCCACCTGGTTCGGTGGCCTGTAGCAGACACCAGCCACAACATCACTGCTGTTTGCTCCTTTAAACCTGACCCATAGACTTTCAACAAGTTTTTCTCCCTCTTTATACTGGAGTTCAGAGCAATCATAGTGCTCTCTTACATATAGTGCAACTCCTCCTCCTTTTCTCCCCTGCCTATTCTTCCTGAACAATCTATACCCTTCCATGACAGCGCTCCAGTCATGCGAGTCATCCCACCAAGTCTCTGTTATCCCAATTAAATCATATTTCTTGGTCTGGGCCAGGGCCTCCAGTTCTTCCTGCTTGTTGCCCAGGCTTCTCGCATTAGTGTACAAACACTTCAGGTAACCAGTTGATTGCACTATCTTCTCCATTCGAAACTGGGGTCCTCCTTTCTCGCTCCTTGCTCTATGGATTCCATGAAAACAAATTTTAATTCTGATAAGAATTTTGCATGCAGTAGTTTCTCTTTAGGGGTACGTCTAGATTACACCTTTCTGTTGACAGATATGTAGATTAGGCATGTCGAAATTGCTAATGAAGCAGGGATTTAAATATCCCGCGCTTCATTAGCATAAACATGGCCGCTGCTTTTTCGACACGGCGCTTTTTAAAAAAAACAAACAAAAAAACAGGCAGCCTAGATGGGGATCTGTCGAAAAATAAACCCGTTTTTAACAGATCCTGTATTCCTCAAAAAATGAGGTTTACAGGATCTGTCGAAAATGGATTTATTTTTCGACAGATCCCCGTCTAGACTGCCATTTTTTCGAAAAAGCTTCATGTCGAAAAAAGCGGCTGCCATGTTTATGCTAACGAAGCGCGGGATATTTAAATCCCTGCTTTATTAGCAGTTTTGACATGCCTAATCTACATCTCTCTGTCGACAGAGAGGTATAGTCTAGACACAGCCTAGGGGTTATGATCTCCCAATGTGTTAGTCTGTATGTATGTGTCACACCCCTTCCCTGCCCCCACACCCTTTCCATTGAGATAACAGCAAAGAGATTTGGACATTCTGTCTTCTGCTTCTCTTGGGCTGCCCCTCCATAGTGCGGAGAAAGCAAAAAGCAGCAGAGATCCTTGGAATCTGTGGTTTTACTTGAGAGTGACTGAAGGCAAAATGTGGCCTGGGATTCATTATGTTCCATGTATGCATGTGGTGTGGAAAAAGAGGGAGAACCACTTTGTCTTAAAGGGAGGGAGCCTCAGCTGTGGCAAAGCAGAGTGGGATATGGTTGGAGATGAGAAGGAGGCAGAAGGTGGCAGACTACTTTCAGAAGAGCCCTGCATACCCCCGGTTATCCATTTTATATCCATGGGTATCCACACCCACCGATATCTGTGGCTTATTTTTTCAGAAGCGTATACCATATTTGTATCTGCGCAGGCGTAAACTCTCAGCACAAGCTAGCTGTGCCTCAGGGCACATCTAATTTGTGTTGGCTTATACTGGCCCTCTAGAAGCATTAGGCTGGCAAGGATCACCCTAGTGTACTATGCTCCAACCCTAACCCTTCTCACCCCTACATCATTTCCGTCTGTTTCAAGTTCATTTTGCACCGCTCCTACATGTGAGCAGGATCCGGCCCAAAATGCTTCAGTTTAATTGAGTCCGTCAGGGAGAAGGAAGCAATCAGAAAGAAAGTTAAGTTATTTTTAACATATTTTACTGTTTGAGCTCAGCATGTTTCCCCTGAATATAGGAGATACACTGAGAGGAAAACCACAGTATGGTACCATCACTCACTCACAAGCCCTAGTGTAGACACAGTTATAATTGGCAAAAGAGTGTTTTTACCGGCAGATCAGATTGTATTTGGGGAAAGGAGCGTGAGCGATAGCAGTAAAAGCATTCCCTTGATGGTCTAGGCTGCCTTGCGTCAGGAGGGTTGCTGGCATGACTATACTGCAAACCTTTTCTAGTGTGGACCAGTCCTAAGTTACAGGGGATCTGACTGTTCATTTCTCACATTCTCATTTCCTGGGAGTTTTGGAGCTGTGCATTAGGGTTGCCAGTTTTGGTTGGACATGTTCCTGGAGTTTTCATCATATGAAATGACCTTTAATTAAAGATTAATCTTAATTCCCATAGGCTCCATTGCTAACTTGGAGGGTTGGCAACCCTATTGTGAATCAGGGTCCAATTTTTGGGTGGCCCAGTCCAGACTTGTAACATAGGCCCCCTCCCACACACACCATAATTTGCAGCCTGGGCCAAGCGCTCTCTTCCCTGGCAAAGTGTATCCTTCCCCTGTCGCCCTATGTGGAGGTCTTGCAGTGAATAATGCAGGGCATGCATATGTACAGAGGAAGACCAAGTATACTCTGGCCTTTCACATTATTACTGAACGTGACCACTAGCATTTTACAGTGAGTCTTTTTTTCTCTCCAGACATTCTTATTACACATTTTATTTTAAGAATGGGATTCAGTTCTCTGAATCCATGGGCTGTGATGTGTGCAAAGAGCAATATGTAGTGCTTTTTCCATTTGACTGTTCTGGTTGCTCTGGTATGGGTCTAGTAGGTTTAAAAGCTGTGAAATTGTCTGGCTGTGCTGCAGTTATGTTGTCAGTTCCCTGAAAAGTGTAAAGGGGGAAAAAATGGCAAGAAAGAACATAGCTGGCACTGCACTTTTTGTTTGCTGAGTTTAATATCTGATTCTACAGCTTTGTCATGTAACACTTTTTATTGTAAGCAGCAACTGCTAGAGAAACAAGCAGTAACATCTATCCTAGAAAAATATAAAGCAGCAGTCTTCTGTTCTGCTGTAGGAGCTCACTTGATTTGTTACATCTCCTAATTTACATGATGTTCCATGTTAGCAAAACAAAATATGTGTTTCTGGGAAAAGTTACATCTTAGCAGGGATGCATTTATTTATATACTAAGATTACCCTGTTGTGTTGCTGCTCTTCTCACCCTCTGTGTAGATCAAGGAACCGTCCACCAAAGTGACTGAGTAGATGGAGAGAGGTGGATTCTCAGGAGGTAGACAATAAAGTGCTTTTTGGGTCAATACCAGCATCCTGAATTGTTCCAGGAAACCACTAGGAAGCCAGTTTGCTCTAAGAGACATATTAATAGGTACAGCTGCTCATCCATGCCCTATATAAATGGGCAGTTTGTTTTGCAATAGCTGAAGTTGGAGGGAACTCCAGTATAACACTTTGTAGAGGGACCATTGATGTTGGCATGAGTAGGGATGACTGGTAAGTTTTGAGAGAAATGGCGACAAGTACAGATTGAACAAGGTCACTGCTGCTGTCTAGATATCGAGAGACTTCTGAGGGTCCTAGCCAGATTCAATAATTAAAAAAAAAAAATAGTAACAAAGGAAGGGCATACTCCTTCAAAGGGGCAAAAATAATTTCTCCTATTTTCTCTGGATGCTTGCCTGAGCCAGCCACTGTCACTTCTGTTTTATACTTTAGCATGCCAGCGCTGGTCAGTTAGCTGTCTCTCCAAGTCCTGGTTCCAGAGAGATCTTGGAAGAATCTAGCAACCACGCTGATAAAGATGTAGAGCTCATATATCTCTACACTTGTGCAAAGCGGATCCACAATAAACAACTACATCAAGAACAAAGGAAGGAGAATCAAGCTTTTTTACCCATTGCAAAGAGGTGTTTGTTCAATAGAACCACTTACAATTTTTTGACATTCAAACTTTTGAAATTTGAGAGGGAAATCAGGATAGTGGTTGACTAACACTCCCACCTCTCCCCCTCCTTTTTTTTTTTTTTTTTTTAACAAACTGTGAAGTTGATAAATATTGGACATCATTTTAAAACAAGTGTGAAGAAGATTAGGAAACAAAGTACAGACTTTCACTTGTTCCACGAGGAGTACAGCTAGTTCGGATTAGAAGCCTAATCCGAACTAGCTACTCCGTGCCACATGTAGCCGCGTGGCACTGGGTTCGAACTAGCCGGCATTTAAAAATGGCGCCGGCCAGCTTCATGCAAATGAAGCCCGGGAAATTCAAATCCCGGGCTTCATTTGCAATTGCGGATGACTACATTACCCCCACTAGTTCGAACTAGCGGGGTAGTGTAAACATACCCTAATTGACTACCTAATAAGCATATGCTTATCGGGTAGTCAAGTAGTGACACGACTAGTCGCTTCCCCCTCTTCCCTTGCTGCCTTATCAGAGAGAAGCAGTGAGGGGGAGGGGGGAGCAGGAGCCTGTGCTGGGGAAAGTGGGGGGCAGGAGAGGCAGAGGTGTAGTGGGGGGGGACCGGGTGTGAGCCGGGAATCAGGTGATTCCCAGCTCATGCCTGGTCCCAGACACTGCGCCTCCACTTTTTAAAATGTATAAGAGCCTCTCTTAATACATTTAAAAAGGAGAGGGGGAGCATCTGAGACCACATGCAAGCCAGGACAGCTTTGCAGTTTCCCCCCTTATGGAGTAGTTGATGGAAATTCCATATGTATATACACACTTACTTAGAACACTACTGCTAAAGTCGACTTCTTACAGGATAGAATCCCTGTAGGCTCTTGCATTACTGCTAGAATATAATGAGAAGGTAAAGTATAAAGCACAGTATATAGGTTTACAGGTGCACAACCTACAGTGGATTAATTATCTTTTGTATTGCAATATTACCTGGAGCCCTACGCCAAGGTCAGGGCCTCATTGTGCTGATCTTCGTGCAGACCCATGGTCAGATACTGTTCTAATCTGAATATCTGATAGTCTAGAGAATATGGACAAAGGGTGAGCAGGTAAAGGAGATGCAAAGAAGTGCCCTGGGTCACACAAGTCACTGAGTAAGCTGGGAAGAGAACCTAGGTCTCCTGACTCCTGAGTTCAGTGCTCTGGTCACTAGATTACAGGCCAATTCGATCCATTAACATAAAGGCTTCCAGTCTGCTTTGGAATCTCAACTGTGGAGTTGTCTAAATAGCCACTGGACCCTGGAAATGCAAAATTCCCTGTGTTGTTGCAACAACATCCCATGTTTCCTGGAGAACAATGAGGGTACTAGCTCCTTTCATAAACACCCTTTGGAAAGTAACTACCAACTGGACCAGAGCCAAAAAAGAGTGATGCATAGATTAAATCTGTCATAGCCCTTTACCCATTCTCTCTGCACCTCTGTGCTCATATACAGAAGCTTTGTCACTGCTATTAATGATCTTAAAGATTTCTGGAGCCGTCCATGTTAGGAAGGCAAGAGAAGATAAACTGTCCCTTCCTTCAGAATCTGAAAATGTATAAAATGACACGTTACTAAAATATGTTTAGAAAACCCCAATCCCTGATTCCGTATCAAGTTTCAGTCCTGGGCACACTGACTGATATTGGTTTATAATGCAAAATCAACAGACCCTTCCCCATAATGAAGTATTAGTGCTAATAAAGATAGTTCACGTTATATGAGAGATTACAACACTACTTGTTTTTCATCCTTTTTTAAAATTAAAATTGATGTAAAGAGCCTGATCTCGCTTCCTGTGAATTCAGTGGGAGTTTTGCTGCTGACATCCAGGGGAAGAGGATCTGACCCATAATTTGAAAGAGAAAGGGGAAAAGTATGTGAAGGGAGTGTTTGTTTTTGAAAGAGAGAATGTATGGTGGAAGGTTAGAGGGCAATTTCTTTTGCTTCCCCGGGGAATTAAGATTGGCTGCAGATCAGCAAGCAAAGACTCCCAGAAATACCATTTAAATAAAGAATTTGGTGGTCAGCCAGGAAAAGGCACTTGAGTTTTGGCACTGGTGCTTGGTATTAAAGACTGACAGACAGCATATTGTACGGTAGTCATTACAATGACAGTAGGGAGCTAATCGATGTGCTAGGTGGAGACGTTTAAAGGGAGGATTAGAAGGAGACTGTTTTCCTTGCAGTCTTCCAGGGTGGAACATAAACATCAGTTTCTTTTTGTAAAACACTATCTTGGGAGTTCAAATTCTCAGAACCAACAAAATGGATTTGCAGAGTTCCTACATGCAGTTACTGGCAGTTGTTTAATTCAGCTCTTGAATATAAGCTTTTGTTATGGCACTGGGCTGAGTATTGCTATGCAGTGTGTCTCCTGTGATTGATCAGAAGAGCTGCTAAATAATTTATCACTGAATTATTATTCTAGAGTCAGTTTTCTATACGTGAATTTCACTGTAGTGTCCTGATCCTGTCAGAGCCTATCCTGTCCTCTGTATTTCCCCGACTAACATGTTTGCGAATCATTGCTTAGCTACCAACTGACCAAGGAAAGTTTTAAAGTTAATGACTGATACTAATTTTACTTCAGAAGCTTGTTTTTCTGTTTTGTACTACTATTTAATCTTATAAGGACAGGTTGATTCCAGTAAGCACCAATAAGCATCAGTTCTGATGGTAATTTTTGTGGGAGAGAACTTTTGATATACAATACTATTTTTTTTTCTTTACAGGACATTTTTAAAAGTAGGCTTCATCCTTCTAGAATTCATCTTTCTATTGCTTTTTTGTTGTTGTTGTTGTTGTTGAAACTGAAATTTGTCGACATCCTTATTTTTGATTGCTCAGTTTCACAGCTTGCGCAGAGTTGCTTAGTTATTGTAGGATTCCACAGGACAGTTGAATTGTTGTCATAAGCAAGTTGTGTTTTTATTTTTAAGAGGGGATGCTCTCCCTCAAGTGTTTACTTTTCACGAAAAAGGAATATAAATAAATATTTAGTTTTTGAAACTGGCTTTAAGAAAAAGCAAATGTGGTAAAATTCTAGGCCTTTCCAACTTATGCTTTAGGGAAATAATTCTACAGATCATATTTCTGGTGTTGCAAGACTTTCAATATTAGGGTTTTTTTCTTATATCTCTAGCTCCTGGAATCATCTTACTACATAATATACACCTCTTATACAGCACTTTTCATCAATACATCTCAAAAGATTTTAATTCCTGGATCTGAATATTCATTTTTTTAAAAAGCTTCCAACCCTTATGGCTGAAGAGAAAAAGCTTACAATTGTGCATTCTAATAACTCAAACAGAAGAGAACCCGGCATTTATTATTTAATTTGTATGATTCTTAAACCAGTCTCATGTTTTTTAAACACGTGGAGTTCCTAATACTGCATTTCTTTCTTTGGTGGAGGAGAAACAGAGCCTGACAAAAATTATATCTGTTTAGGGCAATGAAGATACCTACCAGTAAAGGTGAAAGAAAAAGGCATCACACTAGCACAGAGTGTATCCAAACCCAAAGACAATTGATGTAAATGGAAAGTTGTCCTCCGTAAGAACTTCTGGTCTACACCCAGAATGAGGATTTTGAGTATCACGCACCAACTTTTGTTGACTTTTTATGAGATTCTCTTTCTCACAGAGTAACTCGGGTTCTGAAATGTGACTGTTTCTTAAGCAGGAGGGCCTCAGCTCTGCCCTCTGTACATGGACAAGTTAGGGTTTTTCCCTTCCTCTTTTCAACAGGAAGTAGTTTCTTTGTTTCCTCTTCATGGAGATGTTGTGTAATTAATTCTGGTAGATGAGAAAGCCTTGCCTTTCCTTATAGTTTGGCCAGTATTTAAGTTGTCAGAAGCTGCTGTAGAAGTGATCATATTAAATACCCTGTTGGTAAAAATAAGTAATGAACTTATCCTATTGTACACAGGGGCCTTTGAATTTGAGCAAGTGATAGCATGCTTTAGGTGTCTATCGTGAGCACTGTACATAAAGGGAAGATCTTTGAATCGGTTTGGCACATCCTCCCCCTTGTCTTGTTCATCGCATGGGGTTTCTACCAGCTAAAGGGAAGCTGATGTTGACAATGTGACCTTCATCACTTGTTCCTCTGTCATGAATCATGGGGAGCTGGACTGCCATGGTCATAAACATTTCAGTATTGTCCTCCTTTCTGCATGAAGACCACCATCTCATTTTCAACCTGGGAATGATTCCTGAATGTCTCAGCTGGATCAGTAATTCAGTATCTGACAAGCAGACTTCCTCTTCCTTCCCAATTTACCCCATTTGGATTGAGATAGCCTGAGACTTTTTGCCCCAGTTGTGGGGGGTGCCGATTTATAGCCTCTTGTTAGACTCTGCAGCTTTGCTTTGTAGACCGGGGGGGTGGGGGAGGGAAGGCACTTGCTACTGCAGGCTGAGCAAGGCTGAATAAAATCTCAGGTTTACTTTGTTTTCAGGGGCATCCTCATCATCTTTGTCACTGTACTCATGATCCTCATCTCTCTCTCTCTCTCTCTCTTTTTTTTCTATTCAACTCCAGCATAGGGATTGAGGGCATTGCAACATTAGTGCTGCCTTTCTGTGCGCTAAGTGAGGCTAATTCATTTTTCCACTTCACAGTCTTTCTCAAGCGCTTGCTGGTGGATGCGAAGGTTAAATTGCATGACAAAGAATTGATTTTTCATATGCTTGTCTTTAGAGGCATTCTGATCATGTGGCTGAGTAGTCTTATGCGTGCCTCTCCAAGCAAGCACACCTTAATCAAGCACTCACTTGAATGTAAGAAGTGCCTTCATTAAGAGGCCTGGCGTTGCAAAGTTGCCCTGTGTTTAATTCCAGTTGTCTGCTTAATTAGACGTTTGAGAGTCCTGTTAATTGATTGATGAACAATTAAAACAGCTCCAGCATCTCTCCTGACTAAGATGCATTCAGCAGCTAAGCCCTATTGTATGCCTCTTTGGGAATTTGCTCTGCAATTAGTTGTTACCAATGCCTGTTTTGGTCTGTAGCCTTAGAAACCAACAGCACAGGCATATGAGAAGTATCTCTAAATAAAAGTATGTTAACGTGCTGTGCTTGTGTTGTAGTCAGAGGAACAGATACACACGGGGATAATAGGATCATAGAATGAAAAAACAGAATTTGCATACAGCATCCTCCCCCCACCTGACTTTTACATTTTCGTCTTTATCAAATATTTTATAATTGGATTGAGGTCACTGTAGGGAGCAGTTATACAATGATTACAAATTATCTTTAAAAAAATCAGGCAATCATTCATTAATCAAGTTTGTGTCAGACTGTTGATGACCTTCAATATAGCCACCGGTTTTGTGCTGGTTTAATAATACTCCTTTTGAAGTAATAGCTGGAATTCCCAGAGGTAACGTTAATAACACTGGCAGTTTTGACACACTCACTGATAGGGCATTAAGTAGCAGGTGTCAGCTTAGGGTTCTTGTATGCCGTTTATCAAGTGAGAACCATCTGGGGCCAAATTCTGGCTGCCCCTGTGTTTGTGATGAAGCTAAGCTGGCTGTCTATTGAAGAGTTTAGGAAAAAAGCAGGTGGCATTTTTGGAGCTGGCGGGCTATCCGTTCACATGCAAAGCTTTTCATATAAGCTGTCAGTATGAGAATGTGAGGCTTAGGCCCCATCACAGTATTTGAGGTAGAGGAGACCCTCAGCAATAAGGAAGGGAAAGAAAATGATTTTTCACTATACATTGGGGGCTGGGCAGTGTTGGTGAGGAGGGGGAGGTCTGAAAGGTGGTGGGCATAAGTCTGTCCCACCAGCCCCAGCCTCTCGGCCGAGGACTAAGTTTCTAGGGGATTTTGAGGACAGCCCAGAAATTTTGCCACATCCTGCCCGATATAGCCCACTTCTTGCTCACAGGGTAGCTGAACACGCTCACTCCCAAAACATTAAGTTTTCTTCTGGAAAGACAAATGCAGTGGGGCCTTGTCCTTAGAAAGAATTATTTTTTTTAAATGAGAATGGGGGAAAATATGCTGGGACAAGTGATAGGCAGTTTCCACATCAGTGTGCTTAATAGCATGTGTAAGGAACTAGCAAGCACTGGCAAGAGCAAGAGGTTTTCCTAGCACTGGTGGGGTCAGTGGGTTTCCCCTCATTTATTTATGTATCTTTAACTTAGGTATAGGGGTTTGTCACTGGAAGATTGTTTGCAGAAGTTTCCCTGAGGACTAGTTTCTGCGGCACTTTGTTCCCCTTTCCTTCATCTCCCCAGGGCTTAGCTGGCTCAGTTCCTAGAAGTCTCTCCATGTCTGACAGCAGCGTTATACTAAGTGAACTATTTGTTCTTTTTCCAGCAGTGAAAACACAGTCAACTGCTGTTTGTGTCTGCTGCTTTTATCTCCGTCTTTTCGGAGACGTGCTGTGCTCCCCTCCTACAAGACCTTCCCCATTAAGCTGTTGTGTTTGGTGGAGAAGTGCTGATGTTATGTGATCCCTGGTTGACAGAGCTCCTCAGTGGCTGTAAATCGGCAAACATTCAGGGGCGCAACACCCACGGATGCCATTTGAGGAGCCAGCCTAGAATTTTTAGGTTTCCCTTTTTTTTTTTTTTTTTGGACACAGCGTTAACGGTAATTTCAGCAAGGGGCTCTTTTGCCTCAGGTTTTCACTTTTTGCACACTGTACTCCACAGGAAATGTATGTTGTTAATTGAACACACGAGGTTTTAAAGTAAAATAACAAATTTAGGTGGAACATTTAACGATTTTACAAGTAAGTCTCAATTTTAATAAATGTTCTTGTTCCGGTTCTTGCAATTTATGTAGCTTTTATATGTTAAAAACTCTCGCTTAAAAATCTCTCAAGTGGCCTATTGTTCCTAATGAAAACAGTGAGTCAACTTGATGTGATAGATCACAGGTTGTGATGCTGTCAGCTGATCCTGATCATTTTGATCACAAAACAAGATAGTCACACAATTATCTTAATTGAAAAGAAGAGCAGAAGATAAAAATGAAGCTTTTTCTCTCCTGGGTTTCAGTTGCTGGGAACTCATAGGCACAAAACGTGGCATAACTCAATTAGTCAATCCTGGGGCTCAGCCATCGACAACATTTGTATAGATTGCTTTGATCTTCCTTTCAGCAGAACTTTTGCTGCAGTCATGCTAGTGCAGCCTATGATATTTGTTATGATTAACTTAGCTAGACTGTTATTGGAAAAGAAATGGCAACAAGATAGAGAGAGGTGGGAGGAATATGATGGGGTAGAAATTGACACCTGCGGGAGGGAAGTAGGTCACGTTGGACGAATTTCTCAAGGCTAGGGTGGCTTGAAATGTTTCCGAATTTCAGGTTTTTTACATTTAAAAAGGGGTATTACGGATATTAAATTTAGATTAATCAACTAATCGAATAGTTGATGGAATTTGCATCAACTATTCGATTAGTTGATAACAGCACCTCCGCCTTTGAAATGTAACAACGGATGGATCTTGCTATATTTCAAAGGCAGAAGCACCAGGGGGAGCATGGAATCAGCAGAGGGGAGGACTCAAACCTGCTTTTGAAATGTACAAGAGTCCCCACACACACCCCCACTGGGCCTTGAATCCCCTGCTCACCCCGTACTCCTACAGCGCTTCTGCTTTCGAAATGTAGCACCTGTTCTTGCTACATTTCAAAGGCAGAAGCGCCACCAGTTTCCCACTGAGCCCTTCCCCTGTTCTCCCCCCCACCCCACCCCACCCCACCCCACCCCACCTGAGATGGTACTGGGAGGACTGGCTTTTAAGCTGGCTCCCCCCAGCACTGGCTCCTGCTCTGCACCCTCTTCCCTCTTCCCCCCTCCCCCCCTGCAGCCTCTTTCTGATAGAGGCAATAAGAGGTGGGGTGGGGGGGAGGAAGCAACTAGTCACTTACATCCCTAAAAGGTATACATCTTTTGATGACAGTTACACCGCCATCGAGAGAGAGATTTCTGGTTTCCTTTCTTTGGAGTCAGAACATCATCCAGAATCGAGAGCATGATGGTAAATCCTGGCATTTGGTGGCAGTAGCACTGAGTAGGATGTTGATGCTGTTAAGTGTCAAAAGGATGAGAATTCTGTCTCTGACAAGTCATCACTAGAAGGGGTGGAGATTGGCCTGTCATTAAAAATGTCTAATCAGAAAATGTGTCTGATAGACAAGGTGCTAGCCTAATAAATTCTGGTCTGTTGCTGTAGAGGTTTTGTTATGTCACTAGAAGCCTTAAAAACCTAAACCTTTCCTGTGGATGGGGCTTTGGGAAAGCACTCAAAGGTGGCCTCACTGTTTTCTTTTACTTCAGTGGCAGCGGGAATTTGGCAAACTTTTGAGTGTGGTAGAAAATCCCATTGTAGCTCAGTTCCCACCATTTCTTTGGTTTTGAACGGCACTAGCTTTCCTTACTATTTTACAGAATGACACTCTCTGTTTGGATTTTCAAAAATAGGAGTGTCATGGAGTCACTTGAGCCAGGGAGTATCTCACGGAAGGAGCTCGTCAAACCATATGGAAATCAAATTAATATTCAACTTAGGATAGCCCACTTGTACCGTACATTTCACAAAGTAAAACAAATGAAAAGGGTGCTCTCGGATTTAAGCCCCTACTATGCCAGACTTCTTGGGTTAAGACAGGGAAGAGCCTTCTTTTGTGGTCCCAGAGTCACCCAGAACTGGCAACTGGAGGAAGCAGTTAGCCCCTTTTATCCTGCCAGCAAGACCCTGATTGGTGCCTGTTCCCTGTCCTCCTAGTTACCAGAGGACTGATGCTATTGGTTCTACCTTCAATTCATCCTGGGTGGCTTTTCTAGGCAGTGCTTGAAGAACTACATGTGGTAGTCCTTTTCCCTCCAAAAGGTCTTTTCTTCTGATGAGGTGACACAAAGTGGCAGGCCTCCAGCAGGGGGGTGCAAACACCTAGTACACCCTGTCAAGGAGCCTAAAGATACACCGGAGGTATCCTGAAATAGCTATTCCACATCTTTTGAGCATACCTGTTACTTTGAAATAGAATGAGCTTGCTATTCCGATGTCCCTGTAAACCTCATTCCACGAGGAGTAAGACCGCGCCAAATTTTGAAACAAGCTATTTTGAAATTAACTCAAAATAAGCTGCGCAATTTGCATAGCTCAAATTGTGTAGCTTATTTTGAGCTCTGGGTGCAGTGTATACACACCCGTAGGCCCTAAATATACATTGAAAAGCTTAACTTTAGGCTCCTGTGATTTGAAATTTGTAAAATGAACTATCTTGAAAGGAGCTCTCAAGAACTGCATTTGAGAAAGCTAAATCTAAGTTAATAGCATAAACCTTATTTGCTTATTTACAAACTTTAAACTACAGCATAAGGCCCTTCAAAAGGCACGACGATGGTCATGTTCATCTTTGTGTAGTGGCCGTAGGCATAACCCTTTCTAATTAGGTCTACCGTGCCTGGAAAAATCCAATTGAATTGTGTTCAGAAAAGATGAACAAAGATGAGGATTCAGTTCACAAGTAAATTGACTTACAGGTTTAAAATTAGTTTGAATGTTTGTTGCATGAATG
The DNA here is from genome assembly GCF_049634645.1 of Pelodiscus sinensis. Lineage (NCBI taxonomy): Eukaryota > Metazoa > Chordata > Testudines > Trionychidae > Pelodiscus > Pelodiscus sinensis. The sequence goes on along the minus strand of NC_134720.1, from coordinate 8,454,561 downwards.
ATTGTGGGCCAGTGTGGGAATTATACCAGTGCTAGCTAAACTGAACCCAACTCATTCTCGTGACAGGATGTCACAAGAAATTGTAGTTACAGATTGCATGTTTATGCGAAACCCCCCACTGGACAATTTTACCAAGTAATGAAATGAGTTAAGCACTGATAAATTATCTGACGTTTGCTCAACACAGTAATGGGTAGGGTACGTTTATCTGTTGCAGTTCCTGTACCAGTTATCAGATCTGTAAGAGTTGGTGCATAGACTTCAGTATTGTAACCTGAAGGAAGTGTTAGTCTGAGCTCCATGATCGTTCCCTGTCATGGGATCTTTATTGCTTATATGGATAGACCTTACAGAGGCATGCAGTATCAGTTTAAGCCTGTGTCTCTGTGCTATGTCCTGTAGGAAGCCCAAGTGGTGATGTAGTATGGACTGGAACTCCTAGCTTTCTTGTCTAGCACAGTGTGTGTGTGCTCGTAACCAAGCTAAAGAAGCGTTAGAATGCCTGTGCCATAAGTGAAGAGAAGTGTGATGGTCTTAGTGTTCTGTTAATGCTGGTGTCTGACAACTTTGGGAGGGAGTTTTATTTATTTGGATTTTTTAACAGTGCAGATCAATAATTCACTTGGCTCACATACAGAAATTAGGAACAGTCGATGCATGACAACTGTAATTGGCTCAATCCCAGAAAAGATCTGTTTTCCCCCAAACATCAGCTCCACAACCCTTCTCAAACGCTGAACAGGAAGTCTGGGAAAAGCAGGCAGAGCTGGCAGTGTGAGCTAATGGACATTAATTGCTGGCCACAGGAGAAGCTAGTTCCAGGGCTGGTGAGCCTCTTCTAACTTAAGTCAGCGTGAGCTGTTAGCTGGAGCATCTCCACTCCTGTGGAATCAAGTACAGGATAGGGCTGGTCTAAGGCAGACACATACTTGCACGAAAAATCTAGTTAATATCGGGGCCTGTAGTTCAGGAAGTTTGAAAACCACAAACCCAAGCCAACTAGAGCCAGAGAGCCTAATTCTGGTGGCACATAGACTTCAGTGGAGATACTTTTGAAATTAAAGTAGTATGGTTACATCCAGTATAGGTGGGTCAGCTGCACTTGCTCCCTTGAATTGTTGTACTCGTATGCCTTTTGAGTGGTATGACAGGTTGTATTCTGGAGGCACAAGTCACGTCTCCAGAGTTATGGCTAAATAGAGCTCTAAGCTTGGATTCAACCTCTTTGTTATGTATGGATATGCTGACCATATGTCCCGATTTTTCCGGGACTGTCTGAATTTAAATATTTTGTCCCAGTGCCCCATCAAGTAGTGAAATGTCCTGGAAAATCCCGCTGAAGATTTCACTATTTGATGGGGTGGTGCAGCAGGATGCGTAGGGCAGCCAGATCAGCTTCCAGTGGTGCACGGTCCCTCCCTCTCCCTCTCCCTCTCCTCTCCCCCTCCCCTCCGCTCCCCATGGGACTGCCTCTTCTGCATGCGGTCCTGGTCTGGCAGCACCGCCTCCTCCTCTGCGGTCCACCTTGGAGACCGGCTGGGGTGCTGCGGGGTGGGCTCGGGCTCAACAGGTGCCGGGACTAGAGTGGAGGCCACCCACGGTGCTATTTTTAGTTCTGCGGGCCGGGTCCCAATTGGGGCAGCTTCACTGGAACAGGCCTCATGTGGCTGCCACTTGAGTCCAGTTGGAGCTGGGCACCCCTCAATGACTGAGACCACCATACTAAAAATAGCACCATGGGTAGCCTCTTCTGCAGCCCCGGCATGCGGTTCTGCCCTGGGAGCAGCTGAGGCCAGGGCCACAATAATAAAAATAACGTCGCAACCTGGCTCCAGCCCCACAAACTGCTTTCCATATGGAAGGCAGAAGGTGAGGGAGGGGGCAGGGGGAGAACTAAGGGGAAGGTGGTTGAGGAGAGGAAGGGGCTTGTAGTGAGGGGAGATGAGGGAGTAGGTCAGCAGAAGAAAGGGGAAGGCACCAAGGGGCAGGGTGAAGAAGAGACAAATGCCAGGGGGCCAGGAGGAGACAACGAGAGAGAGGACAGCGTGATGCTGGGAAAGGAAAGGGGAGGGACAATGGAGGCAAGAGGAAGGAAGAGGAGAGGGGAGGAGTAGGTGCTGGGGGAAGAGGGGTTGAAAGGAGGGGTGGGCATGAGGAAGACAGGGGTTGGAGCAAGCCATGTGTGAGGGCACAGAGGAGCATGAGGAGAACTGGGGCAGAGGGTGGTGAGGGGGTGGGCATCAGAGAGAAAGAGGGCAAGGAGGTCAGGGGCTGTAAGAGAAGGGGGAGGCACCAGGTAGGTGCGGGGTAAGGGAAGGTGCAGGTGCCAGGGGATTGTGGGGGTGAAGCAGGGCAGACATGTGGAGTGGACGGACGGGCACAAGAGGACAGAGGAAAGAGGCAGGGCAGGTGGGTAGAGGGAGGTGTTAGGAGAGGGGATGGGCAGGGGTAGCTACAGGTCAGAGTGGGGCTAGAGGAGGAATGGACACAGGGTGAAGAAAAGGGCTTGTGCAGAGTAGGGGGACAGGTCCCCAGAGGGCTGAGGGGAGTGAGAAGGGCAGGAGCCAGGACAGCAGAGGACAGTGATGGGTGGGGTGCTGCAGCAGGCACCAGGGGAGCAGATAGGGCGAGGGGAGGAAGCAGAGGGAAAAGGGAAAGGTTTATAAGATATTTATTTATAACTTGGGTGCCACAGTGGCACGTATCCCAACAAGTGCACATGAACTGGTGCACAAGACAAAATTCACTCCGTTCATGGGAGGGAAATCTTAGAAGGAACATTTCCCTCTGTGGCAATGCAATGCAAATTGTGTTAATGCAATTGCAGGATAGTTGCATGACGGGTCCTGTGGGGGCCAAGCCCAAACCTATTGGTAGGACGGTGGGAGGAGTTCTTAGAGGGGTCACACAACACCCTTTACTTCTAGTCATGTGTCTATCATAACACCAGGAGCACTACTGCCAGGGGTGGGACTTCTTGTCGGTCGGGGGTGTGGCTGTCATGTCCCTAATTTTGGTTCAGAAAATATGGTCACCATATATATGGAGCATAAAGTAAATCCTTCAGAAATTCCATACTTACTCTTTAAGGTACTGAATGAATTTTCTGAGAATTCACAAGTAAATCTAGTAATTGATTTGACTTAGAAGGAATATAAAATGTATACACATGCAAATCAGTGTAGATATGGATGTACCACCTGACCACTTCTATTGTAGAGAATGGGTGTTCCCTCCTTTATTGAAATTTTCTAGCTTTCATGGGTATTTTACTCCCAACTTCTAGATTCTGTCCAGATTTGAAAATGGCAAATGGATCGAGATGGTTCCTTCCCCATAGTTTCTAGCTTTTAATTGTAGTTCCATGAGCTCATGTTAGTGAAACTCTAGTTACAACATGTTCTTTAATTAATATTAAGCCACTGTAACTATTGCAAATCCAGTAGCACAAAGCTACTCTTTGAGTCCTGGAGCTAGGTGTAATTGTAGGGCCTGGAACTGAGTTCAGTATTCTCTTTATTATATACATGAGGGAATTTTCTTCATTTCATCCTCCAAAAAACCTGCAGCTTTATAAATGAGATATCAGACTGGTTTTACAATGGACATTTCCTCCAGTCTCCAATAAACTTTATCTTTATGTTTTATTGGTGTCAAACAGGGTTTATTTTATTAGAAAGGAATAAGTGTAGCTGGACAATCTATTTGTCAATCTAATAAAGGATAGAAGTAGTTAAAAGATAAAGCTAATTGATTACATAGCACAGACTCTCTCATCACCTATTCTGAGTGAACCATAGCAGGCAGCATGCCAGGCATCACTGATCTGGAGGCAGGAATAGATCCTCGCCTGGCCAGAAGGAATGCACTGCTGTAACTCATGCTAACACAGTATGGGCATTTGTCTCCCTCCAGTGGGTTGAAGATTTATAGACATTCCTAAGTGCGAATTCCTGTTCTGTAGACACTGAAGGCTCCTGCTTTAAAATCTGGAGGTCTCAGGTTCTTTCCGTGCAGATGGCCCGTCCTCTGAGAGCCTGTGGTTAGGTGGTAGACCCGTGATTGCAGCGTCAGGAACACCAATATTTCTGCTCTCCCTAGGCGTGCCTACCATATTCATCACCACTGTGTCTGATACTGTGCTATTCCCTTAGGGTATGTCTACACTACCACCCTAGTTCGAACTAGGGTGGTAATGTAGGCAACCGGAGTTGCAAATGAAGCCCAGGATTTGAATTTCCCGGGCTTCATTTGCATCTTGCCGGGCGCCGCCATTTTTAAATGTCCGCTAGTGCGGACTCCGTGCCACGCGGCTACACGAGGCACGGACTAGGTAGTTCGGACTAGGCTTCCTATTCCGAACTACCGTTACTCCTTCTAGGAAGCCTAGTCCGAACTACCTAGTCCGTGCCGCGTGTAGCCGTGCGGCACGGAATCCGCGCTGGCGGACATTTAAAAATGGCGGCGCCCGGCAAGATGCAAATGAAGCCCGGGAAATTCAAATCCCGGGCTTCATTTGCAACTCCGGTTGCCTACATTACCACTCTAGTTCGAACTAGGGTGGTAGTGTAGACATACCCTTACAGTGTTACTTTGCTGTCTTGTGGCATTCTGCCCCGTCTCTAGACCAGCCTAGTTTATACTGGACCTGGTTCTATTTGAACCCAATGACAGAATTCCCACTAACTTCAAAAGCAGTCGTATTGTGCCCATTAGTCCAAAATAACTATTAATCCGTGGGACAAGAAAGCAAAGTCAAGTCCTTTTCTCCCCTAGTTTGTCTGACCCTGTCAGGGTTAGAAGCAATAGTCCAATTGGCTGTAGCTGAGTAAAAATACATTTTCAAGATGAAGGTTTTAACTGAAAAGAAGAATAAATAGTTTTTTCTACCTTTTCCTGGTCCCAGCACATGCTAAGGTAAGCGGTTAGCACGTGACAGCTCCTCTGGCTGGATCCCGCATCCCTTGCACTGTGCTAGACAATAGTATGCATCTTGCAGACTTTTCTCTTTTGGGGGGCTGAGAGGTGGGAGGGAATCCGAATTGTTGCCTAGTGTGGATAGATAGACCCCCATCTACTTCAGCAATCAGCAGGTAAAACTGTTTCCCACTATAGCCTTTGGTTTTAAGCTAGAAAAAAAACATTTCCATGTTCTGCCTCCAGGCTGAGCTGTTACCGCTGGGGTGTGTCTACAGAATTCCACAAGTGTGGGTGAGAGTGTCCTGTCTGGAATGCAAGGAGCACAGGTGGCAGCAGCAACTGCAAGTTCTCATTGCCCCTGCAATGGTTCTCAGGCTGTTTATAGCTCTGTCAGAGAAGGTGACGTGGGGCAGCAGCCTCCAGTGTTGTTTCTTGCTGGGATGGTTATTTATTGATGTATTCTAGTCCAGAATGACAAACTTCTGAACTAGAGCAAGGCTCTGCAGTGTTTGTACTTGGTGCCTGAGTACAGTTATGCCATGTACAGAAATATCCCTCTTCACTCCTATTTCCAGACTTGGATACAGACAGCAAACAGGCTTGAACATATCTACCAATTCTGTGCGTCAAAAGAGCCATGCGTTGATGCAGTTCGAGTCGCTGTACTCTGCTTTCTGCCCTGCCCGAGTCCCAAATTAATGGTGATTGATTTCCAAGAGCTGTGCAAATCTCTAGTTTCTGGGGTGCTTGCAAAACTTGCCTTCATGCCAAACAATGCACCTGGAGTGGCTGAATGCCTCAGCATGATCTATTTCATGTCGCTTTATTTCTGAATTGAACAATTTAATTAAGATATAAATTAAAATAAATGTCACTGTTTAGTCATGATTATAAGTGCTCCTTGTCGGGTGAACTTTTCAACTGCTAGGATTAGCAAAACATGAAAGCTTTTCTTTAACAACAAGCAAATAAAACGTGGTGGATTCTTATTTGAAAAATTTGGCCATTAGACTATTCTCCCTCGGTTCATCAGTTCTGCTCACTGGCTATGGAGGGACACTGTAAGTCATTCTCTGTGGAATATTTTTTAATTTTGCACTTGGGGCCACAGAGCAGCACAAGTAACTTCTTCTACCTTACCATTTATACCTAGAGTAATGAGCTGTTGGAAATAATTTGTTTGGAGAAAGTTTGTACACAACAGGTTCATTGAAGAAAACCCTCTAGTGTCTCAGTGTTGTTAAGGCTTAAGCAGCTTAAACAAGATTTCAGATCTATATTTGACCTTTGCTTTGTCTCTGCAAGGCTGAGCTAAATTAGCATTGTGTATCTAAACAGATTTTGATTTCCCGACAGCTTCTGTCTGAGCTGCAATGTGTGTGTCCAATTTTGCAAGCCCCATTGTAGAAATGAGAAATGTTTTTTACAGTCACCAAAGCATCCTGTTTGTGGAGTAAATGTTAATGACACGTTTTCCCCCCTTTATAGGCTTTTCCTTGTAAGTACTACTACTACTTTTCCTTGCAAATACCGCACTCCATTATTGTACTCTGTCTGCATGTAAACTAGGATTTATAACTGCATTTAACTTCTAAAAATGATTGTGGGCCCAGAGGTGACTGCTGCCTCATGAGATGATACAGGCACAGAGCATTGTCTTTGGTTTATTACTACTAGAAAGTCTGATGTGAGTTTAACATAATTCTTCAGGAAGAAAATAATTCAGTGGATTCTCATCGCTCTAACCAGGAAAAATGGCTTTACTGTGCATCATTTACATGACGGTCTTAGTCCTGCAAGTGTCCTAATAAAGCCTCTGCCATATAGTGTCCATGGACAATGAGAGAGGAACTTACCATAATGATACTACACACTATAGATTATTATGCCCAGTGGCTAATATGTTCTAAAGGTAGCTACATTTCTGTGTTGCTGGAGGGATTACAATCTATGCAGTGTGAATGGATATGAGATACAGTTCTCTTACACCATGCACAAAACTAGTATTAATACAACTGAATATGGGTCAAACTGTCTTCCCTAGCGGCGCAGCTCCTGAAGTTAAAAGGGCAGGAGTACTCTCCTCTGAACCTCCTATGGCACAGCAGTAAGAGGCTTTCCCTGCAGATCTCCTAATGTGCCTATGGCAAGGCGTTCCAGAGCCAAATAATTCCAGGTTACAGAATCTGCATGCCTCTTGCTGTGTTTTGCAAGCCAAGAGAGCTGCGATGGGGGGAGAGTGAAACTTCTAATATTTTTTCTCCACATCTTTATTCATGCAAGGACAAGAAAATAGTTCTTTATCGGTAGTTTTCAAACTTTTTTTCATGTGCAGATGCTAAAAATATTGCAAACGCAGGTGTGGACCCTTTTTGAAGTTCACCCAGTGGCCTGTAGCCCCCTACCTCAGACGTATTAGGTACTGAACAACAGCTCCACAGAATTTAATTATAAATGTTGCACGTGTTCAGCATGGCATTTGATGCGACAGCAGCAAGTGTGCTAAACTGTGGGCTTCTACGGGAACAACAGCACTCCTGGGTTTTGAAATGCAGGTGGGGATATTCACATACTTTTGATTGGTCAGGAAAACGGAATGCCTTTTCTGGGATCTAAAACTTTATTTTCATAATCACCTTTCATGGACTTCTTAGACATAATCTGTGGTACCAATGGAGTGAACACACCACCGATTGAAAACCACTCATTATATTTAAGCAGTACAGGGCGCTCCCGCTATAAGTTGCCCCGGTATACATCAGTTCCACACTAAAGTAGTTTAGTGATAGAAATGTAGCCGTGTTAGTCTGGGGTAGTTGAAGCAAAATGCAGGACAATGTGGCACTTTAAAGACTAACAAGATGGTTTATTAGATGATGAGCTTTCGTGGGCCAGACCCACTTCCTCAGATCAAATAGTGGAAGAAAGTAGTCACAACCATATATACCAAAGGATACAATTAAAAAAATGAACAAATATGAAAAGGACAAATCACATTGCAGAACAGGAGGGGGATGCGGGGGGGGGGGGGGGGGAAGGAAGGAAGGTAAGTGTCTGTGAATTGATGATATTAGAGGTAGGGAGAGTGGGATGTTTGTGAGTTAATGGTATTAGAGGTGATAATTGGGGAAACTGTCTTGGTAATGGGTGAGATAGTTCAAATGTTTGTTAAGTCCTTGTTGGCAAGTGTCGAATTTTAACATGAATGACAGTTCAGAGGATTCCCTTTCAAGTGCAGATGTAAAAGGTCTTTGTAGCAGAATGCAGGTGGTCAAGTCATTGAGAGAGTGTCCTTTCTGGTTAAAATGGCAAGAAACTGTTTTCTCTTTGTGATCTTGTCTGATATCTGTTTTGTGGCCATTAATCCTTTGGCGCATCCCCCTCCTGTTCTGCAATGTGATTTGTCCTTTTCATATTTGTTCATTTTTTTAATTGTATCCTTTGGTATATATGGTTGTGACTACTTTCTTCCACTATTTGATCTGAGGAAGTGGGTCTGGCCCACGAAAGCTCATCATCTAATAAACCATCTTGTTAGTCTTTAAAGTGCTACATTGTCCTGCATTTTGCTTCAACTAAAGTAGTTGACGCTTGTAAGAACGGATGCGTTAGAAGTCCTACCGTTCCCCGCTCTTAAGTTGTGGAACCCCCCCTCCCCTCCGCCCCAGTTTGTGGAAATGGAAGTGAGCTGCAGGGGGAGAAAATCCCCACTTTAAGTTGTTTCGCTGTAAGTCCAAGTTTTTGGAACGTATCTTGGACTTATAGCGAGGACGGCCTGTAGCTTGTGATCCCATGATCAATGTATTATAAAGCATAAACTAACCTTTTAAAAAATCTAACACGATGCTACAGCTTCTACCTATGGATCTTATGTCCACTCTTCACTTTCTCCAGTCCTTTGTTCTAATCTCTTCTTCCTCTTTCTTTTCTCATCTTGCCCACCTGTCAATTCTCTTTGGGTTTCATAGGATTATAGAATCATAGAGCTGGAAGAGACCTTAGAAGGCCATCAAGTCCAGCCCCCAGCCCAAGGCAGGACCAATCCCACTTTGGCCCAGAGCTCTTGGAAGTTGGTGGAAAGACTTTCATTGACTTCAGTTTACATTAGACCAGGCCCTGAATGTCTTTATATAAACTCCACAGTTGGGATTTTCAAAGCTGAGTGAGGCATTTGAACTCCCAGTTCTAATTAATATAATTCGGAATTGCATGGTCTGAATCCTCCTTGATGGCTTTGAAAAAGTACAGCTCACATGTACAAGCCTAATAGGACTCTTACATTTAAAATTAACAATTTTGGTTTGAGTCATGTTTTACTTTTTATTTGCTTGGTTAATAAAACAGAAATGTGTGATGACTTGGCATCTCAGACTAAATTTGATCTAGAACCAATTTAGGAACTAACTATGGAATTCCATGATACCATCTTCAGGGCAACTTTCCAGAGGATGGTTACTGATCAACAGCTCGATGTCTGGTTGGTGGTTGGTTTCAAGTGGAGTGCCCTAAGGGTCAGTTCTGGGGCGGGTTTTGTTCAACATTTTTATTAATGACCTGGATGAGGGGATAGATTGCACCCTCAGCAAGTTTGCAGAGAACACTAAGGTAGGGGGAGAAGTAAATATGCTGGAGGTAAGGAAGAGGATCCAGAGTGATCTAGACAAATTGAAGGATTGGGCCAAAAGAAATCTGATGAGGTTCAGCAAGGACAAGTGCAGAGTCCTGTACTTGGGACAGAAGAATCCCAAGCATTGCTACAGGCTGGGGACCAACTGGCTGCATAGCAGTTCTGCAGAAAAGAGCTGGGGATTACAATGGATGAGAAGCAGGATAGGAGTCAACAGTGTGCCCTTATAGCCAGGACGGCTAATGGCATATTGGGACGCATTAGGAGGACTATTGCCAGCAGATCTAGGGAGATGATTATTCCCCTTTATTTGGCACTTGTGAAACCACATCTGGAGTGTGGCGTCCAATTCTTGGCCCACATTACAGAAAGGATGTGGACACACAGGAGAGAGTCCAGCAAAGGGCAACAAAAATGCTTAGGAGTCTGCAGCACATGAATAGTGGCCAAGGGATTTGAGCTTGTTTAGTCTACAGAAGAGAAGAGTGAGGGGCATATGCACTCTTGTCCCATGGGATGCAGGTACCAAGGGGTGTGGGTGCTGCCTGTTCGGCTGTCAGTTCATAGGCCCACTGTCTGTCGCTCTGAAGTGGTGTGGCTTATTGGCCCAAGTCTCTAACACAGCCCCAGTTCAGGGCCACATGGCCTAATGTCTAGAGTCTCAGGGGTTCGAGGCAGAAGCCTCATAGCGGGGTCTGGGACCACCCTACTCCACTGGGCCCCAACTCAGAGCCCTGTCAGTGGGGGAGTGATCTACCAGTCGCTCAGCAGGGAATCCACCACAATGAGTCAGTGTCGGATGCAGGGACAAGGGCCTCTTGTAGAAAATGACAAACTGTGGATATTTCATGAAAGAAACACTGGCCACTAAAAGACTGAAATCAGGGGCACATTAGAAAAGAGGCAGAAACTTCGCTTCCTTGTAATGTACGAAGCAGGCACAGGCTTAGGGATGTTTGCTTGTTTGTTTTATTGTTTTTAATTTATTTTATCCTGCTTATATTTTCCTCCCACGTATCAGAAATAGGAAGGCGTATTTCTTTCATCAAACACAAGTTCCTGGGCTCAGGTCAGGTGTTACAGGGTAAAAGTCTCAGGCCTGTGAGCTACAAGGGGTTAGATTAGTTGATCTAGTGCAGGGGTTCTCAAACTCCAATGCACCCTGGTCCTCTTGTGACAAAAATCATGACATGAGCCTAAGAAGGGGGACCAAAGCCTGTACCTCGCCAAGTCCCCCTGTCCCACATGTGGGGAGGGGAAAAGCCCACCAGCTTCAGCCCTGGTAGGGGACCTGTAACCTGAAGCCCTAACACCCAGGGCTGAAGCCCTTTGGCTTCAGCTCTGACCCACATTCTGCGGGGCTTTGGCTTTTGGCTCCAGGTCCCATCTAGTTTTAGCCAGCCCTGGTGACATCATGAAAATGGGATTGTGACCCACTTTGGGGTCCCAACGCACAGTTTGAGAACTGCTGGGCTTGCTGTCCCTTCTGGCCTCACAATTGATAGGTCCTCCCCTTTCATCTTTGATTGAGGAATATGTATTGAGAGCTTTCTTGGACATAAGGGAACAGAGTTGCTGAAACCACCACTGAGTTTTTACCCAAGCACATTAGTTAGGGGCTAAAAACACCCAACCCCCCCCCCCCCACACCAAAGTGTTAAACAATGTGGAGAAAAGACTTCTCTTGGTTAATGGGGTTTCGCTTCCTTGGTATCCATGATGCCTTGCTCTTACCTGTTCTCCCAGGCTCAGTGGAGACTTCTTGTCTTGGTAAGACGTACATTTGCAATGCAAAACAAACCACTCCCCCAAGCAGAACTCTGCTCACTCCATATTTTCTTCTTTTTAAACAATCAACTTGCTGACCCACTTTGTACATTATTTAGAAAACAGCATGTGGCAATTAATTTCCCTTTGCAGGTCACAGCTTTAGGTTTTTCCTTGAAAGTGCACTATTAAAACACTTAGCTGTTAAAATGATAATCCTTTCTGGTTTTTTTTTTTAAACCAGAGAAGCCCACGTAAACTACTGTTTTGCCACTAGGATAATGCTAGATTATTTTACAGACCTGAGAACAGTAGAAGAGTTAGGAACCTTGATTAGAGGATTCTTATTTGAAGTAAACTGGCTCATCCCTAAATTGCTAGGCACTTTGCCAGTATCTTTCATTTATTGCATTGACCTGCTCTGTAATTTAATACTAGGGATGATGAGTCTGTTAGCGTAACATCAGGGTTCTGATGTGAACCTAGGAGGTCAGGAAATCATTCTGTACGTTCTCTGCCCCTCAACATCTGTCTGCTTCACAACACATGCCTGGGGTTCTGGCTGAGCTCACCCACCTTTTGGAGAACTCTGAAATGCAACCGGGTGTTGCCTGTCCAGGAGGAGCTGGAAGAGAGTTATGATGGAGCAGCCTGAGTTATTGCCTCTTGTTTCCATTGTCTTCTGGGGAGCTTTCCAGGCAAAGGAGGAAGAGTTGAAAGGTTGGGAAATCTAAAGGGATGGCAGCTCCAGCCCAGAGGTAGGGTTCAGAAAAAAGTAATGCCACTCTTGTGCTGTCCCCAAGAAACTCCATGGCCCTGCATTGGTTTATCATGGCATCAAAGTATGAGCTTACAAAACTCTGTTTGTGTTTTTCAAATGCCTGCAGTTCTGTTCACCAACTTGCGTAAATTCACAGAAAGCTGTATGTGGTGCTAGCCACAGAACTCCCATCACTCCCTCTGGAATTCTGGGTATGATTCACTGCCCTGAGGCTTAAATTGTCTCGCTCTGTCTTTCTTCATCCTTTTGGCAAGTGCTTCTAGTCAGCCTTCCTCCTCTGAGTCAGTGGCTCAAATGTGACAGAAATTCGGAGTAAGCTAATGTTCTCAATCCACTTCCCAGTGGGCAGGTGTCCACGTTCTGGAAGCCACAGTCACACATGGCTTGCTGGCACCTACAGCGAAGACGACAAGGACTTGAGGGCCTGATATAAAGCCCATGAAGGTCAGTAGGAAGACTCCCATTGGCTGTGGATCAGGTAAACAGGGCATGGAGACTGAGCCACCTTCTCACATTTTACAGGTGCCACTTTGCTCAGGGTTTGTACCCCTCAGAGTGGGCAGCAGTGCCCTGAGGAGCCTACACACAGGAGCTGCTCCTGTTCTGCGAGAAACAGAGAGCTCCGGTTTATGGTGACACCGTTTCCAAGCACTGAAGTTGTAGACGTTTAAAAGTGAACTGAATGTTTGAGCTACCCTTCGGGAACATTCATGTGTGTATTCAGTATGGGGTGCCTGGGGAGTTTATGGCTAGGGGGCAGGGCGAAAGGCAGAACAAAAGCAACATTCAGGGCAAAAGTAGCTGAGATTCTGGAACACCCAATAGGATTTTTAAAAACCATTCTGAAACCTCAGGTGTTTGCTGAGCAAAGCAGTTGGTTTAGAAATCAGCATGGCCACACACTTTATTACAGCAGTACTCATACCCCAGTACAGTGAGGACTGATCAGCAATAGTCTTCCTTATCCCTGAGCTGAGACACTTGGGCCCCACTTGGCCCAAGCCAGCCAGATTTCCCTGGTTTTCTTCTAGGATTCCTTCTGCACATGCTGTATTTAGCTCCCAGCCTGGGGAACGAAATGTAACTCTCTGTTCTTATTACATCATTGTTTCATTGCAACCTGAAAGGATACTTCTGAAAGGGTGATCCAAGTTCTCCACTGCTGTAAAGTGGCATGGCTCCATTGAATCAGTCAGTTTACAACGATAGAGAGTTCTCAGGATAGGTTGCCCTTGGGCTTCCCTTGGTTCTGAAAGGACATAGATGATATTTTCACTTTGATTAGAAGAGAGATCTCAAAACAAAATGTTGTTTTCTACCAGCTGATAAATACGATAGCTGCAGGCCAAGGCCTGGGTCCAGTTAGAACCTGTTGGTGGGTTGATCTGGTGAGATTTTTCTGATGGTGGGGACTGACTGCAGGTGTTTGCATCTGGATTGCTGTTTCTGCTGTAACAGGTGCCTTGCCATATTCAGTACAGGGCCTTTAGCTCAGCTTGTTGCTGTGGAGGGCTGCTCACCCTGTGTGGATAATCTCTCTTCTCGTGGACAACATGGGCTCAGAAGCAACACTATAGAACCCTTTGCTGGTGGGGGGTCGGTTCCTATTTGGTGATGCTTTGTCGATGTGTTTACTTTTTAAATACAAGCAGTAGTGCACTGATGAGAGAAGCAACAGATTTTTTTTCAGGCAGTTTTTGGATATTTGGAAGCAAGAGGGGAGCACTGCACAGTTGTTTGATGTGCTGATCAAAAGATGACACTATAATCATCTTAAACCTCCAGGGTTTATACAGTCTGCTTGTGTTTAATGCGAACACTCCAAACCAAAAGAAACGAAACAACATTGCTTTTTGGCAGAAAGGGTGTGAGAAGTAAGTGTTGGGCTTTTTATTAGACTGTTTAAGACATTACTTTATAGTAGGGATGTTAGAGTTTAATTTATTAATTGTGTAACTGCACCAATTCTGAGCCACCCCGTGCTGCTGCCTCTGATTCAGAGTTAGCAGTGCAGGGCAGCAGCAGCCACTATCCACGGGGGGCCTGTGCTCCCATCAGACAGGGGCTGCTCTGGCCCGCCCGCCCCGCTGCCGGAGGTGGCTCCACGTAGTCAGTGCTTGTGGGGAACTGGATTTCAAGCCGGCTCCTTATGCTTGTATCTGCTCCTGCCTGCCCCCCTCACCCTCCACACTGCTGCCTCTCTATCAGGGCCGGGGGGAGGCGGGCAACTCCTCGGGATCCAGTTCTTGTGAGGAGCCAACTTAACAGCCAGCTCCCTACAAGCACCAGCTCCCGCCTCCCCCTCCTTGCTGCCTCAGATACAGAGACAGCAACGGGCAGTGTTTCTTAAACTGTATTCTGCGGCGCACTGGTGTGCTGTGAGGCAGTCGGAGGTGTGCCGTGGAGAACTGAGTTAAAAATGGCCACCCTTAAAGCAGCAGGCGATCTCTTTTTTTTTTTCTAAATAACTTTTCCCCAGCCTCCCCCCCCCCTTTTTTTCCTCAACAAAAAAATCCTTGGTGTTCCTCATTTAAAAAAAATGTTTGGTGTTCCTCGGTCTTAAAAAGTTTAAGAAACACTGGCAAGGGGGGTGTGCATATAGTCATTTAGGTTAACCAATAAAGCCAGACTCCTCAGTTAATAGTTTAAACAACTATACCCTAACATCCCTACTTTATAGACTTGCCTTACCTGTTCTACAATGTGCATGGTGATTAGTAATCTGGAATCTATTCTTGCTGTTTATTTTACTGCTTGGAGTTGGGGACCTAGAATCAGATCCTCAGTTGATTTTAAACTGATGTAATGCCAGAGCAATGCTAATTTAAACCCGCTGAAGATTTGGCCCACTCTGTTCCTTGAGCACCCGTTATGTTTCTATGTGATGTGACACAGTGCTTAGAAATACAGACCACCCCTTCATAAGACTGATCTGTGATATAAAGTTATATTTGAGTTGGGGTTTAATCTACATGTGTATAACTTTCTCCTAGTTACTGACGGTTTCAAATCAATGATCTGAATCGCTGGCCTGTTACCGGTCTCATGATCTATCCACACCCCTATGCAACTTGTTTTTGCAATAGAAAAGGTTACTTCAGCAGTTGGCATAGTCTGCTGTCTGGTTAAGTCTTGTTTGTTCTTGAGTTAGGAGTTTGGCTCTGGAATTGGAACACATAAATACTCTAACTTGTACCATGTGAGCCACGCAGAACTTACAAAGACTTTTTTGTCTCAAAAGCTGAACTTTTAGAGATGCTTTCCTTTTTATGTTTCCAAATAGTGGGAATCAGTGTTTTCCTTGGACAATGGACAATGTCAGTCGCTCACTGCTTTCAAATTTCTTCTCATTCTTTATCTTATCATAAAGTGTCTCAAGATAGTTTTATGAATTTGGCCATTGCACTAAATTCTGTGATCATGTTCCTTGTTATGCTGTATTTCTGGCCATTTGTCCAGGCTACTAAAATACTAGAGACATTGATGATAGGTTGAATCTGTAGCATGGCAGAGAATTTTTATGTGGACTAGGTTTCTTCAGATACTTCCTCGTGCCATGTCTCATTGCACCGATGTTATATTTTAAGGTGATGCCCATCTAACATGCTGAGAAGTGCATAGAATCATTGTTTATTCCACACAATATTGTGAATAGGCAAATACTTGGTAGACTTGTTCTGCTAATGGAGAGCTGCTGCTCCGATCTGATATTTCGGGGAAATCGGAAGAATTTACCCATGGTAAGCATGGTATGAATGGTAGGTCCGTGATAGGCTTAATAAGGATGTAAGGTTAAAAACCAAATACAATTTGGTTTTTAATATGATACAGGGGGGATGTAAGTGACTAGTCATCTACCCGATAAGTATATGCTTATTGGGTAATTGAATAGTGACTTGACTAGTTGCTTCCCTTCCCCCCTCTCCCCCCCCCCCCCCGTCAGCAAGGGAGGAGCAGGAGCTGGTGTTCGGGGGAGCTGACTTAAAATCTGGTTCCTCCCACCACTGTTTCGGGGGGCGGAGGGAAAGGTGAGCCAGAATCCCTGCTCGCTCCTGGTCCCAGATGCAGCGCCTTTGCTTTTTAAATGTATTAAGAGCTGCCAGGTTTAGAACTTGGGGGACTGAGCAAACGTTTCTCTCTACTCACGATCCATACTGATCCATATTCAAGGCCTAGTTCATTCCCAATATAACGTGTAGGCATGACAGTTCTGTCTGATAACTTCATATTGCTTCCTCCAGCTCTCAACTTAGAACTCTCACAAAGAGGAAGGGCAGTAGCATTTAAATTTCAGCACTACTTCTTCTGAACCCTGTCAACACCCTTAGCTACCTGAGTTTAACCCTTTAGTCACCGAGTGCTGGCTAGCACTCCTGCCCATCACGGTCCTTTGCCATAATTATTGAATAAGTGTTGTGTTGGACAGTGCCTAGAGTGGTGGGAGTCTAGTCTAGGATGGGCCTCGAGGCCCTGCTGGAATAAGATAATGGTACTAAGACTAGAGAATTTTCCCTCTGTCTTCTTTCCTTTCAAGATGCCTCCTATTCTAGTTCTACACGGTTCAAGTAAGAGAAGAAATACTTTCCCCGACCAGGCTGCTACCTGTCTGCCAAGACCAACTTCTCCTGAAGTTGTTACAAGCTCATCTTATTACATGGCCTCTCTTGCTAACAGATTGAGAAACTTTGTTTGGGAATAGCTCTTGTTTTGAGAGAAAAATTTAATAAGAGCTATGTGCTCTGCATTTTTATTTTGTTTTGTTTTTCCCTGTTAGGGTTGTTTAGATGGCTCACAGGAAGAAGTGAGTCCTAATAATCTAGGGCCAGTTCTTCAGCTGGTGTAAATCAGTGTAGTTCCTGTGAAGCCATTTACAGATACCATCAGAAGATCTAGCCCACTGTCTGTAGTGTTGTGATTAAGGCCTAGTTTTAAACCCCAAATGGAAAACTTGTGAATATTGTTTTTACTTGAAAAATGATTCCTCTCGGGTTCCTTAAAATCTACCTATTCCTCGGAACAAAGATGGCAGTGAAATTAAGAGTTAAATTCTGGCAGAGCCAGGCTCCAATAGAAAATGAAAGGGTTCCAAATGTGTTTCTGATCCCAGATGTGCACATCACATCCATGAGGTCAGCCTGCTCATTCTCTGGAACAGACAGGTTGTTGAACTGTATGAGAATACTCCTCTTGTATATTTCAATAATATGTCAGCTCACAAAAATAAAGCAGACAGACATCTAGGACACGGAAAGCATGATGTGAACCGTAGCTTGTCAGTGGTGAATAAAAGGAAGCTTGGGAGGGAGATGTATCAGCTCTCTCAACAAAAGATGAGGTTTTTGGAGAAAATAATTTCTAGCCTTAGTACATGTGTTACACCAGCTGTAACACCACCCAGAGTATTTACCTGGAACATACAAACTAAAGAGCTCTTGTTTGGAAATCAAACCTAGTTCGAAGAATTGTTGAATATTGCAAGTGTCTTAGGGCAGCGTTTCTCAACCAGTAGTACAAGTATTCTTAAGGGTACTTGAGAGAAGTCTTGTGGGTACATCAGCACAACTGAAATTTGGAGAAAACTGAATTTTTGTTTTAAATTTTACAACAGTTTATTTTTGTACTTTTTACACCCAAAAATTTCATTACCCGCCCAGCTACAATTAAGTTGTTTAAACAAATGTATTTCAATGGTAGAAAAAAAATGTGGTGTCTGAAAACTGTAGGTACTGGGGGTACTTAAGATGTTGTTGTTGTTACTGTTGTTGCTGAAAAGGGGGTACTTTTTAAAAATAGGTTGAGAAACACTATCTCAGGGCACGTCTACACAGCAGGGCTAAAGCCGAAATAAGCTATGCAACTTCAGCTACGTCAATTGCATAGCCTAAGTCGAAAGAGCTTATTTTGGCTTTTGGCGCTGTCTACACAGCAGGAAGTCCAAGCATTTTTTCTCTGACTTTCCTTACTTCTCATGAAATGAGGGTTACAGGAGTCGGCATAAGAAGTCCTCCAGCTTGCTATTATTTCAACATTTAACTTGAAATAACAGCTTGTAGACACGGACAATGTTTTTTTGGAATAACATTAGTTATTCTGAAATAACACTCTTGTGTAGACATACTTTTAAGGTGTTTGAGGCCTCACAGCGGGAAGGTGCCATAAGTTTTCTCCAATCCTCCAATATTATCTCTCAGTTCATTTTTATACACACAGTGGTACAATTTTATTTAGTTTTCTAACTATAAAATATCAGAATCCCTTTTTCAAATCTTATTTTTTCAAACAGACAACCCACAAGTAATTCAGTGGTATCTGGCTAAGTATTTAGTGGTTGGACGCTCGCACACTATGTAGCTTCTGAGCGCAGATGCAGTTTTATCTCAGTTTTTAAAAAAAATACAGATGTAGATTCAGATGAGAGGCATGATTGCTAAGAGGTTAGCAATTGGTGATGTTTTGGAATGTTGTACGCTTATTAAGTTTGCAGATGATACCAAGCTGGGAGGGGTTGCAACTGCTTTGGAGGATAGGGTCATCATTCAAAATGATCTGGACAAATTGGAGAAATGGTCTGAGGTAAACAGGATGAAAGTTAATAAGGACAAATGCAGAGTGCTCCATTTAGGAAGGAACAATCCGTTTCATACATACAGAATGGGAAGCAACTGTCTAGGAAGGAGTACGGCAGAAAAGGATTTAGGGGTTATAGTGGACCACAAGCTAAATATGAGTCAACAGTGTGATGCTGTTGCAAAAAAAGAAAACATGATTCTAGGATGCATTAATAGGTGTGTTGTGAGCAAGTCATTCTTCTGCTCTACTCTGTGCTAATTAGGCCTCAGTTGGAGTATTGTGTCCAGTTCTGGGCACTACATTTTAAGAAAGACGTGGAGAAATTGGAGAAGGTCCAGAGAAGAGCAACAAGAATGATTAAAGGTCTATAGAACATGACCTATAAAAGAAAACAAAGAATTGGGCTTGTTTAGCTTGAAAAAGAGAAGATTGAGAGGGGGCATGATAGTGGTTTTCAGGTATCTAAAAGGGTGTCACAAGGAGGAGGGAGAATCATAGAATGATAGAATCATAGGACTGGAAGGGACCTCGAGAGGTCATCGAGTCCAGCCCCCCGCCCTCAAGGCAGGACCAAACTCCACCTACACCATCCCTGACAGATGTCTATCTAACCTGTTCTTAAATATCTCCAGAGAGGGAGATTCCACCACCTCCCTTGGCAATTTATTCCAATATTTGACCACCCTGACAGTTAGGAATTTTTTCCTAATGTCCAATCTAAACCTCCCCTGCTGCACTTTAAGCCCATTACTCCTTGTCCTGTCCTCAGAAACCAAGAGGAACAAATTTTCTCCTTCCTCCTTGTGACACCCTTTTAGATATTTGAAAACCGCTATCATGTCCCCCCTTAATCTTCTTTTTTCCAAACTCAACAAGCCCAGTTCATGAAGCCTGGCTTCATAGGTCATGTTCTCTAAACCTTTAATCATTCTTGTCGCTCTTCTCTGTAGCCTTTCCAATTTCTCCACATCTTTCTTGAAATGTGGCGCCCAGAACTGGACACAGTACTCCAGCTGAGGCCTAACTAGTGCAGAGTAGAGCGGCAGAATGACTTCACGAGTTTTGCTTACAACACACCTGTTGATACAACCTAGAATCATATTTGCTTTTTTTGCAACAGCATCACACTGTTGACTCCATATTCAACTTGTGGTCCACTATGACCCCTAGATCTCTTTCCGCCATGCTCCTTCCTAGACAGTCGCTTCCCATCTTGTATGTATGGAACTGATTGTTCCTTCCTAAGTGGAGCACTTTGCATTTTTCTTTATTAAACCTCATCCTGTTTACCTCTGACCATTTCTCTAACTTGCTAAGGTCATTTTGAATTATGTCCCTATCCTCCAAAGAAGTTGCAACCCCACCCAGTTTGGTATCATCTGCAAACTTAATAAGCGTACTCTCTATCCCAATATCTACATCATTGATGAAGATATTGAACAGTACGGGTCCCAAAACAGACCCTTGCGGAACTCCACTTGTTATCCCTTTCCAGCAGGATTTAGAACTGTTAACAACAACTCTCTGACTACGGTTATCCAGTCAATTATGCACCCACCTTATCGTGGCCCTATCTAAGTTATATTTGCCTAGTTTATCAATAAGAATATCAATAAGAAAATCAATAAGAAAAATTGTTCTTCCTGGCCTCTGAAGAAAGAACAAGCAATGGGCTTAAATTGCAGCAAGGGAGGTTTAGGTTGGACATTAGGAAAAAGTTCCTAACTGTCAGGGTGGTTAGACACTGGAATAAATTGCTTAGGGAGGTTGTGGAATCTCCATCTCTGGAGATATTTAAGAGTAGGTTGGATATATGTGTATCAGGGATGGTCTAGACAGTACTGGTCCTGCCATGAGGGCAGAGGACTAGACTCGATGACCTCTTGAGTTCCCTTTCAGTCCAAGTATTCTATGATTCTGTGTTTCAAGAAATGTTCACTAAGAAAGACGTTCAGTTCTTGATCTCTAGCCTTGTAAGGATGGAATAGCTTTGAAACTGCGTTTGGCACATTACAAGGGCTCGACAAATAGTGTAATCTACTCGCCTGAGGTGAGTAGATCACACCCTGGAAGAGCCGGTGCGGAGCGATCTGCGCATGCGCGGAGCGGAGAACCGCGCAGCTGGTGAGCGGGGCTCGCCGCCACTCGGCAAGTCCTGCACATTACAATATTCAGCCATCTTAATTAAGTCAGCGTTTAGGTCGTCTTCTGGTTCTGGAAATGACCAGACTTGGATGCCTAAGCAAGTGTCATGTGAATATGTGAACTTACAAACCTGGGTGAACAGAAGTTTGTGTACACATATAAAAATGTTGGGCAAGCACAGAGCCTTGGAGTAGGATGGATGTTTGTCTTTCCCTCTTGCTGACAATGTCTCCCATGTGCACTCAGTAACACATGCTGTGGCGGGGAAGGTTAACAACATCGATCAGCTATGCTCTAGACAATTTGGAATGGCACAGGCAAGAGAGAGGTCAGTCCATAGCTGGCAACGTTCTGTAAGTCTTTTCCCAATTTCAGGAGAGCAATGACTTTTGGCATTCACTGAGTCTTTGAAAGTTGCTCTTCACTGACCACTTACATGAAAAGCTGTACAAGCAGCTGGTACATAGTGTCATCTCACTCAGTCACAAAAGGCATTTAGCAAACACAGGGACTGGGTCTTTGTATGAGTGAAAAATGTGTTCTAGAAGTAGAGCATTCAATACCTACTTGCTGTAGTTTAGGCTTGATAGAAAACTTGGGTGTATTACAAAGTGCTTAATTGTAAATTATAATGGTTAATAAATTGCACTTTAGTGATAATGTCAAGCTATGGATGTAGAGCTCTAGTCTGAAAAGAGACTGTGAAAGACTGTGTAAAAAGGGAACTCAGATGCATCCATATTTGGAATCAGAGCTGCTGGCTTTAGGTACAAAAAAGAGCTTATCTTGCTACTTACACCAATTTGCTGTTGAGCCAACAAACTTATGAAAAAGTGGATTGGTTTTTGTTCTTTCTTGAATGTCAACAGATGGATTGCTCACCAAGCTCTAGTTAATTATACCTGGCCTTGAAGATTAGACACAGTGGTGTTAGTGTAATTGAGAGTTGGATTGGCTCGCAGAACCTTTAGCACAAAATGACGTGTTTGAGAATAAACAATCCAGCTTAACTCTCTAAACAAAGGCTAGCCCCTAGTAGGCTGCTGCCTCTATTTACTGCACTACTGCACATATGGGCAACCACTGCTCCCATTGGCTGAGGATTGGCTGTCAGACCTGGACACTGCTTCTCTCAGTTCCCATTGTCCAAGAATGGCAATCTCTGGCCAATGGGAGCTGCAATTGCCTGTATCTGCAGAGGTGCAGGCAAATATAGCAGTAGCTTGCCAGGTACTAACCCTGGCAAATCAGACATGGCCCGAAGGCTAGTATTTGCCCAACCCTGTTTTAAACCCAGGCTGAGTTTGCAAGGCTGGATGTAAGGGAAAGAAGTTGTCTGGTTTTAATATAACTTGTATTTGTGTAAATTAGAAGTCACTTACTTAAAGGAAATGGATTTAAAATACGGTGAAAACTGGAGGTAGGAAGAAGAATTGGGCTCAACACCTAGTTAGTTATAACCTGAGAATATCTGAGACATAATAAATCAGAGACATAATAAATATAGTGATAAACAAAGCAATTTGTAGAGTATTGCTTTTCTGAGTAAAACAAGTGATGAGAAAGGTGACCGTGAGAGAGAGAGACTCATAAGGGGACTGTGAAAATTAGACTCTCAAAGTGACAGCTCTTGTGGGGGAGGGGGGAAGCTTGTGAGATCTCAGAATTCCATTGGAATGCTGGCAATTGAATGACTTGAATGAAATACGAAGACTCCATGGCATGCCTTGTTGTCTGAATGTGGAATCTAAGATTACCCTGGTGGTGGTTGATAGGGAAGATGAAAAGAGGACAGATGAAGGGTGGCTAAAAGAGGGAGATGAAGAGCGCGGCTCTTGAAACTTTTTTTTTTTTGCCATTACAGTGGGTTAAAATGATATTTTTAAAGGTCCCTACTATGTATGAACAGATATTCCTAGGCACCATTGCACATGGTGATAGAAGTGAACTGCCAAGCCATCTATGAGGCCATTCAGTCCCGTGAATGGCTGAGGGAAAAGTAGGGTGGATTGATTTAAATCACAATTTAAAACACCCCTCCCCCCAAAATTGATTTAAATCAAGTTACCAAAAAAGCTAAGACTGATTGATTTTGGAATAAGCCCCATTGAACTCACTGGCACTTCTGTTTTTTGAGAAAACAAGTATAGAATGGGGTTCTCTTGGAAAAGCCGAGTTATGCTGATGTAAAATAAGGAACAGACTTACATGACCATGATGTTCCAAAATAAGGGGCATGTATTATGTAGTATAAAATAAGGAAATGACACAGTGGCAACTGGCAACTCTAGTTTTCTCTTACTGCAGTGTTCTGTACGGCATACTTGAGTGATTGCTAGATTCTAAACCTAATTAACTAATTAAACATAACATAAGGATTAGCTAAGCTAAACTTATCTAGCAACATCCAACTCAGAAAAAAAGCTTGGGGATTTACTTATCAAATCACACTTCTACTAAAAGAGATAGTCTTGGAGAATGATGCGTTCGTTGCAAAGCGAATTATTTAAGTTACTAACCAGTTGATCCACTCAGCCATATCTACATCTTCATCCACATAATTTTCTCCCTATAAGCAGTTTTCCATATGCTGTTTCATTCTTGAAAGTAGACCC
Organism: Pelodiscus sinensis; assembly: GCF_049634645.1. Classification (NCBI taxonomy): domain Eukaryota; kingdom Metazoa; phylum Chordata; order Testudines; family Trionychidae; genus Pelodiscus; species Pelodiscus sinensis. The sequence goes on along the minus strand of NC_134720.1, from coordinate 8,431,136 downwards.
GGCTTCTTGTTCTTGCACAGTTTGCACTTGATACTTGGGATAGACAAAATCCTGTTTAATCAGTTAACCGGTGACATCCCTACTTGACACATTTTCCTTTTTAACCCAGGGAACAAATTTCTTCACACTATTCCCAGATAGGGTCTGTCTTATGCCCAGAAGCCATGACAGTTTTTCTTTGGCAAAAGTGTAGGGGAATATAGAAAGCTCTGTGTGTGCGCTGAATAATGTGTTCCTTTTTTCTTTCTAGTGGACTCTACAGTTCCTGTCTATGCTGCCTCTGTCCTTTCCTATATATTGTCTTTCTGTCTTCAAGACAATATCTTAACTAACTCCTCTGACAAGCTTGGCCAAAGTCCACCACCACATAAGCACAGAACAAAAATCGGTCCTGTCCAGCTTGTGTCTGTCTTTGTATATGTTACTTTTCAGACGGCTGAGAAACAGAAATTGAAAGACCAGAGCTTTCAAAAAACAAGAGCTGGTAGTTAGGCTGGACAGACTAGAGGCATTAATTCATTTGTATGAGACTATATGTATAGGTGTAGCATGTCTGCGATGAGATTTATCTGTAACTTATTTTTAAATGAGAAATTTAGTATTTTATTGATTTTTAAAAAATCTGCTCTTTTTACATTTTTAAATGGATTTTTATCTACCCTGGTGAAAAGGGATATTAGCAAAATTAAATAACTTTGGAAATGAATAATCTGTTTGGTTTTTCATCTTTCAAGCGCCTTCTGCTTATAAACCCTCAAGACCATTGGAGGTGGCAGCTAAAGGTTCAACAGATGTCAGTGGGCAAGTAATTTGCCCAGTGTTTCGGACCCAATATCAAGGATTATGTAGGCCATCAAAATTTGCTTTTTGTTATGTAAACAGATGTACCTGGGAGAACTTCTATTTTGCAATAGGCACAGGGATTTGCTTATAAAAAAGGCTAGGAAACATTTCAGTAGTCCATGATGTGATATTTTAGTTAAGGAAATTTGGGGATCAGAACAGTAATGTTGCCTGTATATGTAACAGAGACACTAGATGGCTAGCTCTTCCGTTGGTTATGTGACAACAGTGAAGCTACACTTCTTTTCAGATGCCTTTTTTCTGTAGCTTTGCGGTTGTTGAGGCTGCAAAAGTATCAAAACAACTGTTAGGACTCAGGCACTCTCTGCATTGACATTGTTGTTGCTTTAACATGAACCTCAGAAAAGGATTCGAAGGCTTTTTAGGCACCTGCTGCAGGGATGTTATGCACAAGTCAACGTCTCCACTGTATAGACTTTCCCAAAGCCATTCCTGCAGATGAGTCTAAATAGTGAAAAACAAATTACTCATTCTGTTTCTTATCTTGCATTACCCTGACTGGAATCTGACTTGATGGCTTTTAGGAGCTAGTTGCTGCTGCTTAATATCTGAATGCCGCCCGCCCTCACTCTCTTCTCAGAAACCAGTACTTAGTATTGGGATACTCTTGGGACTATGTAACTTCCCCGGCCCTCCTCCTCCCATACATACAGGAGCTGCTGAGGTGTATATATGGCTCTTGTACTGCCAACTAATTATCTTAACAATTTTTTAATATTTATTTTAGTTCATTAAATCGATCAGTTGCTCTTATGCACAAACTATACATAATCAACTGGTAACCAGTCGCAGATCCATAACTAGTCTACTCAAACTCCTCCCTCTCCAGCCCTCCTTATTTTACTCATCCTCGCCCAACAAGCCTGGGGAAAAGGGTAGTCTTGCAGCCTGTCCTGCACATCAGCAAATGGTGGCTCTGTTTGACCAGTGTAAAAGGGGAGCGGATTCCAAAATCAAGGAGTGCATTTTCCAGGGAAAACTAACTCCACCCCAGTCTTGTTTAAACGGCACAAGCAAGCTAACAAATCTCAGCTGCCATATATCATGGATGGAGACTTGGTCTCTATTACCTTAGAGATCCAAATCATTTAGGGCTTTGTACATCCTAGGGGTATGTCTACACTACAACGTTAATTCGAACTAACTTAGTTCGAATTAGTTAATTCGAACTAAGCTAATTCGAACTAACGGATCGAGACTAAAAAACTAGTTTGAATTAGCGTTTTGCTAATTCGAACTAGCATGTCCACATTAAGTGGACCCTGAACCGGGCTTAAGGCTGGCCGGAAGCAGTGCCAGCAGGGCATCAGAGAAGAACTTAGAGCGTGGAGATACTTTCTCAGGCTAGCTGAGGGCTGTGCTTAAAGGGTCCCAACCCCCACCCCGGACAGACAGTTCTCAGGGGTGCCCCGCTTGCAAAGCAGTCCTGGCTTGGAGTGCCCGGACTACCCACACTGGGCACATCACAGCACTCGGCCATCAGACCGGCTGCACTTGCCGCAGGCTGCCATCTGGGGAGAGGGGGCAATTGGGGGGGCTGCAGGAGAGCTTCCACCCCCAGAAGCCCGCAGAGCCAGCCCAGTCCTCCCCATCGGGGGCTCGTGCCCCATTCCTCCCTCACCTCCTTCCACTTACCCCTCCCTAGCACCTCTTCTTGATGTACAAAATAAAGATAACGTGTCTTCCAAAATGGAATCTGTCTTTATTGAACAAAACTGGGGGAGACTGGGAAAAGGAGGTGGGAGAGGGGAAGAGAGAGGCTGGGAAGAGGGGAGGGCAACTAAAATGATCAGGGGTTGGGAACAGGTCCCATATGAAAAGAGGCTAAAGAGACTGGGACTTTTCAGCTTAGAAAAGAGGAGACGGAGGGGGGACAGGATAGAGGTCTCTAAAAGCAGGAGTTGGGTGGAGAGGGTGCATACAGAAAAGTTCTTCATTAGCTCCCATAAAGGAGGACTAGAGGACACCAAAGGAAAGGAATGGGTAGCAGGCTTCAAACTAGTAACAGAAAGTTGTTCTTCACAAAGCACAGAGTCAACCTGTGGAACTCCTTGCTGCAGGAGGCTGTGAAGGCTAGAACTAGAACAGAGTTTAAAGGGAAGTGAGATCAAGTCATGGAGGCTGGGTCCATGGAGTGGTATTAGCCAGGGGGTAGGAGTGGTGTCCCTGCCCAAGGTTTGTGGAAGGCTGGAGAGGGATGGCACGAGACAAATGGCTTGGTCACTGTCTTCGGTCCATCCCCTCCAGGGTCCCTAGGGTTGGCCGCTGTCAGCAGACAGGCTACTGGGCTAGATGGACCTTTGGTCTGACCCAGTACGGCCATTGTAAGCTCAGGGTCAGGGGTCTCAGTGGACCCCCTTGATTCTCTTGCACACCTGCTCCTGGGTGGCCAGGCTGGCAGCTCTCCTGCCCTAGCCGGCCACTTTCCTGTGACTAGCCCAGGTGGGTACCTGCCTCTTGCGGTCCCGGGCAAGCTCCCGGGAGCCACCAGCCTGGTCCCGGGAAGAGGGGGAGGGCTGGGGGGCATCGGGTGGGTGGCTCGATCTGTGCCAGGTGCAGGGTCTGCTGGCTGGGTGCTGGCAGGCTTGCACCTGGCACGGGCACCGTAGCCAGCCCATGCCCCTTTAAGGGGTCCGGGGCCGGGAGGGGGGCAGACGAGTTTCCCTGGTGTTGGCCAGAGTGGCCACCAGGGAAACCTGGGGAGGGCTAGCCTCCCACTAGTTTGAATTAAGGGGCTACACACCCCTTAATTCGAACTAGCTAGTTCGAACTAGGCTTAATCCTCGTAAAATGAGGTTTTCCTAGTTCGAACTAAGCGCTCCGCTAGTTCAATTTAAATTCGAACTAGCGGAGCGCTAGTGTAGCGCCTATGAAAGTTAATTCGAACTAACGTCTGTTAGTTCGAATTAACTTTGTAGTGTAGACATACTAAGAGAGGGCATTGACTTGCCCCTGAAGATGAGCTGGAAATGGGCAGCTGCATTTTGCACCAGATGAAGTTGCTGATTATCTCTCCATGGTAGCAATCCTGTCACATTGGGCTATGCCAAGCAGACAGGCTGCTTATGTTCCATTTGCTCTCGTGTACTGCACACAATGGAAAGTTACTTGCAGTTCTCTAGACACTTTAGTTGTTGCCTTAGCTGGACCAGACTGCTTTCCATGCTCCTCTCTTCTCTCCCATTCGCACATCGGTGAGAGCCTGGCAGACAAAGACAAAACTGTCACCACTAGTTGCCAGGAGGAGATCAAATGCAGCGTTGTTTTTGGAACATGGCATTCTGTGATTCACAGAGCCTTCCTTGTTCGCTCATCTCCCACGCTATGTCAGCAGAGGAGCAGATAAGAGAATAGTAGGATGCCCTGCAGAGACCTGGCTGTTGTTTGAAGAAAGTTTAAAGCATCTTCCAAATGCCACTGAAATGCCACTGAGGGATCCAGTGAGCATGGAAGGGAAAACAGAGAAGGGAAAAGATAGCTCTTTCATCTGGCTAGATTGCATATTGGTGATGGGTGAGGTTTCCCTTTGATCCTGCAGTTTACTGTGCTGAATATTCCTTACCCCAGAGCAAACATAGCTGTTCGGCTCAGAGCAAACAATGCGAAGCAGTCACAGCAGCATTATTTACAAATGTACAGCCACAGCCAGTCTTTAGAAAATCTTGGCTTTTTGAAGATGTTTTAAAGTGACAGCTTGGTTTAGCTGCCTTCATTTGGTGCGCTCAATCTGATACAGTTTAAGAGTTCTGATTTTCCAGCGTGGTTGTGCATCACTTTCTGAAAATTGGATCCCTTCCAGATGTCTAAAGATGGCCACCCACACAACTGGTGCTCTTGCAGACTTTGAGTCGACTTGCCTGCTGATACATCGGGAAGGTCAAGAGGCTGCACTGCATTGAACAAAGGGGGCAAGTGAATTCCAGAGCTAAGGGCCTTCTGTTTAGACACACTTGCTCTGGCCCCCCAGACACACATGAGTAGGGACTGTAGGCTCAACTGATCTCAGCTGATGGGTTATTGAACAAAGGGATTGTTTCTACAGTTCCCAATATTTGAACTGTAAAAGCTGTTATTGATCCAAACCACACTTTGAATTTCATCTAGAAGTGAAATGGAAGCTGGAATATGTTATGGACTAGTAGGGTTGCCAGGTGTCCGGTATTTTCGCCTCTGGTCTGGTAAAAAAAAAAAAAAAAAAAATTCAGAAAATACCAGACACCTGAAATGTCCGGTATTTTCTGTTTTTTTTTTTCCCTGCCAGGAGGCGAAAATACCAGACACCTGGCAACCCTAAGACACTCGGCAACTGGGCCCAGCCCCCGGACCACTCCCTGGACTCCCGGGCCCTCTGCTTACCTGTAGGGTGGCCAGGTGGCCGGTATTCTACCGGACAGTCTGCTTTTTTGTACCTTCTGTCCAGTAAAAAAAATTCAGAAAATACCGGACGTGTGCAATGTCCGGTATTTTCTGTTTTTCTGGCTGGGAGTCCCAGCCACTCTTCCGCCCCCGCCAGGCTTCTGCATGCAACCAGAGGGAGTCCCAGGCTAGGAGGCAGGATTGCAATCAGTGCTGGGAGCCTGTGGTTGCGTGCAGAAGCTGGGCGGGTGTGGGGGAGTGTTCGGTATTTTTGGGGAGACCATCTGGCAACCCTACGTACCTGGGGGAGGGGGTACCCTCGATCAGGAAAACAAGATGGCCGCCAGCCAAAAGACCTGAAGCAAGGGGAAGCAATGCCTTCCCTGGGTCTTAGTGCTCAGCCTCTCCCCTCTCGCACTTAAAGTACAACAGCATGGCTCCTTTATGTATTTTAGTTTAGTTTATTGCTTAACTTTCAGGGTCCCCCTTTTCCTCCTCCCCCGCCATGTTTTTTTGGGGGGGGGGTCGGTATTTTTGGTTAAACCATCTGGCAGCGCTGTGGACTAGCTGGTATTGGATGTTAATGTTAAATTGGCTCTATTGCAATTTTTTTTTTAAAACTGGTAACTTGCCATCCCATCTCTCTCCCAAGGAGATGCAAACAAATCCAGGGAAAATGGAAGAAAGACAGTCACTCATGTTTTCCTGATTAATCACTTTCACTTCAGCCCTACATTGGCTGAACCAAGTTGTCTGTTGCATACACACTGATCAATAGATGCTACTGTGTTCTTGCTGATTCCTAAATTGAAACAGGCCAGCAAAAGTTTACAGAAGAAAACTTTCAGAGGGGTAGCCATGTTACTCTATCAGTAAAAACAAACAAAAAAGGAAGAAATACAGACATTAGTGCTAAACACACTCACTTCTCTGTATCTCTTCCTTTTTTTCTTTTATCTTCGGGCATCTGAGAGAGTGAGATGTAGCTAATCACACTCACTTCTCTGTATCTCTTCCTTTTTTTTCTTTTATCTTTGGGCATCTGAGAGAGTGAGATGTAGCTCACGAAAGCTTGTGCCCCAATACCCTAATATTCTTTTTTGTTTTTAAAGAAGAAAACATGTTCCTCGTGCCCTGTTGACTCCAAAAGGCTTGCTCCCGCCATCCTCCTCTTGAAATAGTTCCATTATGCCTGAGGCAAGATTATTAGATTATTGTAAATCCACAGGGGTTCAGCACCATAGTTTCGTGTGCATGGCATTGCGTCTCACTTGCCCCAGCCAGAGCTAATACTGTCAGAGGTATGTTTCCGCCGCACCACCTGGCTGCCTCATCCTGATCGTGCCTGTTGCCCTTGTGGAAATGCCAGAGAATGGGGTAGAGGAGGGAAATTTGTCTAGAGGCCCTTTGGTCATTATAATGTGAATGTAACAGACTGGTCAGTGCATAGCCCTGAGATCAAATCCCAGATGAGCCACTTCCTTAGCCACCACTGGAGACTGAACCAGGAATCTCCAGGACTAACAGCATGAGTTTCTAGATCTTGAGCTAAATAGCCAAGCTGCTTGCTTACTTCATGCTATTCATTTATCTTCAATAATTAACCTAGATTAGACCTGATCTACATTTAAGAGTTTTAGCTACTGCCATAGCTATGTCAGTTGGCGTTCAACTCCCCGTGTCCCCGCAGGCTTTGGGGAAGTCCCTTAGGGTATGTCTACACTACCCCGCTAGTTCGAACTAGCGGGGTAATGTAGGCATACTGCAATTGCAAATGAAGCCCGGGATTTGAATTTCCCGGGCTTCATTTGCATAAGCCGGGCGTCGCCATTTTAAAATCCCCGCTCGTTCGAACCCTGTGCCGTGCGGCTACACGGGGCACGAACTAGGTAGTTCGAACTAGGCTTCCTAGTTACTCCTCGTGGGCTTCATTTGCAAGTGCGGCATGCCTACATTACCCTCCTAGTTCGAACTAGGAGGGTAGTGTAGACATACCCAGAGTCTCTCTAGGTATGTGCATGCTTCAGTAACACACGTATGACTGAAACCAAGAGCTCTCTACCAAGGATTGAACATTTTTCTGTCCCAGCAACATTTTTCTGTTTTCACCTCCCTTCCATGAGACCATTCTGCTCACGCTCTCTTCACACCTTTGGTACATCCTCCACCCCTTTTCCTTCTGCCTCAGAAATTGGCAGTGTCAGTCTGACCAAAGTGTCAGAGCAACTCAGGCCAGCAGAGGCTGTCAGCCCCTGGACCAACTTTTATTACCTGATTGCAACAACAGAGGGCACTTGTCCACTAGGTGGCTGTAATGAGGAGTATGGTATGTGCATTTCTGTATGTATTTGTATAAGAAGATTCACAGTATCTCTGAATGAATATTTATCAGGGTGGCCTTGCCATAAGCCTACATGCTGAACTGAAGACAAGGTGGAGGGAAGAATGTTGACTGTAGCACCCATAAAATCCCACTTGTGCTGTTTACTGAATCTCCCTTGGGGATTCAGTAACCCTCATTATACAAGTAGTTTAAAGAGAGAAAGAGAAACAGACAGTCATAGAATCCTAGGTCTGGAAGAGACCTCAGGAGGTCATCAAGTCCAGCCCCCTGCCCAAAGCAGGACCAATCCCAACTTAATCATCCCAGCCAGGGCTTTGTCAAACCAGAACTTAAAAATCACTAGGGATGGAGATTCTGCCCCCTCCCTAGGTAACCCATTCCAGTGCTTCACCACCCTCCTATGGAAATAGTTTTTCCTAATATCCAACCTAGACCTCCCCCACTGTAACTTGAGACCATTGCTCGTTGTTCTGCCATCCATCACTACAGAGAATATCCTCTCTCCATCTTCTTTGGAACCCCCTTCAGGAAGATGAAAGCTGCTGTCAAATCCCCCCTCACTCTTCTCTTCTGCAGACTAAATAAGCCCAAATCCCTCAGCCTCTCCTCATAGGTCATGTGCTCCAGCCCCCTAATCATTTTGGTTGCCCTTTGCTGGACCCTCTTCAGTGCATCCACATCCTTTCTATAGTGGGGGGGCTCAGAACTGGACACAATAGTCACCAATATTGTTCTTTTTCACCTGCTCTTGCATTTACACCCTGCTATCTATCTACGGTATGTATTTGGACTCCGTTACTGTGGTCTCTGAGCATCCTGCAATCAATGTGCTTTTCTTCACAAATCCTACTGTAATGGGAAGGTTTTTCCATCAGGTTACTCAATCACCCTCTCTGAGAGCTGATTATGTCAGCTGGGAGTTAAGTCCACTTACATATGCGCTTGGGTTGTGAATTTTTCATATCCTTAAATAATGCATATAGGCGTATCTACCTTTAAGTGTAGACAACCCCTAGGGCAGAAAGAGTGTATCTATACTGCAACAAAACCCACACATGCTGGCTCGGATTCGCAGGGCTCAGCCTCCAAGACTATATAATTGTAGATTACATCATGGGTCTCAGGTTGGAATGGGGCTCCAGGACCTCATGAGGGCAGAGAGTCCCAAAGCTCAAGTTCCAGCCTGAATGTCTACACTGCAATTTTAAAGCCCAGTAGCCCAAGACTTGCAAGTCTGTCATGGGACGTAGACCAGTCATAGGTGTGTTATTGAACATGCATAGACTTGGTCAAACTAAGTGACTTCTGCAAAGTCTGTGGTGGCACGGGGAATTGACCCTGCAATGACACTTTAACCACTGGGCAACCCTCCTTTCCAATTAAATAAACCATGTGTGGACTTTACTGGAGAAGGGTAGTTTTGAAAAACGTGTGTCTGGATGCAGAACTCCAAGAGGCAAGGATGAGGAGAAACACATTAAGCCATCTTGAAATATCTCAGAAGGAACTGTCCCCTTTCCCTCCCTCTCACCCCTCCCCTCGGCTTCCCTCCTGCATAACACGGTTTACAGACTCCCAGGAATTAATTCCTGGTTGACATAGAACTTGTCTTTCATGTGGTCACCTGGCTGCTTACAACGGACACTCTTGTTTCTACTAGCCTTAAGAAATATGCACACGGATTAGTGAATTTTCTTTCTGCTGTTTTTTTTTCTCATTTAGTGTTTTATTTTCATCATTTTAACATTAAAAGCACAGCAGTTTCCAGCGTCGAGGATTGCATTTTACACACACCCATCCCCGACACTGCCCTACGAATCTGCTTTGCCTGCAGGCATGCTTTAATCATTCCCTTTTCTTTTAAATGACAACAGCATCTGTTTGCATCAGCACTCTTACTGACACTATTGCGTGACAATAAGAACAACACTTAGCACTGGTGTGATGCAAGCTATGTATGCATTTGTCTAGAAACTAGTTTGAGGGAACAGAGCAGGGCAGGGGGCATTCCCACAGACAGGTTTTGAAAGTGAGAGAGGAAGCAAGCTTGAGCTCAGTGGTGAGTTGGAGACATGACGTGAACAATGTCCTATTCGCATACAGAATAGTGATAGAAACGTAGCCGTGTTAGTCCGGTGCAGCTGAAACAAAAAACAGGACTATGTAGCACTATAAAGACTAACAAGATGGTTTATTAGGCGATGAGCTTTCGTGGGCCAGACCCACTTCCTCAGATCAAATAGTGGAAGAAAATTGTCACAACCATATATACCATACAGTCTTTGACTTATTTACTTTCTAAGTGTAGTGTGCTGGGCGCTTCCCGACTCGAGTGTAGTTGCTGATTCAGTGTTTTTTGAATGCTCTCTGTATCAGTTCTTGTCTGCCATAAAAATCAGATTAGTATGCGTGGGGTAAAGAGTATTTTCTACAGTCACATTTTAAATACATAATAACTTTTAAAAAGATAGTGGCTCTATTGAAATTGGGAAATTGTACCATACAATGAATAGGAGAAGTGAATAATAATTTTCCAGAAGTACAGTACCTTTGCTCTGACTGCATTGCAGGCTTGGCTGTCCTCTTGTAACCTCTTTGGATACTTGCTGGCAATGAATGCTGAATTTACTGGGTATTACACATTGAAAATTGTACATGCGATGGAACAGAAAGGACTTGAGACCACACTTTTTGTTCTAAAACTACTTGACAGTTTTCAATTTATTAGTTCCTTTAAGAGCCACAAACTGAAGTTTTCTCATGAGATTAGCATTTTTTTCCTTGACCACCGAATCACTTACTGTGTTGTCATGTTGAATACTGAAACTGAGATCAACTTCTAGGTAGAAGCTATAAGCATTTAACAAGCAAAGAATAGACAAGGGATACACAGTTATCAGAACTTAAGATGGAAGCGGATCTCTGTTAATTATGTTTCAGTTATAGCTGGAAACCTGTTGGCCACACACATTTCTAGCATGCCTGTCTAAAGTGGAACTGTTCTAACCATAGACGTCAGCTCCAAGTGCCGTACAATGTTTGTGATAAAGTAAGTTAGTTGTCTCTTCCCTGTTCAGAAAAGGTTAACAATGGATCCTTTCCCAATGTGGCTACATAGCTGTTAAATGCGGCCAGATTAAAAAAATAGTTGAAAACCCCAGAGAGCAAATCTTTCTCCCTTTGAAGTCAGTGGGAATTTAACCATTGACTTTCAGTACGAGTAGGTTTTAGCCTCAGGTGAGCAACCACCTGAAATTAAAACCAATGCTTCATAGCATGTCGAAAATAAGCAGGATTTTACAAAGCGTCTCCTCTGTGAGAAGATGATGTATTCCCATTTGCTCCCCTGTCAGATGCCTCTTCAGTTCAGAGTCTCTATCTGCTTAAGACAACCACAGATCAAAGTACAATTTTTGTAATTTGTGCAATTTAATAAATATCTTATCAAGACAAAGGTAGGACTCCTTAAAGAGGGAGTGATTTGCTAGGTGGAACTAATGCTGAAGATGAAAGCAGTGAAGTTTCATCACCTGCAGTTAGAGTACGTGGAAGTAGAATGAAATTCAGTGGGAAGAGACATTGTCAGTGGGTTACACTGGGAAAACAGAGAGCCTGGTCCTACAGGTGCTGCTGGGATTCGCACTGCTATCTGCATCTGCTTGTACCCAACTGCTGAAGGAAGCAATAGGAGAGAGTTGAGTGAAAGGGCAACATGCAAGAGAAGAAAGGGACAGGAAGTGTACAGAGGCCAATAGATCGGTTCAAGTGAAAATAAAGAAATGGTGTGAAAGAGAAAAGGATGAGAAAATTGTCAAGCTACCAGCATACCGTACAAACTTACTTTTGTATAGTATAAACTTAAAAAAAACAACAAATAGTCTGGTAGCACTTTAAAGACTAACAAAACATGTAGATAGTATCATGAGCTTTCTGTGTGTCATGAAACCATCTACATGTTTTGTTAGTCTTTAAAGTGCTACCAAACTATTTGGTGGTTTTTTTAAGTTTATCCTGTACAGACTGACTTGGCTACCACCTGAAGCTACTGTATAGTAGTACGAGTATCCTTTGTAGCTGATAAGCCTTGTGGGACATGTACAAATTGTAGATTATGGTATATCACTTACAGGTAAATAGCCCATACAGAGTGACTATAGATGTAGGTCAGAGATTTTTTTTAAATGTATAACGGCTACATTTCAGTAATGCTGACTGAAACACTGCTTGGGGGTGGGGTTGATTGTTTCATTGGAGGAGGGATTCATTTGCCACAGGCAAAAGAGAAGATTGGTCTTGAGGTGAGATCTGAAGAAGCCTGGGGAACCAGTCACGTGCAGAAAGGCAGGTGTTCCACATAACGGGAGATGGATCTTCCTCACTCCAAAGGGACAGGGAGCAGAATTTGACAGTTCTTGTATACAAAGATCCTCTTGAGACTATCACCCACTCTACTGATCATACCACTGAGCCCACCTACTTGCCCTTTCTGCGGCTCCCCACCACTACAAGCTCTCATCTCTCCCAACAAAGGCACAGGGTTGGGGTAACAGCCCCCCAGTGGAGTTACACAGATGCTGATAACAGATCTGGGAGGGCTCAGTTACAGGGACTTGACAGCTGCCTGGAGCACAGCCCCCAAAAGGAACCAAAACCCCTAATAAATCCATCTTATTCTGCATAAAAGTGTTGCACACACAAAGCTCACAGAGTTAGCTCTCTTTCTCAGGGAAAGAGAGCGATGTGCAGCTCTTGCACTAGGTTTGGTAATAAATACAAGTGTTTCATTAAGTATAAACAGTAGGATTTAAGCGATTGCAGATGAAAACAGAGAGATCAAAGCAAATTACTAATCTAAAATAAACAAAAAATGCCAGCTAAGCCTAATACACTAAGAGAAGTTGTTAGAAATCTTATTTCCCACCCTCATTCTTCTCTCAGATGCAGTTATTCACAAGCCAAAGCTGTGATTTTTTTTTTCTCTTATTTGGGCCCAGCAATGCCTTCTACTCCTTTCATTGCAATTCTTTTCTTTTCCAGGTGTTCTTTTGTATCCTCTTGGGGTGGGGCAGCAGTTTCAGAAGCCAGATAAGGAGGATCATTCTTTGCTTCCCATCCCTTATATAGAATTTTTCTGGGGCTTTGTTCAATTCTCTCTCCTCCCTTACAAAACAATACAATATTCAATGTGGATTCCAGCACCAGGTGGCATGGTGACATGTCTTTGGAGGACCAACCTCAGTTTTGGCTTATAGGAAAAACAAAATCATTGAAGATCATTGTCTTGAGCACTGGGCCTTTAAGTCCCGTAAGTATCACTAATGATGTTCACTAGGGGTATGTCTAGACTACATGACTCCATCGACAGAGCCATGTAGATGAGTTTACTAGACATAGGAAAATGAAGCGGCGATTTAAATAATCGCTGCTTCATTTACATCAAAATGGCCACCGCGTTGTGCCAATCAGCTGTTTGGCGGCACAGCGGGGCAGTCTGGATGCTCCATGGTCAACAACGGAAGCCTTTGTTGACCTCTCTGTTATGCCTCATGGAATGAGGTTTACTGGAGCGGTGGACAAAGGCTTCTCTTGTCAACCACAGCGCGTCCAGACTGCTCCGCTGTGCCACCAAACAGCTGATCGGCACAGCGTGGTGGCCATTTTGATGTAAATGAAGCGGCGATTATTTAAATCGCCGCTTCATTTTCCTATGTCTAGTAAACTCATCTACATGGCTATGTCAACGGAACCATGTAGTCTAGACATACCCTAAAAGACCAAGAATTAATAAAACAGGTATCCACTTACTATTTCTAACTTCATGTATAAGAATGATACATGCACACAAATAGAATATACACATTCAGGAGATTACAGGCTCTTGAAGGATAGGTTACTTGCCTTGTTTTGCATAAAGGATATTTGAATTCTGCATATTGATATTCAAAAACATTTTTCTATAAAAATAAGAGGGTTATTAATCACAGGAACCATTAAGAATGTTTTGTGTAAAATGAATGATTTCAAAACATTGGACAGCGTTTGAAATAGGCCAGAATTAACCTTATTTGAGGTGAAATAAATAAAACTCCATACCTGGAGACTTACTGGCATAAGGGGTGAGGATACAGTGAGATGTGCAGTCCTTTTTTTTTCTTGAAGGTACGCATGTAAAATGTGCTAGATTGACAGCCCAAGCTTGAGGGGCACGCGGGGTGACATCATGGGGAGGACCGTTCTCAACCCATTTCCTGGGCCTATTTTGATTGCCAGTATGCTCCTGGACAGAAGTGTGGCTTTTATCCACAGAAGAGATGTGTGATCCACAGACTGTAATCTCAGATATTCCTTCCTCAGCAAGGAAGTATTAGAAATCTCATAACATCCTAAAAATCAGGGAAAGGCAAAGTCCTCTCAGGTAATCCAGCCTCTTTTCCTACAGATACAGGATTATTCCCTGTGGTATATTTTATAGCTTCTTGTCCAGTCTTGTTTTAAAAGTCCCAAGTGATGGGGCTGGCTCTCATGAGATTGCCACTTTATTTTTGCCAGCAAGTCTATTGAAGGTTATTAGTGATTAGTATTAAAACCATTCATGCAAGTGTGCTGGAGAACAGGGCGAGATGAAATGAGAGATGGAGTACCATGGGAAATGTATGATGTCCCTTTGTTGTCACTAATATAAAACAAAAGAACTGTTTAGGAGTAGTTTGATAGATGCTTAGGGGAGCAACTTCTTTCTGAATTGCTAGCAAACTGCCCCCATCCTTTGACACTCTATCCAGATCATTAAATTGTGTAGTTAGCTGGACTAGGGATAAACAGTCTGTGAGCTGGATTCACTTCCCTGCTAAGATTAGTTAGGAAACTTTGCCTGGGATTCTGAAATGGACCGGAAACCAGAGATTTCTGTGGATGTGGGTCATGTATTCACGTCCTAATGATTTCAGTATAGAACACACCCATATACAAACAAGGTCTTTAATTTCTTGGTGACTAGCACATTTTGATTTTGCCCATTAACTTGGGGGTGTGGAATAGGGAGAGGTCAGGTGACTAAGCTATGAAGCCTTCCTTTCTCTGTTGATGCCCAAACCTTTATCTGCCCAGACATAGAGGCTGAGCAGTAGGGATACGTTGAAACTAGCACGAGTCAGAAAATGGGAAATGTTTTTATGTAAACACATTGTCATCTTTTTGTTGTTGATATTTTGAAGAAAATTGTGACCAGCTCGTCAAGCTATAAGGTGCTTCTCTACTTCTTCCGCTTGTCCCCTCTGTCCCCATCACCAGCCCCAACCCTCCCTGAATACCACAGTGCTATGGAGTATGACCCATAGCAAGCGAGGGAGGGGAGAGGAGTCTGAATCCCACGAGCTTTAAGTTCTCTCCTCTCAGAATCCTTGGGAAAATTTCAATTCAAAGAACAAAAAATTAAAAGCAAGCAGTAAAGCTCCAACCCACGAAGTATAATAGCACTTTTGGCACCAAAGGTCTGGGCAGGATTGGTCCCTTAATTCATGCATATGAGTTAATGCCATATACAGCAAGGTATGTATAGAAATATGCATGAGGGAATTGAGCTATGCGGTGTGGGGACCATAACTCTGAATTTTCTCATTTTCCTGCACTGAAAGCGTCAGTTCCATTGACATGTTTTGGCTCCATTCACGACACACATGTGCACCCAGCAAACTGAACACCAAAAGGCACCCGAACTGGTTTCTGTTTGCCCCCCCCCCTTTTTTTTACAGCTTCAAAAAGAGGGCAAGGCATTTTAAACACTTTATTAAAGCAACATAGAATCCGTCCTGAACTGAAACTTCTATTGCCAAGTGCCATCCCAGACTAATTCTTTACAGCTGAGCTGGAAGCCCTTCTGAAAACAGGGATTTAAAGTGGAAACACTGACTAGCTATAACTATACAGTACCCTAAAAGGAGACACTACAATTACGCCTGACATGATTCACCAAGACCTGATTTTTATACAGTTGGTGAACATTTGCTGTTTGATGGTTTTGGGAGCAGTTTCTGTATGTGGTCTGCTCCCTTTTGTTCATACTTGGTTGACACATGTTTTTCTATAAACATCTCTTCTGAAGGGTACTGACAGACAACTGTGTTTAACTATGAAATGATTGGGTGAGCTGTTTGTCCAAGCTATAAATAGGATACCACACAAACCCAGCACTAATCTTCCTAAAAGACAGATATTGACAATATTTCTTGGTCAGATGGGGATGATGCTGAGGGAAGAACAACTAGATCCTTTTATGTTTTAGGACTCAGCACATTTTCGTTAAGTATTCAAGCAGCTATTGCTTAAATAAGTTTCCTTAGTAAGATTTTATTCTTCACATGTAACTGTTTTGGATCAAATATAGACCTGATGCACGGCAATAGAATTTCACTCATTTCTATCTAAAGATGGTTCTTTATATTTGAGTGGTGGTGAAAAGTGATGAATTGATGGTCTCGAAGACAGAAATCCTCTCTCCACATAACAGCTGCAGCATGGCCAGACTCCCCGACTCTGCCCGGTCAGCATGCCTCAGCACACAATGGCATGGACCAGCCTTGCGGGTGAAAGAGTAGCTCGCTCTTTACCCTTTACTTTCTGTAACTATTTTCCATAAATAGATGGTTCTGTAATCTGCAGAGAGAGATACTACAAATGAGCAGAGTGAAATGTAAAAAGAAAATCAGACACACAGATTTCATCTGTGTTTTTACACCACTGTTCATCTGGACATTCAAAAATGTAAGGTGAATATAAAATCTCCTTGTACCATGAGTTGTCCTGAAAAGATAACACTAAGCTAGGGGGAGAGGTGGCTAGGCTGGAGGGCAGGGATAAAGTCCAGAATGACCTAGACAGATGAGAGGATTGGGCCAAAATAAATCTGATGAGGTTCAACAAGGACAAGTGCAGAGTCCTGCACTTGGGACAGAAGAATCCCAAGCATCGTTACACACTGGGGATCCACTGGCTAAGCAGCAGTTTGGCAGAAAAGGACCTGTGGAGTACAGTGGATGAGAAGCTGGATACGTAGCCAAGAAGGCTAACAGCATATTAAGGTACATTAGGAGGAGCATTGCCAGCAGATCTAGAGAAGTGATTATTCCCCTTTATTCGTCACTGGTGAGGCCACATCTGGAGTATTGTGTCCAGTGCTGGGCCCCTCCATTATAGAAAGGATGTGGATGCATTGCAGAGGATCCAGCGGAGGGCAATGAAAATGATTAGGGGGCTGGAGCACATGACCTATGAGGAGAGACTGAGGGATTTGGGCTGCAGAAGAGAAGAGTAAGGGAGGATTTGAGGTTCCAAAGAGGCTGGAGAGAGGCTGTTCTCAGTAGTGACAGATGGCAGAACAAGGAGCAATGGTCTCAAGTTACAGTGGGGGAGGCTTAGGTTGGATATTAAGAAAAACTATTTCCCTAGGAGGGTAGGGAAGCACTGGAATGGGTTCCGTAGAGAGGAGTGGAATCTCCATCCCTAGAGGTTTTTAAGTCCCGGCTTGACAGAGCCCTGGCTGGGATGATTTAGTTGGGATTGGTCCTGCTTTAGGCTAGGGGCTGTGCTCAATGACCTCCTGAGGGGTCTCTCAGCCCTATAATTCTGTGATTCTAAGATTGCTGTACACTAGCGATGGGTTAATCTCCAAAAGCCCCAAGGTTGGTTTTGATAATCATTCAGGCAGTGAGATGCTTATTCCAATTTGTATGTGAATTTTGCATGGACATTCACACAAGATTTCTGGTACTTCTCCCATTTGGAATGGAAACGAAGGGTTACATTTATTACGGTTACATCGGTATCTCCAGCTTTTTAGCTCTTTCACTTCTGATCAAAACAGGGAAGGGTGAATGTGCACGAGACAAAAATTAAGGGAAAATGGGACATATTTATATGGATGATGATAAACATTCTGAGTTCCAAAGTTTAAAAAAAGCAGCAACCAACCAATCCACACTCAACCGCCAAGAATTGTGGAAGGGATACAAATGCTCCTGCTTCATGGCATAAACCAACATCTAAATTCAAGGAGTCCTTTAACCTTAAGACACATCTGTAGGAATCTCATCATTTTGTAATCCCTCAGTTTACTCTAGTAGCTCTTTACGGGAATAGGCTTCTATCAGATAGCAAACTGCCAATGCAAGCGATGGAAAACTTGATGTAGTAATAATTAATGTCATAACTTCAAATAACTAGAATGCTCAGTATTAATCTAAGAAGAAATGGAGAAAGCCTGCTTAATGAATCGCTTTTCTTCTTCCATAAAGATGTTACACACTTAATGAAGACCAGCACATATGTAATGGAATTGAATAATTTATGTGTACTGTCTAGAAAATTTTGATTAATCTTCTTGTAATAAGATAGGAAGCAGTTTACTGTAATGGTAGGATAAGATCTAACTGTGGATAAAAGCCACTGTTTAAAAAAAAATGTAAGCCAAAATATCAGCTGCTATGTTCAGGGCAGCTCTGAAAGTGGTCAATAACAGTGGACTGTGGAACAAAGCATCAATATTTCCTTAGAAATCTTGTGTAAAAAAGCAAGCCAATTCTTGCCTTGTTTAACATGCCCTATAGGGGCCTCCTGCCTTCTTCAGAGAAGTTAATAGAAAACAGCGTAATACTAAACTGCCTCTGTCTCTCTTCTGTAACCAGACACACGCTGTTTTCAAAGGGTTCTAGTATGATTTGGATTTTTTCCTAAGGCTCTTAAGGTGCTAATTGAAGACCCACCCTCAGTACCATCACAGGGGCTTATGTAACATATCTCCTCCCTCCCACCCCAATGGAGCAAGTTGCTTAGGAGCCATTGTTAGACTCCATGTACCTAAGGTGAGTAGAATCAGTGATGTGAAGAGAGATGCCAAGGAGCAATGCTCTTTGGTACACGGGACACAGTTGTCCGTTCTGCTAGATTTGGGGCTTTCATTGCCTACAGAATATGTAAATTTGTTGCTTACATCATTCTGTCATCACTTTCGCATCTCCCTGAAAAAGATATTTGCTGAAAATCATAAAGCAGCTCCTGTCTCACCCTAAAGCACAGTCTTCAACCACTCATTAGGTCCTCTTTTGCCCTCAGATGCATGCAAACAGTGCTCATTCTAGTCAGTGGTGTTGTCAGGCCCTGGGTAACTGAGTTCAGAATTGAGGTTTACATAGAGAACTAAGTGTGATGTCATGTGCAGTATCTGGAAAAGAGTATGAACGGAGAGGCTAACATTAAGCAGATACATTTCTTTAACACAAATTATTTTAGCAGAAGTCAAGAATGTGGTCACAATATGTGGCATTTTCTGCCATCTGTTCCTTAAGGGTTTTGCCATTGAAATGCGCACACACACAACCTTACAAGTATCAGCAAGAGTATCAGCACATTTTAAGTCTGTCTTATCCACTCTATATTTAGTATTCTTCCAGGGCATGGTAGTGGCCTTTACCCTTGTCTTTGTTAATTATATTTTCTTTTCCATGTTAACATTCCCCTTAATTGTCTCCCTCTGCGGAGGCTTGGATGAAGCAAATCAGTGCCACACTTCCAGTGCTTCTGAATGGGGCTGGATTGACAGTCCCTAGAGACTGATGTCAAACCTAAGAACATCAGCACGGCCATACTGGGTCAGACTAAAGGTCCATCTAGCCTTAATATCCTGTCTTCTGACAGTGGCCAATGCCAGATGCCCCAGAGGGCATGAACAGAACAGGTAATCATTATTTGATCTCTCTCCTGTCATCCATTTCCAGCCTCTGACAAACAGAAGCTAAAGACACCATTCCTACCCATCCTGGCTAAAAGCCATTGATGGATCTAACCTCCATAAATTTATCTAGTACTTTTTTGAACCCTGTTAAATTCCTAGTCTTCACAATATCCTCTGGCCAGGAGTTCCACAGGTTGATTGTGGACTGCATAAAGAAAAACTTCCTTTTGTTTATTTTAAACCTGCTATCTATTAATTTTATTTGGTGACCTCTAGTTATCAAATGTCCTCGAATGAATGACCGGAAAAGTAGAGAAGAGACAGTAAAAGTTTGCAAATGCTGCCCTACCAGTTTGCAGAAATTTAGACCCCCTAGCCCATATGGGCCCCATCTGTGACTGGCAGAGTAGTTCAGATGCCTTGATATCCATTAAAGATTGTTTGTGCTCATGGGGCCAATTGCAATTTTAAACCTCCCTTTCCCACTTTGTACATTAGGTGACATTTTCACTGTGAGGCAGTTACCAGATGATGCTAACAGAGTACAGTTCTAACCTATGCAGTGAGGTTGCCTTATTTAGCCAACATGATCTGATGTCTTAGTAAGTCTTTCAGCAGAAAGAGTAAAAAGGTAGGATTTGGGAGGAGGTCATCATATGGATTTTCTATAACCTCTCTTGGATAAAAGCAAGTATGTGTGTGTGCTGGTCACAAGTATCCTGATATTGTGTATGTGTAGATTGTGTAAACATATTCAGGACTTCATTTTAACTTGTTTTTATTTAGCATTGATGTTTAAAGGCACAAAGCACAGTGCTTGTTTTTTGTATCTGAAAGGAGAATATTCCCTGATTGCAAATAGTGCTGGCTATTTGAGCAACCATTAGAAGAGAAGAGATAAAAATGCCACTGAGGTGAGACGAATTAAGACCAGGGGTGTACAGCTGGAAAAGACCTGTATTCTCATTATCCCCAAGACCTGCAATCACTTCCTTTCGGGAGCCACAGAAATTGTTTGATTTTCAGTAGAACACTATTTAGAGTCAAATCCTGATAACCGTGTTCACCCCTGTAAGAACCATTGAAGTCTTGGTAAGGTGGGTCTGATTGGCCCATGCTCTTTCCAAAAGTTCCCAGCCACTTAATACCGACACGGAAGTATGATCGGGTTTGGCTTGAGAAGAGAATATCCAGTATCTGTGGTTCTGTTTTGTGTAGTGAGTTTGACCGATGTGTGGATGGTACCGTAGAATCTCTGAGTTACAAACACCTTGCAAATGGCAGTTGTTCGTAACTGAACAAAATGTTATGGTTGTCCTTTCAAAGGTTTACAACTGGACATTGATTCTATATCACTTTGAAACTTTGCTATGCAGAAGAAAAATGCTGCTGTCCCTTAGTTTGTTTGGAGTTTTTTGGTAGTTTACATTGAACATAGTATTGTACTGTATTTGCTTTTTTGGCGGTCTCTTTGTTGATGCCTGATGGTGTACTTGCAAGACCAAGTAGTGTGGTTGACTGGTCAGATCCTAACTTTGAGGTTCTACTACATGTGGAATGTATCAGAGGGGTAGCTGTGTTAGTCTGAATCTGCCTTTGGAATTTCCACTACATGCATCTGACGAAGTGGGACTTTGCCCACGAAAGCTTATGCTCCAATAAATCTGTTAGTCTATAAGGTCCACAGGACTCCTCGTCGCTTTTGTATGTGGAATGATCCCACCTTATTAAAAATTACTCACTGGTACTCAGTTATGCAAATACCAGCTACTTCCACTATTTCCTGTACAGGATCATATCCCTACACTGAGATATCTCAAAAGCAGTTCGGGCTGAGCCACAACACTTGGATCTGGATCCAGATCTGAACTGTTCTGCTCTGGGGTTTTGTCCCTAAAATCATTAAAGGATCATATTCTCCTGGGGCAATGCGGGAATGGGGGCATGAAGGGTCATGTGCCCTTCCAGTGCCATGGGGAGAGGAGCAAGAGACCAGAAGCTGGCAGAGCCATCCTGTCTGGGGCAGTCGCCCTGGATGGAGTGCTTTGGGGGCCCAGGGCAGTGTGGGGCACTAGGACCCAGGGGATCATAGCAGGCTGGGGCTGGGTCGCTCTGCTTCCTGCTGCTGCTGGTGAGTGCAGGTGGGCTAGTCCTCTGAGCTGCGTCACTCAGGGGAGGGAGTGGGGACACGCTGAAGGCAGACCAGGAGCAGGAAGAGGCGAGTAGGGGGTAGGGCATCGGGGCAAAGGGAGGAGTGGGCGTGGTCCTGTGGCTGTTGCTCACCTTGCGTCCCTCCCTAGCAGTCACCACTGTATTCTCCTCTTTGCGGAAGGAATTTCAGCTTCCTTGCCCATATTCTTTGCTTGGATAACGCCATTTAATGTGAGTGACAAAAGCTGGTTTTCTGAGTAGCGTCCATCTTGTGCTCCACTTCAGGTGCGCATGCACCTCTCAAGTTCTTAATCAATCAGCGATTTTCCATTAGCAGGGTCTCTTCTACCTGTGCATGTGCCAGATACCTCCTTGTGCGGGCCATTAAAGCTATATAGGGCTGCAAACTGCCCTCAGTTCCTTCTCAGACCCCTCAGCCTGAGCATCCGTCCCCCTGAACGTGCCTTGGCTTTTCAGTCTTCCCATTGTTATTCAGATTAGTTAGTTAGGTAATTGTACTAACTAATTAAAATAACGAGGAGTTTGGTTTTTTCCTCCTCTCCAGAAGACTTGTTTTCCCAGCAGGACACGCTTGGCTTGCCAGGCTTCAAACATCTTCTGCCTACGAGCAGCAGCCACTGTAAGCATGCCCGCTACGTTGGGGAGTCTCATCGCTCCCTGAAGGACAACTTCTGTCTAGTCCTCCAATCCAAGGCCAAGAAAAACAGGGAGACTAAATTCAGGTTGTTAACAATGGAACACGTCGGCCAGCTTCTGCATCAGGTCAGGGGACAACGTCCCATACTCCTGTCTCCCTAACAGATCACGCGCCACTTCAACGTTTGGAGGCTTCTGAGAAGGCATCTGAAAAGAGGAGTGCGGACTTCTTGGCTGAAGTCCAGGTTCCCGACAAGACCTATGGTCTCTGAAGCCGTGACCTCTCGATTTGATACAGTTGCGTTGAAGGACGCCTTCTCTAGGACAAGTGGTGCCACAACGTTCTGTAGCTTAAAGGAGAAGTTCAGCTCCAGTTGGGCCTTGGTACCCCACTTAATGAGCAAAGAGGGTGATCATAGGCACTCAGCACTGGCACTGTTGAGCTCAGCCCAGCTGATGGTATTAGGGATGTTAGATATCGGGTAATTGAATAGTCGTGTAACTGCGTGAAATCTTAGCAGCCAGTGTACTCTTGGCTCCACTCCAGGGAGCCCCCTGCCACCACACTGCTCCCTCT
This sequence comes from Pelodiscus sinensis, assembly GCF_049634645.1. Taxonomy (NCBI): domain Eukaryota; kingdom Metazoa; phylum Chordata; order Testudines; family Trionychidae; genus Pelodiscus; species Pelodiscus sinensis. The sequence continues at coordinate 8,408,462 of NC_134720.1, read as the reverse complement.
GTATCACAGTCAGCAGTGCAAGGTGCCAGGGGAGCCAGTTTGTGAGGGGAGCCAGTTTAAAAACTAGTTCCCCTCGCAGGCTGGCTGCCTGCTGCTCCATGCTGACGCCTCTGATACAGAAGCAGCAGCACAGGGTGGCAGCAGCCCTCGTCCATGGGTGGGTGGTGGGGGGGGCGGTCCGAGCTGAACTGGCTACTGAGAAGCAGGCTTTGTCTGTGCCAGGCCCTCCTCCCACATTGCCCAAGGGCCTAGCAAAGCTCTCAGCTCCCCTGACTCTCTCTGCTTTACTCCTAGTACTTCTGTATCTCACTGATCTCTATAGATATTTGCGGGCAATCTGTTGCCAAATGCATAGAGAGAGATTTGACACATTTTCAGCAAAAGAAGAAATTACATAATAAAGGTAAATTAGCAAACGAGTGTGCAATAAAATAATATGAACCCCTAAATAAATAATGACAGTGAACATTGCAAATACAGATCAAATTAGAAACCAAAGCACAGGTTTTTCACAGGGTTTCAAAACTCTTCCTCTCTTTTGTGCAAAGCATTTGAATTGCAAAGAGGAATGTTAGAAACGTCATTCTCCCACTGAGATAAATTATTGTAGTATTGAAGATAAATAGTTGTTAGAAAGAACTAAATTTGCTTTAGAAAGTGCTTAAAGTAGATTTTTTTGTGGTTCGAGCCGCAAAGGTGGAAAAGTGAGCCCTTTTTGCATAGGGGCTTTTCTTTTCAGTCTTTGTGTGTCTGTCTTCCATTTTTTCTCTGAAAAGCATTGGCTAGAGCCTGGTTGATGCTCTATTAACAGAGAGAGATTTTGGAATGATGCCATTTTCTCAAATGTACCCCATGCTTGGATGGGCGAGGGGAGATTTGTCTGGTCATGTCATGTTTTAATTAGCGCGTCTCAAACTTTTGTTGTTCCTCTCTGTGTGTCATGGAACTCGGGCATTGTGCTGCGTTCTGTTTCCTTGTGCTGCTTCCTCTCTTGTGGACTGGAAAGCCTTGAATTTTGTTCCTTCCTTTCTTTTGTTTCTAAAATCCCAAAGCACAGGAACCTGCTTGACCTGTATGATTGAATGTGCAGTTGTCTCCTCAGCAGAGACGTGAAGCAACTCGGCAGCCTCATGTTTGAAAGGGGGCTGTTCTTTTGTATTCGTCCTGCAATGTGAAGCCTTTTGTTACATTGGAACGAAGAGGTTTGAAATAGGAGCCAGGCCATAGGATATTGCCTGGGATGGCAGGGAGATGGTGGTTTATTAGCAGTCCCTAATGACTCTTCTGATCTGTACCTACAACCTACCTTAAGTTTTTTACACACAGGAAGAATGGGGCTAGTCTTGTGTAAAGTTACTCATGTTATTAAGTGTATGTGGGATGGTCCTAGTTCAGCTTTGAACGTATGGCTCTGCCTCCAAAGCTGTCCCGACTCAAGGTTGAGCGTAGATAAAGGCAACCTTCTGAGGGAGTTTGGAGACCCTTACTCCAGTAGGGCAAGTGTAAATAAAACCAAGTCTCTTGTTACAAGCCCTATGAGGCAGGAGTGTATGTCATTGACTGAAAAATCTGGGTAAGAAGCAAGTTTTTCGTTTTCCATGTCAATGTCTTAGTGAGAAACTCTAGCTCTACCTCCAAGTACGGCTGTAATCCTTACAGTGGCTTTTCCATACAAATGTAGTTGGGTGGGGTGGGGTGGGGAAAATGGCCTGTAAGAAGCCAGCTAATGAGAGGGAAAGTTGGGGCAAGAAACACTTTTGACAAGAAAGACAGCTGAAAGTTAATTTGGCAGGGGCACAAGGCTACACAGTGTTTGTGTGTGACGCTTCTGAAACTGCTCCTGTTTGTTTATTTTCCTGGTCCAATACGTTTCTCTTGTGCCTTTTTCTGTGGACACAAGAACAAATGGATATAAGCTGGCTAGTAGGAAGTTTAGACTTGAGATTAGACGAAGGTTTCTAACCATCAGAGGAGTGAGGTTCTGGAACGGCCTTCCGAGGGAAGTAGTGGGGGCAAAAGATCTATCTGGTTTAAAGATTAAACTAGATGGGTTTATGAAGGGGATGGTTTGATGAGGTAACATGATCTTGGTAACTAATTGACCATTCATTATCAGTGGGAAATAGGTCAATGGAGGGATGATAGGAATTACTATAGAGAACTTTCTGGGTGTCTGGCTGATGAGTCTTGCCCGCATGCTCAGGGTTTAGCTGATCGCCATATTTGGGGTCGGGAAGGAATTTTCCTCCAGGGTAGATTGGCAGAGGCCCTGGAGGTTTTTTGCCTTCCTCTGTAGCATGGGACACAGATCACAGCTGGAGGATTCTCTGCATCTTGGGGTCTTCAAAATATTTGAAGGCTTCAATATCTGAGATATAAGTGAGAGGATTATTCTAGGAGGGGTGGGTGAGATTCTGTGGCCTGCACTGTGCAGGGGGTCAGACTAGATGATCATAATGGTCCCTTCTGACCTTAAAGTCTATGAGAGAGAAAGAAGTTCTCTTTGGAGTGAGGAGACCTGACAGGAAATCTTGTCTTCCCTAAAATGGGAAAGCTGGAGGTAGCGAAGGTCAGAGTTGGAAATCCCGGTGTCACAGTTTAATTTAATCTTGTCTTATGCAAAACAGTGATGCAGAAGCAGAGGGGAAGAGCCTCAGAAAGAACTAGGGCTCACAATAATAACAGTAGTCATACCTGGGGAACATGACATGTTAAGCAGAAGTTCAGATAGAACATTCCTGGAGTTGTCCTGTTCCTGCCAAACCTAATGAAAAGACACTCATTAATTTCAGTAATATGGACTCAGGTCCTGAACTTGATGTGAAAGCATGCACTGTGTTGTCTGGCTACTCAGGGCAAAATCCTGCCCTTTACCCTTGCAAAGACAGCAGCACAGCCTGTATGTTGCTGCCCTGTATGGCCGGGTACATAGAGCCTACATGAGCTTATGCCAATACTGGATGATATCTATCAAAAAAAGCAAGCATCATGAGCAAAAATATTTTCTGTATGCCACAGATTAACATGGTGCTTAACCAAGTAAGATGCATTATCACTCCTCAAGAACTTATAAACCTGTAAGCTTTATGCAGCAGGAGCTCTCATTGGTTTTAATAGACCATTGTCCATTTGGAGGACTTGCAGGATCAGGCTGTAACAGACAAAAGAGAAGTGCAAGACGAGATGTGGTTTTAAGTGTGTTTTGGCTTGGTTATGACCTAAAGGCAGCAGTCCTCTAAAATTGCTTGCGAAATTGTTGGCAGTCACAATCAAATTACATTAAACATGTTGACTTCAATGTAATTGGGTTATCTCAGTGCATGATTTTTTTTTAAATGTCTGATTACATTCAAATGCAATTGGGAGCTGGCTAGGGGAAAATCCAGGGAGTGTTCGCAGGTGGATGGCTTCTTGTCAAAAATCCTAAAAAATCAGGTAATTGTTAAATGATGCTGTCAACTGTGCCTATGCAAATATTTGTTTTGCCCCAACAGAGTTTGCAAGAGGTACTAGAGGGACATGCATACTGTAGAATTTTGTTGAAGAATGTGTCAAATTTTAAAATATGAATTCTGATCTCTCTCTTTGATGTTGCAGCCAATTATCAAAAAGAATTGTGTTTTAAAATAGGATCTTCACTTGCAGAGTTCATCTTCTCTCCCTCGTGGGAAGTGTTGCTATCAAATTTTGGGGCAGCAGAGTTTTTCCCTATTGAAACACTCTGTCAAACATAAGCTGCCTCTGGAAGAACCAAGAGCTGGCTTATAAACAAGGACCATATTGAGCAAGAATGTGCCATACTGGTGTGCTTCTGCTCATCCTGTCAACCTCAGCAAATTATCAACTTTCATTTAAAAAAGAGTAAGAAGGAGGTTTTCAAAGACATAAAGGGGAATTTGGCACCCAAATGCCATTGACTTTCAAACTCCCCCTGTTAAGTCATAGTTGTGGGAACTTGCTCCAGAATGGGAAGAGAGGTCACATTGTGTTACTGTTCTGGTGAGGCATCTCAAACAACTGCTCTAAGAAAAGTGTGAGCTGTGCCACTTATGCATGTTAACTCTGCAACCTAATGACAACAATTACAGTATCATATCATTTAATCAGAGATATCTATTTCTGGGGTTCTGGGCAGAGCCTGAATAAATGCAATATTCTTCCCCCTCCACCCCATCACACACTGGGTATGAGTGAGGAGAATTCGATTCAAACACAAAACATCTGTAACTGTAAAACGGATTAGCTTACATTATTGATTATACAGATTGTCCTAATTCTTCCCTCAGTTACATAAGTAAATGAGGGTGGGCTTGGATTTGCTATTTGTAGCATGGATAGTTTGATACAAAGGTCATCTTGGGCGAAACCTCTTTTAAAGACTTTCTTAATACATTTTTCATCCCTTTAGGGGAACACCTGAGAATATGCCCGCAGGGCTACACCTGCTGTACCAGCGAGATGGAGGAGAACTTCGCAAAAAAAAGCCAAAGTGAATTTGAAGACACAATTATGGAAGCCAGCCGCTCTGCCCAGGTGACCCTAACATCTCAGTACAAAAACTTTGATGGTAAGTAAAAAATATACAGCTTACCCCAGTTTACTTGTTGGACATAGCTTTTTTGCCAGCTGGTTCTATTTTGTGTATTGTGTTCTGTGGCTATTATTGTATCAAGACTTTCAATATGAGTTCTAGCATGTGTTGCATTTTCACTAGAGAATTACTTAGAAAAACCAGTTTAAGTACTTTTCAGGAGTCTTGCATTCATAGATACCTAGACTCATAGATAATTAAGGTTGGAAGAGACCTTAGGAAGTTATTGAGTCCAACCCCCTGCACAAAGCAGGACCAACTCCAACTAAATCATTCCAGGCAGAGCTTTATCAAGCTGGGCCTTATGAACCTCTGAAAAGGGAGATTCTACCACCTCTCTAGGCAACCCTTTCCAGTGCTTTACCACCTTCCTAGTGAAGTAGTTTTTCCCTAATATCCAACTTAAACCACCCCCTCTGCAACTTGAGACCATTGCTCCTCATTCTGTCACCTGTCACTACTGAGAATAGCTTGGCTCCATCCTCTTTGGAATATCCCCCTTCCAGTTGTTGAAGGCTTCTTTCAAGTCCCCTCCCCCCCTTACTCTTCTGCAGACTAAATAAGGCCAGTTCCCTCATAAGTCACTTGCCCTAGTCTCTTAATCATTTTTGTTGCCATTTGCTGGACTCTCAGGGTATGTCTACACTGCATCCCTAGTTCAGACTAGAGATGCAAATGGAGATGACCGAAGTAGTTAATGAAGCAGGGATTTAAATATCCTGCGCTTCATTAATATGATCTCACCGACACATTAGTTCGAATCACCGCTGATTCGAACCAGGAAGTGCATGCCAGGACGCGTTAGTTCGGACTAAGGGCTTTCGTCCGAACTAATGCGTCCTGGCATGCACTTCCTGGTTCAAATCAGCTGTGATTTGAACTAGCGCACCGGCAAGATCATATTAATGAAGCGCGGGATATTTAAATCCCCGCTTCATTAACTACTTCCATCATCTCTATTTGCATCCCTAGTCCGAACTAGGGATGCAGTGTAGACCTACCCTTAGCTACCACATAACCATCGCTAAGATCTGTATATGCAGGCACAGAATTGTTTTTTACAGACAACCCTAACAACGCTGGGCATTACCACAGCAGCATAACATCTGAGGTAATGACAAGAAGGTTGGCAGCATTCCTTGCGCTGGAGGTGCTTGGGAAGATTCGGAGTCTCTAGTTTCCTGAATGAAAAATAGCAAGTGTCGTTTGCCAACAGATGCTCCTGGCAAACGGGCAGTAATTTAATGTAGCACTCACCCTTACCTGTGGAGAAGCCTGATGTCAGGGATACAGCATTGCTTTCAAAGCACTAAACAAAGAATCTGGCAGGCGGTTGCTGTTGTGACCAGTGCAATCTGTTTTGCAGCACAAGCTGCGAGCTTTGAGGTCTTAAGGCCAGTGGAAATAAGTGGTTTATTGGCAAAATAGAGCTAACCTATGATTCTGTAACCATGTCTATTATCGGCAGTACCTTATTTGAAAAAGGCCAGGCATTTAGAATCACAGCCCTCATACCTTTATCAATGATTGTCATATGGGCTATGGTTAAAAGAACTGTGTGTGGGAGAGGAGGTAATGAATAGAAGGGTAAATCGAAGATTTCAGGAAACACACAGATATACAGAAATTGGCCTGACCTTCAGAAGCAGATAGCCAAGATTAAGGTCTTTTTCACTGAATAGGACAAAATTCCAAGGCAGTGCATCTCTGCACGGTGCATTTCAACTTCGTAGTTGAAGTTGACCATAGCAAAGGCTTTCTTTGAAGTTTAGCATACATTTGTAATTTTACCCTGCGAAAAAAATTATGACCATGATTGTTTGCCTAGCTTTGCACTGTAATGGGCATGATTTTCAGGAAAAGTTGAGCATACTTGCTGCCCTCTGGCAATCAGATCCCATTACAAAAGCTTCAGGTGGGTAGCCGAGTTAGTCTGTAACTGGAAAAACTTCATCTGAAGAAGTGGGTTGTGCCCACGAAAGCTATATGTTTTGTTATGAGGAGAGGTTAAAGCGACTGGGACTTTTCAGTTTAGAAAAGAGGAGACTGAGGGGGGATATGATAGAGGTCTATAAAATCATGAGTGGTGTGGAGAGGGCCGATAAAGAAAAGTTATTTATTAGTTCCCTAAATAGAAGAACTAGAGGACACCAAATGAAATTAATGGGTAGCAGGTTTAAAACTAATAAAAGAAAGTTCTTCACACAGCGTGTAGTCAACCTGTGGAACTCCTTGCCAGAGGAGGCTGTGAAGGCTAGGACTATAATAGAGTTTAAAGAGAAGCTAGATAATTTAATGGAGGTTAGGTCCATAAAAGGCTATTAGCCAGGGGATAAAATGGTGTCAGAGGCTGGAGAGGGATGGCAGGAGACAAATCGCTTGATCATTGTCTTCGGTCCACCCTCTCTGGGGCACCTGGTGCTGGCCACTGTCGGTACACTGGATACTGGGCTAGATGGACCTTTGGTCTGACCCAGTACGGCCGTTCTTATGTTCTTATGTTAGTCTCTAGGGCTATGTCTAGACTGCAGGCTTCTTTCGAAAGAAGCTCTTTCGAAAGCATCTTTCGAAAGAGCCTCTTTCGAAAGATCGCGTCTAGACTGCAGGCGGATCTTTCGAAAGAGAAATCTGCTTTTTCGAAAGAGAGCACCCAGCGAGTCTGGATGCTCTCTTTCGAAGACGGCCTCTTTACATTGAAGAACGCCTTCTTTCGAAAGAGGAACTTTCGAAAGAAGGCGTTCTGCCTCGTGAAATGAGGTTTACCGCCATCGAAAGAAAAGCCGCGTTCTTTCGAAATAATTTCAAAAGAACGCGGCTTGAGTCTGGACGCAGGGGAAGTTTTTTCGGAACTTTTCCCGAAAAAAACCCTGAGTCTGGACACGGCCTAAGAGGCTACTAGACTATTTAGTTGTTTAAGACCCCATTACAGTGCCTCAAGCTGTTTGCCCAGGTATTATCCTGGCCCGTTCACCCTCTTACCCTCCCATTCAGGGCTGATCACATGGAACTGAACACAATGCTACATCCTCAAGGTAACTGACAATAGAATGTGGCATGTTGAGGATTACATGAACAGAGATTGCTCTGCACGCAAACTCTTTAATAAACCTAATTTTGCTTTGTTGTTGGGTTTAAAAAATCAAAACCTGAATCCTCTTTCTAAATTTCTGATTGGAGCAACCCAAATGTTCTTTATGGTTGTTGTTGGGTTTTTTTGTTTTTGTTTTAAACACTGCTACTGCTTTGGGCCTAAGAAAAAAATGTTAAATGTACATCTTGGAGTGTACGTTTACGCTTAAATGTACGACAATCAAGACATTTTTCTCAAGGAGTATTTTTCTCAAACACTGAAAATATAAGAAAAATAAGGAAAGTTTTTCTCAAAGACTGGAAAGCAAAGTATTGCTTTATCAAACCAAATCATTGTTCTTTTGTAGCAGGTATAACCTTAGTTGAGCCCTCAGGCCCAAAAGATGTTTCTTGCTCCTATTGCGTCTTTTTTTTAGTTTGCTTAACTACTGCTGCAATCAACATTGTTTTTATGATTTATGCAGAACATGTAATGCAAAAGAGTAGTTATCATTTCAGGTTTCAGTTTCAAGTGCTAATTTGCCTATGAGCCAAATTTGGCTTTACAGCTCCACTGGAAATTTGAGATTGAAGGAGTTGAAACTGCAGTGGGATGAGGGGAGGTGGATCAGTTGCAGAAATGGTGTGGAAACAAATGCAACTTAACTGTTGGGATTGCCAGCTGGTTTACAGTTAAAATGTTTTGCACTCAAGGAGTGGTGGTGTTAAATAGTTTGAAATAAAGGCGTTTCTCTTGGTTCAGATAGGAAGTGTATGCTGAACACAAGTAGAAGTGTTCTTACAGGAGCAGTTTCCTTTGGTGCCTGGCTTTGATGAATTACCTGTTATGCAATGGAAAGGCCCTTCCTTGGCTTTGCCCCTTGCTTCAAAAGAGAGTGATCCCAACGCAAGGTAGTAAGTGCTTTCTCCCCCTCCTCCAGAGGTCTGCAAGATTTCATCTTTTCATCCCTCTTCTTTGATGTGCATGTTTGGCCTGTAGCGAAGAGAGATTGCCATGTTCTGGCTTGCAGGATTATCAGCAAGCACCTCATCTCCTTTGTTATAGGAGGGAAGTATTTAAAGGATAGAGTAGCGAGTGGGATTTCCATTGGAAGGGTATATTACCTTTGCCAATCTTATTTGCAGCCTGGAGGTCCTGTTGTTCATGGACTCTCTGGTACCAGGGATGGCATGTTGAGCTTTTTTGGCCTGGAGGCTTCCACTTTCCCTTTCCATTGCAGATTGCCCCACAGCAAATCAGGTCTTTGCAGTCTCAGTGCTGAGCACTGTAATTGCATTTATTTGTGGAGGACCCAGAAACTTCATATAGAAAATGCCCATATCATTAGTACTTACAATCCACTGTGTCACTGTCTGCCCTGGGGCAAATTCTCCATTGCCACTGGCAGAGAACTCTCTGATAGTCAAATGTGTTTCTAGGGCAACCATTCATATAGTATTTAGGCATGAAATTCAAATTAAAAAAACGTATGGAATTGAATTCTGCTCTTGCCATCCTAAAACTTGATTGTTCTCCGTATATTATTTATTATCTGAATTCCAGATTCCCAGGCTAATTAATATGATACAAGCTATAGAGATGTATAGGACCTGCTCAGAATGTGCTTTAAGTTATGGCCTGAGCTTTTTTCCTTGTAGCTCATTTACCTGCAAAGTGGGCAAGTCCTGCCCTGTTTCTGTATTTCAGATGGTTGAAAGAGAAATTTGAAGAGAACCGTGACTGACTGTTGTGGGGGGGAGCTTGTGGAGATTGTTTTAGAAGTAGGCGTTTTTCTCACTTGAAAAGGACATAGATTTTAATCTGAGATTTGTCTGATGTTAAAATTGATGTGACAGGAAGGGGCTAGGGGAATGGGGAATGTAGACGCAGATTTAAAAAAAAATCCCCCTGTGGGGTTCAAAAAATTGCACAAAATGTGTGGTGTTCCCTCTTCTGGCTGGAAAGCAGTAGTTAGCTAGCCAACTCCTCGAGTCATGCCAATGGCAGGCAATAGCTGTTCTATTTGAAAAAGCCTCTTTGGCAAAATTCAGTGTTCTTTGTTGTTCCTGCATCGTAGCGACATGCACCTATGTGCGCACACGGAGTATTTTTCAGAGTTTGAGTTACATTATCAAGGTTTCAGTTTTGGTTCTTTTTGTTTTTTTAAATCTGCTATTGATTAAAGCCAATGCCTGGTAAATCTCTGATCCACCTGAAGAATGCAAATGAAAAGATCTGGTAGCATTATGCTATGTGTTGGTGGTTACATCTTATCTAGAATACATCTTATCTAATTCATATGTCCTTTTTAAATTATAGTTGGTGCTAGCAACTGTTGTTCTGTAACTGCTTGTAAGATAGCTACTCCACCCCGCCATCTAAGAAACTGTGTTCCTGGGACTCACATGGCATGTCATTATATTCTGAACACTGCTGGCATAGATGTATAAATACAAAGAATAAGAGCAAGTGTCAATAGGAAGTGACAGCGAGGGGCTGCAAACCGAAAGGAACAAAGCTGTTTTTATGGTATTAATCAAAGCTTAATTGTTACAACCCTAATCTATCTTCCTCTCTCTCTTATTTTAAATGACTTTTAAATAAGAGTGAAATATTGTGCCCGTCTCCTCTTCTCAAACACTTTAGTGCACTTAGCAGCACTGCTTGTGTGGCTGTTGACCTTTAGTTGTGAGCCAGGAAATTTGTCGTCTTATAATTATTTATTCCTTTTAAGGGAATGTCAGAATATGAAATTGACAATCTACATTTCTTCCCACATCAGACAGGTCACTAATATGTACTTACAACTGACAAAAAGTCCAGCGTTTTTAAGATTTACTGCTGATAGGCAATTTTATGTCAAGTAAACTATTTGAATAGTTTGTATTTTTTTAAATCAAAAGGGAAAATAAGATCAGCACTGCAGCAAAATGATTTACTAATTTGATTCACTACATGTTTTAAAAAGAAAAATAGTTTTGGGGCCTGATTGACAGAGAAGCAAAGTCTGTCCTCGGTCTCCTGAGCAGGCTCAGTACTGCTGAGAGCAGGGGGTGGCTCAGGGAATGAACACGCTTGCAAAAGGGAGCATCAGATGCAATTCCCTGGATTCATCATAATTTTCTCTGCTGAGGAAGCTTGTGCAAAGCAGCTTTGTACCTCACAAGAAAAGGGAGCTGTACTAAAGAGTGGCAAAACTGGACATATGGGAAAAGAAACAATAAAACATGCAGGAAAAGATCTCTCTCTCTCTCTCTCTCTCTCTCTCTCTTTCCTTTTTTTTTTTTTTCCTCTCACGAGTATGGTGAAAGGAGCTCTTCAATGCTGTTTGTTTCTGATGGAGCACCTTAGGAAAACACCTACAACTGGGAATGGTTTATGGTGGTTCTGCTGCTGCTTTCTACAAAAATCCAGCTCAGCCAAAGAGATTTCTTTCATGTACAGTATTAGCGTCTCATTTGGTATTTATAATTTTGCTGGAATGGGGTGGGGTGACTATCAAACTGCATGCCAGAACTTGGGGAGATTACTCTTGACAGGTAGTTGCCTTGGGGAAGTGAAAGCTTATGTTCCTATATAACAATTTTTTAGCACCTGGAGTTTTTTTTCCTCCTTCTGGCCTGTTCTCGTCACATAGAAGCTGCAAATCTCCATTGTATGCTGCAGGGCATGTTTTACTGGGCGTGCAGCAGTTTACATTAAAGAATGACATGAGCCCAATATTCTTTCCTACGAAAAAAGAGGGGGTAGGTGGGAAGTGATGACTGGGTGAGAAAGCACACAGCTTTCGGGTGCCTTGTACAAGGATTAATAGATACAAAAGAGACTGTGTTATGAGCGGCTTGTTCATGCTTATGATGCAAAGATTTATGTAGGACAGGTGTGTGTGAAGTCTGTTATACATATGCAATGAAACAGCACGTTACCATACTTTGTCAACCCTCCTCCCCTCCCCCCAAAAAAGAAACCCCTCTCTTCTCTGTGCTCAAACAATAGTGAAATGCACATCTGTTGTGGGACAGTAAAGAAATCATCTGCTTTTCTGATAGCTCAGAATAACGTCCCAAAAAGTTAGTGATGCCCTGACAGTCATTGTAGAAGACAGTGTGGCTGGATTTTATTGTTAATGTTTAGGGACTCATGCATGCATCTTTCTGAAACCCTCCAATTTCACAGACTATGCAGTCAATCAGCCTAGCATTTATTATAAATGCTGGATGTCACCATTGGTGATGGAAGAACCATTATGCTGAGTGCAGTTGTATTCAGATGGCTGGATTGAGGACCGAACAATACAATGAGAGATGAATAGATGAAATTTTTCTGTATGGCTTTTCAGAGGCGCCTATTATCTGAACCAATGTACAATGAGCTAGTGAAAGTTAACTACTTTTCAGTTGGAACAGCTCCCATCCTTCAGCCTTCTCGCTCTGTGCTTTTCTCAGAAAAGTGACGAACTGGAATGTCTTTGGCCAGTTCTGTTGTGATGGCGTTTATTCTGTCTGAGCCCAATCCTGGGAAGGCCTGTGTACCTACAGCTCAGTCCTCTTTTGCATTCCCCCTTATGTTTCTGATCAGCTGAAGATCAAACTTAGCTGGATTCAAGATTCCGAAAACTGGGCATGTGAGCCGCTGTGCCACTTTGGTTTCTGGCACATTTAGTAAACTTAAATGTGGCAAGTACCTGCATCGCAGGTTACATTTGATTTTTTGTGGGGCCTTTTTTAGTGTATTTTGTCTCATTCTGGGTGGTACAGGCTCTTTGTTCTGTCCACAAAACATATTCTTATTACAAGCAGTTGTTCTGTTATTACTGTTGTTATAGAGCATATAGGCACCTTGACCAAGACCAGGCTCCACCGTTCACGTGGATACTGAGAGCAGTGCAGGACTGTTTCATTGCTGTGCAGGCTGGGGCTGGGGCTGGAACCCAGACTCTAGGACACTGTGGGGTGGGAGGATTGGGGCTCCAGTCTGAGCCTGCAAGTCTGCACAGCAATGAAACAGCCCCGTAGCCCGAGTCCTGTGAACCCAAGTCAGCTGGCACCAGCCAGCTGCAGGTTTCTCTGCTGTGTAGATATGCCCTAAAGGGACACACCAAACATGGGGCAGAAAGTGAAAGAGATGAAATTACTCCTCTGATGTCACACACTAAGTTAGTGGCAGAGCTGCCAATGGAAGGCAGGTGCCAGTCTGATGCTCCATCCACCATGTCACATGCCCTTATTGTCTAATGCTTGTAATGATCCTGTGGACGAGGTATGGCCCTTTGAGAGTGCAGGAGCTAGACATCATGCCATTCATTACTGGCTTTGCTCATTCAGACTTGCATATTTCCTCACCCAGTCTCTAAGGTGGGGAAATACGCCATAGGTGCCCCTTTTGTGTAAGGCGTTCTGGAGAGGAGAATGGCTGAAGTCTGTAAACCCGTTGCGCAAACTGAAGGAAGAATAAAACAGCCTTTCCTTACAAGTGGAGGCTGCACCATGTCTTCCTGTCGTGCTGCGCAGCACAAAGCCCAGCAAAGTCAGTGAGCGCAACAGGTGCGCAGTCCCTCTGGGGATCAGGCTGATGGCTGAGGTGCCTGCTGCACTAGGAGCTTTGGTAATATTTTGTCATTTTTTGGTAGAAAGAGGCTTTTATGTTACCACAGTTCATTACAGATGCTTTACTTTCCTCCTCCTCCTCCTCCTCATTCTGTTTTCCATATTAGATTAACTTGGTGCAATATATTCTGTCTGAGTCTTTGCTGGAAGTCTTTCATGGGCTATTTGAGTACCTATTTTTTTATTCTGTTTCTTGTATTTGCTGAAAATGACTCGGGATAGTAACAAATTCCATTTATCTGGAAGCTCATAACTGTTTGAAAAGTGCTCATGAGCTGTTTTCTGTTTTCAGACATTCCATTCCTTGATAATCATTTGAAATGTATAATAGTTCATGTTATCTAAACCAATACAGAGTATTGAGAGTACAGGGTTTCCACGTTAAAATGTAACCACTTTGAGGTGCCAAATATTTTTATTGAATAAAATGTTATTGGATCCACTGATCCATTTTTGCTAGTGACCCAACTAAACCCTTCCCACTACTCTAATTGCTTTGGAATGGCTAGAGCGCGGCGACATATGCACCTAGCATGATCGTTTCAAAAAAAGAATCAAAATGGTGAAGGGAGACTCCTCCGTTTATAAGCCCACTCCAGAGAGCAGTCCCAGCTTCAGCGCAGGCTGAGGAGTGTGCAGGCTGCAGGCGTGGAGCTTCTCAGCTCCCATTGGCGGCTGTTCACTGTTCAGACTCTGCAAGCAAACGAATGTCCCAGTGCAGTCCGGACAGCACTTCCCAGGACAAACCGCTGGTGCACTGGGACTTGTTATCCACATGGTGCCTCTGCAGGCTTGGAGTCTGTCAGCTCCCAGTCCCTGTCTTTTGTTGTTCCAGGTCAAGGAGAGTGGCAGCCAGCACATCCCTTGACCTGTTACTTCCTCAGCTCCCACCCCCTCTACCTGCTGCCCATGCGCATGTAACCGCTACCAGACTGATTCAAACCTGGGAGCTCTGGAGCTTAGTATAGGAGCCTCTACAGTTTGAGCTGTAAAGCCGGCTGGCTTTCAGAGTAGGCTGTAGAGCTCCATTGTTCTTATCTCTGGCTGTGAGTGGTCTAAGTGCCGCTACATGGGACAGTGAAGCACATTAGGTCTGTGGGTTACACACAAAGGTTATGGCGAGGGGGCTTTCGTGGCCAAAAGCAGCTCCTGCCTCAGCACTCTGCTGTTGGCTGAGCTTTGTGCCCTGGGGGAGAAAAAAAAACAGAAAAGTAAGGATCGGGCCCACCGCGGAAATAGGAGGAGGGAGAGGGCTGGAGCTTAAATGGCAGTACAGCTGGTGGCAGGAGGACGAATGGTTATGAACGGCAAGCCCTGGGCGAGAATTGCCTGGTGGAAAGTCCCAGTCTCATGGTGGGCCTGATCGTTACTTCTAAACTTTCCACAGATCCCCTAAAAATCCCTATAATACCATCGTGGACCATCAGGGGTCTATAGACCACAGGTTGGGAACCACTGGGCTATACAGAACAGAACTGCCCTTGCAGAACATGATTCAACAAAGTATATAAGCATGTGCTTAAACTTGCGATTGCATGCTTTCCTGAGTTGGAGCTATAGAAAGGATACGCAAAAATATGCTGGGGATATCTTAAAAAATAAAATATAGCTTAGCATTCAGCTCAGTACTTAGCACAAGTTAATCCAGCTCCATTAGCTTTATTTCAGAGGCTACAAACTTCCCATAGGCTACGTCTATACTGCAGGCTTCTTTCGGAAGAGGCTTTTCCGGAAGAGATATTTGGAAAAAATGTCTTCTGAAAGAGAGCATCTACACTGACAAAGCACATTGAAAAAGCGCTTTTTCGAAAGATAGCGACCACACTGAATGGACGCTATCTTGCATTTAAACTGTGATTACTATGGACCCGTGGTCCCCAACCTGGTGCCCGCGGGCGCCATGGCGCCCGCCGGGCTCTTTACATGCGCCCGCGGAGCAATCTGGGCTGGCAGGTGCCAGCCCCGGGCGCATGGCTGGTCCTGGCCCCGGGGGCGCCGCACGTGCCCTTGCCGGCTCCGGCGCTGGCCTTGGCCCCCCCCCCGGGGGCACCGCGTGTGCCCTTGCCGGCTCCAGCGCCGACCTTGGCCCCGCCCCCGGGGGCGCCGCGCCCGCCCCGGCCCCGGCCTTGGCCCCGCGGCACTTACGGGGGGAGCGCCGGCCCCGGGCGCGCGGCGCTTACGGGGGGCACCTTCCCCGGGCGTGTGGCTATGGGGGGGGCCCCGGCCCCGGGCGCGTGGCTATGGGGGGGCCCCGCCCCCGGGCATGCGGCTGGGGGGGGGCCGCCCCCGGGCGGGCAAGAGTCCCCTCCCCCGGCGCCCGGCGGGCGAACGGCTACGCCCCCTGGCGCCCGCCAACCTGAAAAGGTTGGGGACCACTGCTATGGACAGAGTGGCCACCAGGGCACCTTTGCTTTTTCCTCTTCCCTCTTCTTGCGAAAGAACACCCTCTTCCCCGTCCACACACGCCTTTTCCCCAAAAGAGCTATTTTGGAAAAAGGCTTCTTCCTCATAGAAAGAGGTTTACCAATGTTGGAAAAACTCCTCTATTCTTTAGATTTTTTTCTCCCAAAATACAGGCAATCCCCGAGTTACGCGGATCCGACTTATGTCGGATCAGCAGTTACGAACGGGGATTTTCTCGCCCCGGAGGACTGGAGCGGCAGGACGCCTGGTCCTGGCCGCCCGCCTCCTCCAGGGCGAGAAAAGCTGCTCCCTGTCTCCCTGGTCTGCTGGGGGAGCCAGCAAACCAGGGAGACGGGGAGCAAAGCGGTGGAGGACCCTGGCTGGACCCGCGGCGCTTCCAGCTGATCTGGAAGCGCCACGGGTCCGGCCCAGGTCCTCCGCCGCTTTGCTCCACGTCTCTCTGGTCTGCTGGGGGGGGACGCAGCTAGTGCCCCCCCCCCCCAGCAGACCAGGGAGACGTGGAGCAAAGCCCGGGGCCTGTGGTAGAGCAGGTGGGGCGCTGCCGGTTGGTCCCACAGCACCGCTCCTTGGCGCTACTGGACCAACCCGGCAGCACCCCAGCTGCTCTGCCCCAGGCGTCCCCAAGTCAGCCACTGCTGAAACTGACCAGCGGCTGACTACAGGAAGCCCGAGGCAGAGTTGCTCTGCCCCGGGCTTCCTGGAATCAGCTGCTGATCAGTTTCAGCAGCAGCTGACTTGGGGACGCCTGGGGTTCTTAAGTTGAATCTGTATGTAAGTCGGAACTGGTGTCCAGATTCAGCCACTGTTGAAACTGATCAGTTTCAGCAGCGGCTGAATCTGGATGCCAGTTCCGACTTACATACAGATTCAACTTAAGAACAAACCTACAGTCCCTATCTTGTACGTAACCCGGGGACTGCCTGTAACGCGATTGCAGTGTGGATGTAAGGCTTCAAGGTCTGCCCTTAAGAGAAAGAGGACTCTTTATTGCCTAACAGTAATCCTTCTTAATTAATGAAAAGCAACAAGTGTATCAGTACACAGTATCACCCAGACCTTGTCCAGAAGGATGGAGCCTTTGTAGCAGGGAGAGAGAGAAGCTCTGTTGAGGATATGGAAGATCCCACTCTTCGCTAGGAAGAAGAAATAAGGATTTTTTTATTGTTCCTCTGAAGATAGTGTAATGGCTTATGAAGCTTTAGTTTAAGGTGCATTTACTATAACCATTTTTCCAAACCTAATGCATACGTTTCTGCATTGATTACTTCTCCTGCTGCTTAAAACACTAGACAAAATCTTCTTCTGTGGCTCGGTGCATGATTGCTGCTACAGGCTAATTTGAAAGGAAATTAGACAAAACAGGAAAAATGATCATACAACAAGCTCTGAAAATTGTTCACGTATTGTTTTGGCTAAGAATTAAGACTGTGCTGTTTTAAGATACCCAACGAATTAGGTTCCCAGCTTCATTGAAATTTGTAGGGTTTGAGAACTATATTACCTGAGGCTCAGTTGAAGATTGTAGCCAAAAATAGTGTGTACCTTAACCCTGGTGTTAGAAGTCTGGTAAGAGGAGAATGAACCCACTACTTTGGCTTCAGAAAAGCATGATAATCCAAGGATATGTGATGAGTTAAGGTGTGTTTTGTAGCTCTTTTAAAACTTCAGTGAAGATTTATCATTTTAACCCTGAAACAATAAGGAAACAATTTCCTTGTGACCATATTGGGCTTTTAAACTTTGGTTTTAATTTCCATTAGTGTCTTGAAAGTAATTCATCTTCAAGCAACTTTCAGTAATGTCTGTCTCTGCTCAATTGTAATGCAAGCTGTGTATCAGTAATAATAATAAAAAAAATCAGGATAGCTGCAAACCAGGGGTCATGTCACCAATTTACCAAGGTGCTGAGAAATAATGTGTGTTACCGGGTAATGTTAGTATCCAGTTTAGAGCCATTTATAATGCTGGAGATAATGCTATAGAGAATTGCTGCTGCTGCTGTTGTCACAGTTTTCATCTCTGGCTATACATATGGCTCCGAAGCCCGAACTATGATATTTGTGGCCATCAAGGTGCCATCATCTGCAAAAAGTGCTTTGGCAAGAAGTCTCTTCAGCATCATGGTTTTAGCATTGAGTCTTCATAGATCAAAGAAGGAGACATCCCCTGATACAAGTCCCTTGTGGCATGATGCAGGACAAGGGCAAAGGACAAGTGAAATAGCTTTGGAGCAAGTACACAGACTTGCTTTACTCGGTTGGAGATTTCCAATGGGTCAGAAAAGTCTCGACTGGTGAGCCCTTGTACTGTCATGTAGTCTTGGGACAGACGGTTGATTTGTATGAACCTTCTTGGGCATCCCCGTTTATATAAGAAGCCCATAATCCTTTCTGTTAGCAGTATCAAAAGCTTTGGTCAAATGATGAAAATTGTGATGAAAACTGTATACAGATCTATATTGTGCTCTTAGCATTTTTCCTGGATCTGCCTTATGACAAAGTCTCTTGATGGTCACTCAAAAATGAGTAGGACGTCTTCTTGTCACCCTCCTCTTTGTGAATTCGTAGATGGCTGACCAGCCCGATTCTGAAGCCCTAGGTCTTATTGCAGAAGGGGCAGATGTTGCTGGCTATTGGAGCAATGCAGGGCAGTCTTTGCTGCTCTTTTCTCCTTCTCTGTCTCTCCTTGTCTGTGATGCAGCGGGACCTCTCAAATTGCATCACCCTTTTGTGGATTACCGCTCTTCACTGGGGACAGTCCTGGGCAAGGTTCTCCCAACACCGATGCCACACTTTTTCGTGTTTGCCTTCAACATGTCCTTAAATTGTTTCCTTCGATGGCCCCAATGCTTCTCCGTCCTTCCATTAGCTCGGAAAACAGAATCTGTTTTTGGGAGGCGCTGATTAGGCATCTGGACCACCTGACCAGTCCAGCGAAGTTGTTGGTAGATGATTATAGCTTCAATGCTGGTCATGTTCGACTCTTCCAGGACGCTAGGGTTCATGCACCTGTCCTCCCAAGGGATATTTAGGATTCTCTTGAGGCAGTGTTGATAATATTGTTCAAGTGCTTTCACGTGATGCTTAAATGTTGTCCAGGTTTCACATGCGTACAGCAGTGTTGGAACAACTTTTGCGCGGTACATGAGGAAGTTTGTCTTTTCACTGACATCCCGGTTCTCAAAGACCCTTCATCTCAGGTGAACAAAAGTAGAGCTTGCGCAGCTCAGACGATGCTGGATTTCTGCGACAATGTCAACTTTGGCGGAGAGATGACTTCCACGGTATGGGAAATGCTCCATGTTTTCCAGCAGCTCTCCATTGACTTTAATAGATGGTACATGAGATTGTCCCATCAGAGAGGGGAGTACCTTGGTCTTTTTGATGTTCAGTTTGAGGCTGAGATTCTCGTACACTTCAGCGAAGGCACTTAAAATGGTCTGAAGAGCTATGGGGGAAAGAGCAACGACCATATTGTTATCTGCGTACTGGAGCTCCATGATTGACGTTGTGGGGGTCTGGCTTTTGGCCTTCAGTCTCCTGAGATTGAAAAGCTTCCCATTCGCTCTGTAGACAATCTTCATGCCATCTGGAAGGTTGCCGTCAATGAGACAGAGGATCATGGCAATGAAGATGCAGAACAGTGCTAGGGCAATGACACAGCCTTGTTTGACTCCCGTTTTGACCACAAAAGGGTTGCCTCGGGATCCGTTGTTACTCAGTACTGTGGCAGTCGTGTTGTCGTGCGGCAACCTCAGGATGCTGAAGAATTTTTGGGGACCACCGATCTTTGAGAGGGTGGTCCACAGGGCGCTACAATTGATTGAATCAAACGCCTTGGTCAGCTCGATGAAACTCATGTATAGGGCTTGATTTTGTTCACAACATGTTTCTTAAAATTGCTGAGCGGTGAAGCTCATGAGCACTGTTCCTTGGAATGGTCGGAAGCCACACTGGACTCTGGAAGAATTTCTTCTGAGACTGGCAGGAGTTGATTGGCAAAGATTTGAGCTAAGATTTTCCCTGCCGTTGCCGGGAGGGACTGCCGCAATAGTTTCCACAGTCCAGTTTGTCACCCTTCTTCAAGAGACTGAGGCTATGTCTAGACTACATTCCTCTTTTGAAAGAGGAATGTAAATGAAGCAAATCGAAAGTGAAAATGAAGCGTGGATTTAAATATCCCACATTTCATTTGCATATTTGCGTCAAAGCACTTTTTCGGAAAAGGATTTTTTGAAAGTGAAAGCACAATCTAGATGGGGTTCTTTCGGAAAAAAATCCTTTTTCGAAAGAACCCGTACTCCTGAAAAAATGAGCCATTGACTACTCTTACCCTTACAAGTTGAATTGATAACTTTTATAGAGTTTCTGTCTGGTGTTTAACAGCAGTGGGTAAAAGAGGTAAGGCAAGGCATTGCCTCCCTTGGGTCTTAGTGCCCAACCTCTTCTTTCTGTCCCTATTCTGGCCATTCTTCAGGCTCCCACAGCAGGCTTTTGCAGCCTGGTGAGTCTCCTGGGGAACAGGAAGGGGGGAACTAGGACCTTAATGTTGAAAAGCCTTCCAGCTTGCCAGGCCTATTAACATGACATTGAACCTGTAAAAGAGCCATTAAGTGGTAATGAAGCCATTTAACAGGCATGTGCCAGCCCGGAGGTATATATACTGTCAGTTTCTAAATTTACTGAGAAAAACAGTTGTGCATTACTGGAATAAGTCTACAGGACCTTAGTTTAAAATTTGCTTTAAATATTTCATTAGTTTGTTGCTGAAGATTTAAAAAATCACATCTCTGAGAAATCCTGGCATAGGTTTTTAGATGCACAATCTGACTATTCAATTTTAGACAGAGATTTTATTTGTCAAAAGATGACCCTGAACTAAAATTAAGATGTGTATTTTAGATACTATCGTACAAAAAATGTGTTTCCAAGGTGGTCTTGTCCTTTCTGTCTGTCCTTGCAATAATCCTTCTCCCTTCATCTCCCTGTGGAAGAGAGCCCTTAAAGTAGGGATGGGCATTTCAGCTGTGGGAGGGCGGGGGAGGAGCAGGGATGGAGAGCAAATCGGGCAATTTGCGTACTCTCAAAGTGCAGGAAGGGAGGGGGAGAAGTAGGAAGTGCGGGGCTCCAGTGCTCCTGTGTTATAGAAGCATGTGGTGGAGCGGGGCAGCCAGTGGACCCCATGCGGCCCATGAGCCACAAGTTACCCACCACTGCCTAAAAGGGTAGGTAACCTCTTTCAGATAGCTTCTCTTCTTTCAGGGTATGTCTACGCTAGCCCCCTAGTTCGAACAAGGGAGGCTAATGTAGGCATTCGAAGTTGCAAATGAAGCCCGGGCTTTAAATATCCCGGGCTTTATTTGCATGTTCCTGTCCGGTCGCCATTTTTAAATTCCACTAGTCCGAACTAACTGCCCGCGGCTACACTGCCCACGGCAGTCAAATGGTAATTCGCACTAAGTCCTTAGTTCAAATTAACTGTTACTCATGTTAATGGAATGAAGAGTAACAGTTAATTTGAACTAAGGACTTAGTTCAAATTACCGTTTGACTGCCGTGTGTAGCTGCGGACAGTTACTTCGGACTAGTGGAATTTAAAAATGGCGACCGGACGGGAACGAACAAATAAAGCCCGGGATATTTAAATCCCGGGCTTCATTTGCAACTTCAAATGCCTACATTAGCCTCCCTTGTTCGAACTAGGGGCTAATGTAGACATACCCTCAGATAGCTAGACAATGAGTTTCCCTTTGGAAAGCCGTCCACCAAAATCAGTAGTTTAGTAAGATGTAAAATCCTTTGTTATGCCCCAAAGCTTTGGAAACATTGTTTAACATAAACACATGGAAACATTTCATAAACATGTCTTTTGTTATGGAGCTCACACAAAATAAATTGTTTCCTTTTTCTAAATGCAATGAACTTTGTTATGAACACACTAAGCCGCTCAGACTGATTCATTTAAAAAAATGTCTCTGTTAAATATGTAGTAATCTGGAAAGCAGGACAGCTGACTTGCCCTTACTGCAAAGGTTTTGCAAGTAAATCTCTGACAAACGTGTGTGTGAGTGTGAGTGTGAGTGAGTGAGAGACTCTCTGTGACTGACATTTTTTATTCCCAAATTAAGTGATTTTTAATTAGGTACCTTCTGCGTGCCCAATTTTCACAATCTGGCATGCAGTGAAAAATGATCTCCATTTATATTAGGAAGAAATTGTAGAAGAGTGGGTTTTTTAAAATATAATTTCCTACATTAGGGTTCAAGGATTTGGCTGGAAGTGGGTGAGCCAGCAGGGGGAAGGAAGAGGAGAGGGAGACAGTGGGGAAGGGATGGGACATGGGCAGAGTGGGGGTGAAGTATAGGTGGGGATATGGGCTGGGGATCTGGCCCCCCCAAATGGAAGCTTTGCCCACCACCCGTTAGTGTTAATTTATCTGTGCAGTGCTTGGTGTGGCTGCATTGAAAGGACGTTAGCTAACTGTATGGATTTGGATGAAGAGAGGGAGATCACAGACAGAAAGCTGCAGGGACCCCCCCAGGCTAAAGTGCAGAACAGAAGGTGTGAGGGAAAGAGCAAGAGGGGCTTACAAATGGGGCACTCAGCATTATTTATTCCCCTCCCCCAGGATCCTATTTATTCTTATGGATATCTTAATTCCCTGATACAGAAGCATTTCTGGGAGCGCCCATCAGAGAAGGCCCGTGGTGACTCAGGCGAAACATGTTCTATCCTAAACATCATAGTTTTGCCTTAATGATAGGGAAAGACTGCAGACCCCATCGCTAGCAGGTAACAGACACACATTGCCTGCTGCGTGCTCAGTTTGTGACATTTCAGTGAGAACATTTGTCCAGTATAACTTGTGCATTTTCCAGTCCAGCTCATCACAAGTGGGTTTGCCCACAAAAGCTCATAATACTATATGTATATATATTTTTGTTAGTCTCTGAGGGTACGTCTAGACTGCTTTGCTCTTTTGAGGTACTGGAACTATCCTGAAATAGCAACGCCACATCTTTAAAAGTGCCCGCTAGTTCCCGAAATAGCAAGCGCACTCGTTCCATGAGGGTTAAGGCATTTGTCACAATAGTGCCTTATTTTGAAATTTGGCACTGGGTAGACAGCGCCAAATTTTTTTAAAAAGCTCTTTCGATTGTCACGGAATAAGGATGCTGTCTAATGAACCCTAAGGTGCTACAGTACTACTCGTTTTTACAGTTCAACTAGGTTCACTCGTGGAATGTAAATCAGGGCACGGTCTCCACTGTTGCTCCAGAATCTAGAATTCCAGCTCGCTCATGAGTAATAGAGAGTTTGTACAATTTGAACTAGAGCCAGGGAGTTGGTTTTACTGGTTGAAAGTTTTTTCCTCTCCCTTTCATTGACTGAGGGCTGCCAAAATGAAAACTACAAGAAGCCAGATTTATTTTTACCCTTGCTCAGGAAGATCGTGGCTCTTTTAAAAATCTGAAATTAATTCAGTAACATTTGTGAGACCCTGTTTGAAAGGTGTTTTGTTTTCTGTGGAGCTGTCCTTTCCTTCCCTGTTTATAAGCACCACTTAACTGGCTGGACAGAGTACTGTTAAGCTTTTACTCCCATTTCCCCCTTAGCTATGAGTCTCTGAAGCTCTTTCTGAAGGCATCTTTCCCATGCTATTGCAGAATATTACCCCCAGGTCACTAAGCTTTATTCTTCTCTAAACAATAAGTATTATTACATACAAAAACTGACATGAAAAGAAACTTGTTTGAAAACTCAAGCCCTCAAAAGTTAGGAAATGCCAGAAATCAGATTGCCTGAGCAACCTTAATTTGGCCCTTTTGTTCATATACATTCCAGTCTTTAATTAAATCATCACATTTATTTTTTTCCAGAGGACCCCTGTAATTTAATTCAGGGATTTCTTAAGTTTTGAGTCTGAACTTTGCTACTTTAATACTGGTCTTTTAACATAGTTTTTTTGGTAAATTTTTGGTACAAACAGGAAAAAAAATGAAATTCTGTTTTCTTGGCATGACATAGACATCCAAGTGGTTAATCACAAGGGGTAGACTTTTAAATATACTCTGAAGACCCTGCCACCTGAGCTAACAGAGTAACTGATAGCCATAGGTTGTGTGGACCAGCACTAGAAGGAATCGAGAAATTCATTTTGCCAGGACGTGTCTACACTTGCGAGAAGATCAACCCTTTGGAGGTCGATCTTCTAGCATTCGATTTAGCAGGTCCAACATAGACCTGTAAATCCAACACTGAGGGTAGCCCCTGCCTGACATCTGGTACCCGTTGAGGGGTAAGGAAAACCCCTCCAGGTTGTGATCCTGCCATGGCCTGGCTTAAGGTAAGCCGACTGCAGCTATGCATTTTGTGTAGCTGGAGTTGTATCTCTTAAGTTGACCTGCCTGCTCTAGTATAGACCAGGCCCCAGTGTCTATTACAGATAATTCCTCTTAACAGATTGGTGAGTCTCGGGAAACTTCCAGGCTATAAAGGGAAGCGTGCTGTAGTGGTCATAGACTCTTCTGCCTATCTTTCCCCAAAGCTTGATCCTGTCTGCCCCATCCCCTCCAACCTGTCACAGTGCTATCCCTTCATCATCCTGATCCGGTTCTCCTGGCCTTCCCAGGGTTAGTCTCTGCTCTTCAGGTAGAATTGTCCCAGTCTCTTTTTCTAGCCAATCCTCGTTCTCCTTACACATCAGACTGGATCTGTCTCCCTCCCCCCTCCAGTATTCCCCTCCAACCAATTGGTTCCCTGTCCCTGTCTACTTATCCAGCTACTTCCAGTCTTCTTACCTCCCCACAGCCACATACCTAATCTGTGTTTCCCTTCCACTTGCCAGTTGGCTCCACCACAGTTATAGTTCCTCTAGACTCCTTGTCCAGCCAGTCCCAATCTGTCTTCCACTCTGGGGTTACCTGTTCCCCTCACCCCCCCCCCCCCACATCTCTCCCAGTTTTTCTCTTCCCATCTACCCCTGCAGTCCCAGTCTCCCCAAATTCCTTGTCCCAATCTATTCCTTTCCCAGCTCCTGTTCCAGCTCTTGTGAACTCTGCATTAAAGTCAAGCAGAGTCCTCTTCCATGCTGCCTGGGCACCAGCATGGGAGTTATTGAGGGTACGTCTACACAGCAATGTAAGCCCAGGATTAGTAGAGCTTGAGATAGCAGGTCTGGGGATTAACATAGGGCTTGAGCAGCTACACTTAGTTATGATCCCAGGTTAGGAACTTTTTAATCCTGGGTTCCATCCTGAGGCTCCTGCATCTATCATTCATATGTGAGCCAAAGTCTGTACCCAAATCCCCAACTTCCTAGAGCTCCTCCCGAATGTGGCTGCTCTAGCCCTCTGTTCTTGGTGCTCTGTGGGAAAGCCTGACTATCCAGAAGATAAAGAAATTTGGCCAGTGCAGTTGTGGGGTATTTTGGGCAGATGCCTGGATTTCCAGAGGAAAAGCAGAATGTACAGCCACTTCTCTGTCAAATTTCTGGTTCCCAGTCCAAAACATCAGCGCTGTAGAGCTTCTTAAAGAAAAGGTCACCAGAATTTTTGAAGATTGCAAAATGTAATATTCTCAGAAGCAGATGAACTGTTTTGATGGAAACTTCCAGAAAATTCACCCTCAGGAAAATTACAGCCCAAATGGTCGATGCATTTTTTCAGGTGTTTTTGACTTTATGGTAATAGGAAATGGCAGACAATCTCAGTACTAGGTGGTGCTGCCGGCCCTGCCCATAATAGAATTACAGAAACAGAATGCTCACTAAGCTCTCTGGTTTACTACTCAGTAACTTGCATTAAGATCCATTGGTTAGAATGGAAGTTTCAGAAATCTTGAAATTTGATCTATTGTGGAATGAACTTTTTTTTCCTGTCTAGAAGTGGGGAAATGACATAATTATACTGTACGTGTTTTATGGCAGGGTTATGAACTTGTCTACACTTGAAAAAAATCCAGAATGAAGATTTAGAAATGGTTATTCCAGAATAATTTCACATGTAGATAAGCCCTCTGGATATGTCTACACTGTGGGACAAAGTCGAGTTAAGATACACAACTTCAGCTATGTTAAATACGTAGCTGAAGTGCACGTACCTTAACTTGACTTTTGGTGCTGTCTACACTGCAGGAAGTCAAAGGAAGGGCGCTCTTCCTTCAACTTCCCTTACTTCTTGTGAAAGCAGAGTTATCGGCATCGACCAGAGTGCCCCTCTCAGTTCGAATTAGCTGTCTTCACTAGACCACTAATTCAAACCCTAGAAGATCGACAGCGGCAGCTTTGATCTTCTCTGCAATGTAGGCTCACACCTTATTATAGTTTGTTCAGTGTTGTACCAAAATGTGATCGTGACTTGTGGGTGCTATAATAATAAAACATATATTGGAAGAAGAAATATTTTTGTATCTGTTTTTGTTTTTTCCATTAATGATACATTTCAGTGGGATTGGTTTTAGACCACACTGCAATCAACAATTTACTTTTCCTATAATTCCTCTTCAAGTTTTATAGGCATTTGCCCTCCACAGAAATGCATAATTTCCTTTACGTATTCTGAAAATTAATATGCAGCATCTTCAATTGATTATCAGAGGTCCCA
Source organism: Pelodiscus sinensis (assembly GCF_049634645.1). Lineage (NCBI taxonomy): Eukaryota > Metazoa > Chordata > Testudines > Trionychidae > Pelodiscus > Pelodiscus sinensis. The sequence continues at coordinate 8,382,168 of NC_134720.1, read as the reverse complement.
TATAGGCTGGCTATTTCATTACTGAAAGTTTAAGTGCTCCATAAATGTGTTTTATGTCCCTTTACAAGTTCAGAGTGCCATGAAATATAATTAAAAGATTCTGAGTAGTGCAATCATAGGAACAACACGGTATATAAATGTTTGACCTTTCTTACCTTTGGTCACCATGAGCAACTGCTCTGTAATTTTTCTGCATATATTACTGTTCTGTCTTTACTACAAAAAGCAAATGCCAATTAAAAACACTGACTGAACATTTATCCTTCAAAATTCCATACCTCTTTCATCTTGAATTATTCAAGTAGTTTCCTTTAGAAGTCGCAGTGGAAAATACAAAGATATTAAGAACCCAGCAATTACCTTTAATTATGTGGGACAATGTAGTCCTGAACAAGAAAGCTATACATGACTGTGTTTGTTATTTTCCTTTTGTTTCTAAAAACAAAAGTGCAAATCAAGAAAATTTATATAGCGGAAATATAGTTTGTTTGAAACAACTGCAGTTTGTTCTGGCCAAAAGATGACCACTGTAAAATACAGGAGGGAGGAATAGCTCAGTGCTTTGAGCATTGGCATGCTAACCCTAGGATTATGAGTTCAATCCCTGAGGGGGCCATTTAGGGATCTGGGGCAAATTGATCAGGGATAGTACTTGGTCCTGCCAAGAGAGCAGCAGACTGGGCTTGATGACCTCTCAAGATGCTTTCCAGCTCTGAGACAGGTGTATCTCCTTATATTTATTTTGAATGCAGTGACATGAGAGGTGAGTAGTCATTCTTTAAGTAACATTACTCTGAGTGTCTTGTCAGCCACTGGGTTAACATTTATAGCTGTTTTATGAAATTATGCTAAATTCTGACATTGATTTCCATTGATGTGAGACAGAGTTTGACTGATTAATTTTCATATGTGCACACTATTACAGAATATGACACAGTATAACTCTGAGAAAAATAGACAGACCGCATCAGAATGTAAAATTGTCGTTCCCATGACGTAAGAAACTAAACCAAACCATGTCTATCATATAAAACAGGAGAGAAGCTAGTGGCCAACTAAGCTAAAGCAAAGGAGCTCGCAAAGATAGCTCCATTGCTTGGTAGGTGATTAGTTCTTAGCTCTGACCCTAAATTTAGTAGGGCTTGCAGTTCTCTGTGCATATATTCAGACGTTACATATGTTATGCATCTTCACTTGTTGGGCGTTTTCTGTTTCACTGTGGCTATTAATCTGACAGTTCATCTAACCAAACTCCAGGTTTGGTATGGTAAGTGCCATATGGTCATTGCGCCTAAAAGGTCTGAAACTGTAAAATTCAGTGGTAGTCAGACACTTAGACTTGGAAGCATAGAAAGTTATCATCACACATGGAAGTTTACAAGTGCATGACCTTCTGTAATTCCAAAGGGTAAAAGAAAAATCCAGCCAGGCAAGCATTGATCATTAAAATCCTTGCTTTAGGTGAACATAATGGCATCTAACTGGTAGAACGTCTAGCGTACAAATAAATTTAGAAGAGAATACTAGTTATTTTTACAATCCATCTCACAGACACTACATCTACACTATGCTATTTTGGGATACCGCATCTTTTGAGTGCGCCCCTTATTTCAAAATATAACAGGCTCGCTATTCCGATGTCCCTGTAAACCTCATTCCATGAGGAGTAAGGGACATTTCAGAATAGCGATTTATTTCTAAATCAGTGCTGTGTGGACAGCACCAAATTTTGAAATAAGCTATTTTGAAATAACATCGAAATAAGGTACATAATTTACATAGCTCAAATTGCATAGCTTATTTCGACCTGCGGTGCGGTGCAGATGCACCCAGAGTGAATGTCATTAGAAGTACTGTTGTGACAAAGATATGGAAGACACTGCTTTGCTATACCAGAAGTTAATAATGTGGCTAGACATATAAAATCACCAAAACTTTCTAAGACTGTATTGGTAACCAGTTCTCTGCTGTAGATTGCAAGACAGCAGTATGCAATAGTCTGGAAGCAATTTATCCTGTGTGTACAGAATTGCATAGCTGGCCAGGTGTATTTTGCTTTTCATTCTTCTCTGACCTATAAGGATTAGGCTACTGCAGGAGAGAGAATGAGTACTAAAGCAGAGTGATCCTGAGTCTGATCCCGCAGAGCAACTCCTGTATTTTTAACTTTTCTGCTCTTTTGTATAAACAGAGAGGGACACTTTACTTGTCCTTTTTATATAGCATTAAATATTCATTTCGCTTATGTGAATACGAAAATGTATTCGTAAGGGCCTGATACAAAGCCCATTAAAGTCAGTGGAAGTACTTTTATTCATTTCAATGACTTTTGTAATTGGGCCCTGAATGAATAGCTGAAAACCAGCTTTGACCTTTTGGTTTGTCCATCCTCCCCATCAGTGCACCTAGTTTGCAGATCTGAAGGAAGCTCAGTGAAATGTGACTCTCCTTTGTACTGAGAGGTCAGGTAATCCCTCAAAAATATATGTGTAATCACCCATCTGACACTGCACTCTGAGTGTGCACACACATACCTGTAAATAATTCAGATTCTTTGGGAATGTACTGCTAAGTACACACAAGGAACTGGCAGACACCAGACACAAAGAAGCTGCCTCATCAGCAGTGGTAGGGTAAGGACATCTATGAAATAGATTGGGATTTGTAGCCAGAGATGGTAGAAGAATCCTCGTGAACAGGAATAGCACATTTAAAGGAGTGAGTGGCAGCAGCATGTTAGTGGGAAGTTTTTCCTTTAAGGAAGGATATGACGATTAACTTTCCTTAAAAGTACTGAAAAGATTGGAATCTGCACTGTCATAAAAAATGCCGTCCTTCTGTTGTGCAATGTATTTTACAAGGACAAGCGTCTGAGATAATGGCCGCTATCTGTGCAAGCCACAAACTACTATGTTGAGAAAATGTTTTCCTACCAGAGCAGAATGATGGGCTACAGCATGTTGATTGGGCACTTTCATCATTGTAATTGGACTGTTTGATATTTCCTGTGCTGTGTGCCAAAAGCTTCCCAAACAAGCCGTGAACACTGCAGCTTCCAACAGCAAATTTACATCATTTCAAATCCCTTCCATAAATTTCTTTTCTTACAGCCAAATCAACACAATAAATCTTATTAGTTATCTGTACTGTCGGCCTCTCTGCATGTAAACCTCAAGCCTTTATGTGCAGAGGTAACACAGAATTAGGGTATTTCATAGCAAGGTTCATCTGGAAATAGCCCACTCTCCTTCCATGTTGCCAGAGATTCAAAATGAGCTGAAATATCTCAGCTTCTTACAAACATGCATGGAGCATTGTTTTTCTTCTGACAAGAGAAATTCATTCTGCCAAACCTAAGTTAACTAGCCAATTAGCCCGTCATAAGACAGGATTTTCAGATCTCTCCTCCACGTCGGTCTTCTCTCCTGAGCTTCCGGTCTCTCGTTCCATCTCTCTCTCTCTTTCTCCTCCTTCCTCCCCCCCCCCCTCAGCTCTCCTCTGCCTCCTGCCTCTCTCTCTGTCTCTCTCTTTCACTTCTCCTCCCCCTCCTGCCTCTCATTTGGGGGCCCTCGGAGCCCAAATGGCCGTTTGGGCTTCAGACTCCCCGTGCTGCATGTGGGACGCGGAGCCCAAACGGCCGCTTGCTCCCACGTGGCGGCCTGGCTGGGCAGCGCAGAAGTCAGCCGAGCGCCACGGCGGGAGGCGAAGGGGGGCGGGGCGATGATGATCATGGCCAGGGGGCGGGGCCTGGAGCCACTGTCACGCCGCATGTCACCGCCTCGCTCCCCTTCGCCTCCCACCATGGCTCTCGGCTGACTTTTACGCCGCTCAGCCGGGCCGCCGCGGGGGAGCAAGCGGCGCAAGTGGCCGTTTGGGCCCGCACTTCCCATGCAGCATGGGCCCCCCCCGGAGGGAACAGCCAGCGTTTCAGGCAACAGCGCCCCCCCAGAGGGAACAGCCAGTATTTCGGTGTTACAGACTCTCGGACACTGGGCTACTAAATATATGATGTAACTCTAATATTACAGATTGCTGGATCCAGTTAGTTCAGACATCAAGTAGCTCATCAAGTCCTGTTTGCAATTAATTATTCTAAAACATCCTATCAAATAAACGAACCTAATATCCAAGGAACAACTTGTAATTGCTTCTTTACAGATAGGAGTGAATTAATGTATGCAAATCGAGTGCAGCTTGTATGACTAATGTAGCCAATCTACTAGTGTGTGAGTCTATCATAAACAGAATCAAAGTTTTTCTTTTCCGTTGTAAGCAAGAGAAATCTGTAAAGCACATTCTGTCCATCTAAGGATGAATTCTTGTGCTCTTATTTCCTTAAGAGGCTCCCAGAATTATGATTGCCATGTGTATGAACCTAGTACAAATACCCTGGTGTTTGTTTCCTAGACTATGTCTACCCTGGGAAAGTTTGATGATGAAAGTGCTGTCTGCATGCAAGAGTCCCCAAACTGGTTTTTCTGCCTCCCATTGTTGACATTTCATGGCCATGTTACTAGCACCCTGTGGACAGAGCAAAGCTCTGTGGGTAAGCATCCTACAGTGCAGTGTTGTGGGAAGGCAGAGCCGATCCCTGCGCTTCTTGGGATTTACTCTGAGTTCTCCCACAGGATTCTCAGCTGCTAGGAACAGCATCGTGAGAGGCTCTGTGAGCTCTCCATGCTGAGGAATGTCAAAGCAGCACAGCGGTCTCTCCAGCCTTCCCCCTGCTGCAGCAGTCTGCCTATTGCTGTGTTTCTAGCAGGCAAAAGAGAAGCATTCCAGTGATTTGCTCTTTGTTCCCCAAATGGAGCAGCTCACTCAGTTGTCAGATACTTCCTGGAGCTTTGACAGGGAAGGGGCACGTGCCTATAGAGCAGCAGAGATCACAAAACGCTGAGCACAGCCATCAGGGCAGGCATTGTGGGATACTAGCAGATGCCAATTCTCTCGACAAAACAGAGTCCACATTGGCTCTTTGTTGACACTAAAGGGAGGGGGTGGATACAAAAGTCGCTAGCAGGGCTGGAAGATTTTTGTCGCCAAAACTGGGATGTCATTGTAGTATAAACACTCTCACTGTATTGTCCCTAAAAGGCAGTTTTTAACAACAAAAAATGCCAGTGTAGACAAGGCCCTAAGAGTACATATAGCTGATACAAGCTCATGAAACCAGTAGCCAGGTATCAATGAATTCTGTGTATATATAGATTTATTTAACTTTCTTTCAAAACCCTGAAATAGTGTCATGCTTTTTCCCCCCATAATGCCACACAAACCGCTGCTGATGGAAAGCTTCTAGAGGATCGCCCAGTAGCTAGAGTACCTGATGATCTCAGGTGATTGTCTCTGGAATTGGGAGATGGTTGGGGGTGACAGGATGGTTGGAGATGGGGGCTGGCAGTTGGGCGGGGGACGTGTTGCTCTTGGGACTGTTGTACAGGAAACTGATGGAGTCACACCAGAGGGTTTATTTTTGTTCCCTAATGATACTCCTGGTGGAGGCTCCCCCTCTGACCATTTTTAAATCTAGATCTAAAAGAGCTGAAGAGGGAAGGGCCGACTGGCGAGCCAAGGGGGCAGTTGCCTTGGAGCCTGGTGATTTAAAAGGGCACGGGGATCCTTGCCACTGCTGCTGCAGGAGTGGTCGTGGCCAGCGCCCTGGCCCTTTGAATCGCTCCAAGAGGGGGTGGGGGTGCCAGCGTGGCCTGCTGCAGGCATCACCATGGGCTGGCTGCCCCCAGCTTTGCTCCTTCCACCCACATCTCCACCTCTTCTGGGAGCACAGAGCAGGGCCCCCCACTTTGCCCTGGGGCCCAGCAAGTCTGTCTGCCTCCCTGGTGGTAGGAATTATTTTGGGGGAGAATGGCCCCATTTGGCCTTATAATCTATGACTGAGAATGTAATTAATGCCCCAAAAGAACATCAGCTGGTGCATGAGTTACATGTCAAGAGAGACAGGCCTTGGGGGATTATCATGAGAATTGTCATGCATCCACAGCCCATGAGCACACTGAAGGGAAATTTAATCATTATTTAGGTCACTAGTTAACATTAGGACCCACCCTCTCCCCTATATTAGTTCTCTTTTTCAGCCAGACTTTTAATTGGATTTTCCTTCAAGTGCTGGGTAGGAAATTGGCTGGAACACAATGTTACAATGAATTTGGCTCAGGGAGATTAAATGATTTGCTTAAGGAAACCCAATGAATCAGTCTCACAGAAGCTATGTCTAGAATGCAGGCTTCTTTCAGAAGAGATTTCCCGGAAAACTTTTTTTGAAAGAGAGCGTCTATGCAGCAAAAATGCAACGAAAAAGCGATCTCGCATTTTTGTTGTGATTACTGTGGACAGTGTGGCCACTGGGGCACTGGGACTTTTTCCTGGAGGCCTCTTCTTTCGAAAAAACACTCTCTTCCGCGTCCATACACGTCTTTTTCCAAAAAAATTTTTTGGCAAAAGGCTGCTTCCTTGTAGAAAGAGGTTTACTGATGTTGGAAAAACCCCTCTGTTCTTTCAACATTCTGTCGAAAGAACGCAATAGCAATGTGGACATAAATGTAGTTTTTCTGGGGAAAAAGGCTGTTTATCTGGAAAAACTTTGCAGTGTAGACATAAGAGGTAGATAGACTCTAGTGTGCTGCTCTAACCTTTAGGCAACCTTAATATTAAGTGTTCCCTAAATTTAGGCATAAAGGGCCATATTTTTAAAGGAACCTCAGTTTAGCCTCCTTTTCAGATTGTTGCATATGCAAATGATTATGTGCAGAAGTGTGTGCTTCAGTAGTGGGGTTCTTATAGCTGCAGGATTTAGGAATGGGTCTAACAGCTTGACTGCGTTTGGTGTATTTATTATATCTTGGAAGTTCATACTGATTTCTGAGAAGTGTTTGCATACAGAGATGACGGATGGTCCTGGGGATACAGCAGTAGAGGCTCTGTTGTCAGTTCTCATAAAATCATAGAGCTGGAAGAGACCTCAGGAGGTCATCAAATCCAGCCCCCTGCCCAAGGCAGGACCAATCCCAACTAAGTCAAGCCAGGGCTTTGTCAAGCCGAGACTTAAACACTTCTAGGGATGGAGATTCCACCACCTCCCTAGGGAACCCATTCCAGTGCTTTACCCTCCTCCTAGGGAAATAGTTTTTCCTAATACAGCCTCTCTCCGAATTACGAACAAGTTACGGACCAAACGCTTGGCCGTAACTCGATCTGTTCGTAACTTGGACCCCATTGAGTTACACGCGACAGCGCTGTTCGTAAGCATGGGTCGCGTTCGTAACTCGGGGACCGCCTTTATGACCGCTCCATGGGAGCTTTGGTCATAAGTGCGAACGGTCGTAACTCGACCGTTCACAACTCGGGGAGCGGGTGTATACAACCTAGACCTCTCCCACTGTAACTTGAGACCATTGCTCCCTGTTCTGTCATCCATCACTACTGTGAACATTCTTTCTCCGTCCTCTTTGGAACCTCCCTTCAGGAAGTTGAAGGCTGCTATCAAATTCTCCCTCACTCTTGGCTTCTGCAGACTAAACAAACCCAAATCCCTTAGTCGCTCCTCATAGGTCATACGCTCCAGCCCCCTAATCATTTTGGTCGCCCTCCGCTGGACCTTCTCCAATGCGTCCACATCCTTTCTATAGTGGGGGGCCCAGAACTGGACACAGTATTCCAGATGTGCCTCACCAGAGCTGAATAAACGGGAATAATCACTTTTCTGGACCTGCTGGCAGTACTCCTCCTAATACACCCTAATATGCCATTAGCCTTCTTGGCTAAAAGGGCACACTGTTGAGACTCATCCAGCTTCTCATCCACTGTAATCCCTAGGTCCTTTTCTGCAGAACTGCTACTTAGCCATTCAGTCCCCAGCCTGTAACAGTGCTTGGGATTCTTCTGTCCCAGGTGCAGGACTCTACACTTGTCCCTGTTGAACCTCATCAGATTTCTTTTGGCCCAATCCTCTAATCTGTCCAGGTCACTCTGGACCCTATCCCTGCCCTCCAGCATATCTACCTCTCCCCCTAGCTTAGTGTCATCTGCGAACTTGCTGAGGGTGCAATTTATCCCCTCATCCAGGTCACTGATAAAGATGTTGAACAAAACCAGTCCAAAAACAGATCCTTGGGGCACTCTGCTAGAAACCGACCGCCAATCTGACATTGAGCCTTTGATCACTACCCATTGGGCCCGACAATCTAGCCAGTTTACAGTCCATTTATCCAATCCAAACTCCCTTAACTTGCTGGCAAGAAAATTGTGGGAGACTGTATTAAAAGCTTTGCTAAAGTCAAGGTATATCACATCCACTGACTTTCCCATATCCATAGAGCCAGTTACTTCATCATAGAAGCTAATCAGATTGGTCAGGCATGACTTGCCCATGGTGAATCCCTGTTGACTATTCCTGATCACTTTCCCCTCTTCCAAGTGCTTCAAAATGGATTCCTTGAGGATCCCCTCCATGATTTTTCCGGGGACTGTGGTAAGGCTGACTGGTCTGTAGTTCCCTGGATCGTCCTTCTTCCCTTTTTTAAAGCTGGGCACTACATTTCCCTTTTTCCAATCATCAGGGATCTCTCCCCATCTCCATGAGTTTTCAAAGATAATGGCTAAAGGCTCTGCAATGACATTTGCCAACTCCCTCAGTACCCTTGGCTGCATTAAATCCAGGCCCATGGATTTGTGTATGTTTAGCTTTTCTAAATAGTTCCTAATTGTTCTTTCCCCACCAAGGGCTGTCCACCTCCTTTCCATACTGCGTTGTCTAGTGCATTTGTCTGGGAACTGACCTAGACTTTTCTCTTCCCTAGATTTCATGCCCCCCACAGCCAGAGTATGCAGTCTACACAGCACATGACAAGTGCACATTTATTGCTTAGTGTAGCCGTGACCAACCCGCAGTGCGCAAGCTGCATGCGGCTCTTGCCCCCCAAAAGTGAGGCTCGCAAAGCCACTCCTGCACCCCCCCAAAGAGTCCCCACCCCTTGCCGGCTCCCCCGTAGCTCCCGGCTTCCCTGTGCTTACTGGGTCGGAGCTGCGGGGTTTTAAAAATGGCGCCCAAGATGGTGTCCGTCTTAAATGGGCAGCCTCCTTTTTAAAAAAAACTTTGGTTTTTCTTGACAATTCTCTAGGGGCTTTTGTTTTGTTTTGTTTTGTTTTGCTTGACAATTCAGGTATGGCTCTTCGCATTTTTTCTGCCGCTGTTTTGGCTCTCTTTGTTAAATGGGTTGGCCACCTTTGGCTTAGTGGTTCTATATGTCAGGAAGTAACTACAGCGACGAGAGTTGCTTACAAATCTGTAGTTTCTTGTTGCAATAATCTTACTGTATTTTTCATATATATGGAAGAGGCATCATTTAGCTTACATTTAGCATAAATGATCAGTGTCAATATAAAGTGAAAAAAAGGAAACTGCTAATAAATTGCCAGATTATCTGGATAATAACATGTGAAATAGTCTGGTGAAGACACAGCACTTAAATCAGGCCTTACTTTGGCTTTATACTAGTGCAGTTCTATTGTCTTCAGTGGGAGGCAGAACAGGTATAACTTTTGGTTTGCACAGCTATATCAGTCAGGGCTTTGAAGAGGTGTGATTGCTGACCTGTGTAGTTGTGCTGCCTTAGTGCAGACAAAGCTGTGCTATTACTACTATAGCTTGTTTTGCTTGTGAGAGGCGGTTTTACTATATCAATACAAAGCACCTCCAGGCAAAGCATCCGTCAGGTTCGCAGCATCACTGTCTTCCTCAGCCTAGCAGTGAGTTTGACCCTCAAGCTAGTGGTACAGTTCTCAATACCTGTAATGCTCCCTTGTTAGTTCTTAGCTGCAAAAGAAAACATTCTGATGGAAGGGAACTGCATGTGCTTTTCAGTTGGAACTTTTCCCCCCTCTTTGACCCAGCGCAGAAGTAATTTCAGGCCATCTAGGAAAATCAGTTCCCTCAGTTAGCCAAGACGGCCTACTTCCCATCTTCAAAAGGGGATAGTGGCAGCTGAGCTCCTTGAATGCACAAGTGACCTTTTGGCACAGCTGGCATAATTTGGATTTCAGGAGGACACACAACTTTTCATCACAGCCTCCACTAAGCGATCTTGGCCGGAAACCCACGACCAGATGGCATTAGAACTGTTTTGTCTGTACTATTACAAAGTGCCACTGTTCACAAGCTCAGCAGCTGAGAGATTATAAATTACTTGTGCAGCCAGGAAGTGTCCTTGCAGCCTGTTGATTTGTCGTGAGGATACCTTCAACATACACATAGTCCAAGAGCTTGTCTAATCTCTCTGTGCCAAACTTCTTTGTCCCTGCTCCTCTATTTCCCCATATGCTCTCCACTTAATGTGGGTCTTTTATTGTTCTTCACTCTGTTGTACTGACTGTAGCATGTACAACTCACCTATGGACTTGTAAGTGTACTTAGACCTTCATTAGCTGTAGAGAAAGTTGTAGCAGTGTTGTACAGGACATGCTGAGACATAAATAGGATTACATTCTAAGATGTTGACAGGCAGAGGGCAGTAAGGGTTCTCTCTCTCTTCTGGTCCTGACTAGGGTGTGCATCAGAGGTGAAAGATTAGGATGCTCTGCAGTGATCACCAGAAAGTAAATGATGCATACAAAAAACTTCTTGATCAGCTAAGGAAGAGATGTTCTCTGCTACTAAGGATAGGTCAGGGGAGCTAACAAGATTTATGGGAACAATCTGTACCTAGGAAGGACACCACATATCCATGTATTTTGAGCTTTAACTGACAGATGCCCTGGCATTTCAAATGACCAGTGCTACTTTCCATGGAGGCAAAACGGTTAGCGTATCTTACAGGTCTAATGGCAGCAACCTCTGTTGCAAGTTAATGTTTGAAAATCTCTGCCTTTGCTGGAATCCTTGGAAATGTAAAGAATTCCATTTCCAGACCCACTAGGCCTGATTAAGTAGCACCCACATTAATTTTACATTAACAGAAATAGGTTTCTTACTTACCAGACATTTTCCAAGAATATTTTACTGATACAAAAAGGCATTTCTCTCCCTCCCTCCCTCTCTCTCTCTCTCACACACACATATACACACGCGTTTGCTTCCTGCTAATAATTTTCAGTGCTGTGGATATTATGTATGTTAGCTCTCTTTAATATGCATTGATTCAGAGTAACCTGACAAAATAAACACTGTTATAGGTCTGTAGTGCCATGAATAATAGTCAGTGAGAGCTCATTGATGCTAGTTTATCTACAGCATGAATGTCTGTAAAAGTTAGCAATCTACGGTAAACCTCAGTTCAGAAATCTTTCAAGGCCTGTTTCTCTTTCTCAGGTGCAATTTGTAGTCATTTTTCTGAGTATACTAAGTGGTAGTATTTGGTTTTTCTAACTAACTTTCGCTTATCTTGACTTAACACTTCTACATTTTCAATATGGCTATGTCTAGACTGCAGGCTTCTTTCGAAAGAGCCTCTTTCGAAAGATCGCGTCTAGACTGCAGGCGGATCTTTCGAAAGAGCAATCTGCTTTTTCGAAAGAGAGCACCCAGCGAGTCTGGATGCTCTCTTTCGAGGAAGCCCTATTTACATTGAAGAACGCCTTCTTTCGAAAGAGGAACTTTCGAAAGAAGGCGTTCTTCCTCGTGAAACGAGGTTTACCGCCATCGAAAGAAAAGCCGTGTTCTTTCGAAATTATTTCGAAAGAACGCGGCTTGAGTATGGACGCAGGGGAAGTTTTTTCGGGAAAAGGCTACTTTTTCCGAAAAAACCCCTGAGTCTGGACACAGCCTATGAGTCTATTTGTACCATTGTTGGTTTGTCCAAAAGGACATGGGTTCATCTAATGCTGTAGTGCTTTTATATTTAAGCGTGTTTTATCAATAGCTTCATTAGAGGTAATTTCACAAAGCTTTATAGGCTCCCATTCATTGAAGCATGCCTAATCTTGCTAGAGCACTCAAGCGCATGCTTAAATATTTTCCTGAATCAGGGCCAGATGCTGATCATTACTTCATAGACACCTTTTACTGTATATTTGCTCCTGATAAAAATAAACAAACAGCTGTCCTTTTATGGTGATTTGCGCTTTTTTAAAAGACTTTTTTATCAAAGTAATTGGTAAAATTGTTTTAAAATATTTCATTGTGACAGGTATTTATTATTTAATGTTATTTTGCACATATATTTTTATAGCAGCAAAAACGTTTAGCTTTTCAGTCTCTTAAAAGATTCCAGAGAGCTCTGTTAAGTTGACCTGACCATTTAAAAATATTACTTAAATACGGTCAAGAGTCTTGAAATCAAGATTTGTCATAATGTTTGTATTATTGCTTCTTATATCCTTGCCTCTTCCTTTTTCAGACAGAACTGATAATCTCTAATAAGCCCTGAAGGGTGCTTGGTTCTTATCGTTTGACTAAATATGCTCTAAAACTGGCTACCAATAAATCCATTCCTTTCCATATAAAAGAAATACAGGATTGGAATGATGGGCCTTTTATGCTTCACTCAAGTGATGAGATAACAAATTCAATATATTTGTACTGCTTTAAAATACAGATGTTAATTGTTGTGAGGACAGAAATTAAAAAATACTGCTCTGTTTTCTGAAGAAGTGCATCTCACTAATGGGAGCTGCTTGTTTGGTTATATTGCTGAGAATGGGAGAGAGAGAGGGAAATGGGAGTTGAGATGATTCTCCACATCAGGAGATAAAGAATTATACACTGGTTGCAGGGGTATTGTAGCCATGTTGGTCCCAGGATATGAGACAGAGTTGGTGAGATAATATCTTTTACCGGACCAACTTTGGTAATGGAAGAGACAAGTTTTTGAGCTACGCGGAGCTCTTTTTCTGTTCTGGAAAAGAGAGTCTAGAGAGGCAACAGGATCACAGGGCCCTGGCAATGTGGGGGAGGATCTACTCTACTCTCCTGGGAAGGTCATGGCCTTGTGGGGAAGGAGTGGGACTGGGGCAGCCAGCCCTCAGCACCACCCTGCACAGTACCTTCCACCCCCCTTCACTTGCTGGTAGAGCTAGTCGGAGTCCATGGCGCCCCAGCGGTGGCAGCCGGGGAGCCCTTTTAGGCTTGCCAGATGCTTTCAACAAAAATCCCAAACATGGCAAACTTGGTTGGGGGGGGGGGGAAGGGGCTGGGGGGAGACCAAAGTTGTTGAACCTTTAAATGGCCCCGCATTTCTCACTCCCCCGCCAGACGTGGCAGGGGAAAACTGTCCCCGCTGGGCTTCTGTCTGAGAGAAACAGGAAATACCGGACATGTGAAATGTCCGGTATTTTCTGGGGGGTTTTTACCATTCGGGGGACCTGAATACCGAACTGTCCAGGCAAAACCCAGACACCTGGCAACCCTACGCCCTTTGCCCTTTAGAATTGCCAGGCCCTGGGGCAATCCCCTCCTTTGCCTTTCTCCCCTCTCCCCCAGTCAGCAGTCCTCAGGGCAGCACAGCTGGTAGGAGAGAAAGAATCCAAGTAAAATGCACAGGAGGGGAAATGTGAGCTATACAAACAAAGGCTAGGGATGTGAGAAGAATATAGGAAACAAAGAGAGAAGCGGAGAGTACGGAGCAGAAAAAATGAATCCTCTGGCACTCTCCTGTTCTTCAAATGTTCCTACTACCTGTGCATAGTCTTGCTTTTTCCATCAGCCTGGAAGCAGTCTGGAATCTATTTATTGAAATTCAATGAACATCAAACTGTGGAAAAGGAGATGTGGATGCTTCAGAAGTGCCGAGGTGGGTGGGACAGTTTGGCAGGGAATAGGAGCAGTGGCCTGTGCTGTAATGGGTAGCTAGCTCATTTTAATTTAGGGGTGTGTCTAGACTACAGGGTTTTTTCGAAAAAAGTACCCCTTTTTCAAAAAAACTTCACCTACATCTAGACTGCAGCTTCGTTCTTTAGAAAGTAAATCGAAAGAATGTGGCAGTTTTTTTGATCGCGGTAAACCTCAATTTACGAGGAATAATGCCTTTTTTTGAAAGTAATCTTTCGAAAAAAGGTGCTTTTGAATGCAAACTGCTTTTTTGAAAGAGAGAGTGTCTAGACATTCTTTCGAAAGAGCAGCTCGCTCTTTTCGAAAAATCTGCTTGTAGTCTAGACGCTCTCTTTCAAAAGAAGCTTTTTTTTTCGAAAGAAGAGTCTTTCGAAAAAGCCTCTTTTGAAAGAGGCTTGTAGTCTAGACGTAGTCTAGGTGAGAGAGTCACTAGAAACTGAACATTATTGAAGACTAAAATTCTATGTCCCCGGTTCCACAGATGCTTCCCTTTAGTGCAGCTATTTTATTCAGGATGAGCTCACATCCTAAGGATAGAGGCCATCGCCATTATTATTGATGCTAATAAGAAACTGCTGAAAAAAGATAAGTAGTAAACTTCACACTATCCATTTCATAAGATTGACTAGCGAGGATGCCTTTCTAAGGATTTACATATCTTTAGGTCAGTGGTCTCCAACCTTTTTAACCACAAGATCACTTTTTCTAGTTAAGTGCAATGTAAGATCTACCTCAAACCCAAATAACTTTGCCCAGTTTCCTTTCCCCCCCTTCTCTGAGGCCCCGCCCCTGCTTCACCCCTTCTCCGAGGCCTCACCCTGCTCACTCCATCCCTCTTCCTCCCCGAATCTCATTCACTTTCACCAGGCTGGGATAAGGGGTTGGGGTGCAGGCTCTGGACTTGGGCCAAGGGGTTTGGAGTATGGGAGGGGAGGACCTGAAGGAAGGAAGGTGGGGTGAGTTCTGGAGTGGCCATGGGGATTTGCCTGGGGAGAATAGGGTTGGAGGCTCGATTCCTGCCCCTGCCCACCCTGAGAGCAGTCATACATCCAACACAGGCTGCTGCAGGGATGGAGCTAGCTCCCCCATTAGGAATGCAAGATAAAGGAATGAGGTGTATCAGTAGTTCGAATTAGAGAGCCTAATTCGAACTACCTACTCCGTGCCGCGTTTAGCCGTGGGCACGGAGTCCGCACTAACGGGGATTTAAAAATGGCGGCGCCTGGCAAGATGCAAATGAAGCCCAGGATATTTAAATCCCGGGCTTCATTTGCAACTTCGAATGCCTCCATTAGCTACCCTAGTTCGAACTAGGGTGGCAGTGTAGACATACCCAGAGATATTTAAGAGACACATGGATATTAGAACAGCTGCTGATGCTTTTCTTCATCATCATAATCTTTTTCTATATGGAATGCAAACATTGTTCCATAACCTTGCTATGATACAAGCAGACTTGCTCCCCTGTGGGCTGCTTCTCTGATCGAGGAAAAATTTTTGTAGACGTTTAGAAGATGCTTGTTTCAGATGGCATGGCATTCTTTGGAATCTTTAGCGCTGCTACTTGATCTGCTGTGTGACATTGTCCAGCATGTGTCCTTGGGTCTCATAGAGCTCAGGGATTAGAGATAAGCCATTTTTCCCTTCCGCGTTTTGGTCTGACAAACCCATCCTTTCTGGTAGGCTGAAGTGACTTAAGATTTTGAGGAAAAACTTTATTTAAACATCCTCATGAATATCCCTCTGAGTGCATGGACGTGTGCATTTTAAGTTTTTCATCTGTGATAGGTAATTTTTTCAGCTCTTTGTTTTCGTACATCCCTTTCTTGATCTGGCATCCTGCCACAGATTAATGTCCAGAAAAGATATAGATATTTTCATTCCTTATTTGGGTCTGAAGCTTTTGTAGCTTTTTGTATCACCCTCTTGCAGTGGTGTTAGCGTTATTTGTCAAAGGGCATATGGACAGGGTCTGACCATAAAGTTATTACACTGCTGTATCTTTTCTTCAGTAGATTATCGTTGCAATGGGAGGGTGCCAACAAGCATGAGGTACACAGGAAAAGCTTGCATTCAGTACTGCTGCTATTAGCTTTGTAACACTTTCTATAGCCTTGGACCAAAATATCCTGCTCCTGCTCACTGAATTCCTCAGCCGAAGAGTAGCCTATTAAAGGCAAGGTTAAGGTGTGACATGATCATTGTTTATAAGTACCTATGGGTATGTCTACACTACCCTGCTAGTTCGAACTAGGCAGTTCAAACTAGGCTTCCTAGTTCGAACTACCGTTACTCCTCATTCCACGAGGAGTAACGGTAGTTCGAACTAGGAAGCCTAGTTCGAACTGCCTAGTTCATGCCGCGTGTAGCCGCGCGGCACGGGGTTCGAACGAGCGGGGATTTAAAAATGGCGGCGCCCCGCTTATGCAAATGAAGCCCGGGAAATTCAAATCCCGGGCTTCATTTGCAATTGCGGTATGCCTACATTACCCCGCTAGTTCGAACTAGCGGGGTAGTGTAGACATACCCTGAGTGGGGAACAGACATCTGACAATAGATGGCTCTTTAGTCTAGCAAATGTATAACAGACTCAATAGCTGGAAGTAGAAGGTAGACATTCATATTAGTTATAAGATGCAAATTATTAACACCAAGAGTAATTAATCACTGGAACAATTTACTGGGGGCTGAAATGGAGCCTTGATCATTGAAAATTTTTAAATCAAGACAGGATGAATGAGGAAACTGAGCTACAGTTCCCAGGAAGAATTGGGGCAGAATATCCAAACTGAAATATTTCAACTTTTGGTCATTTGGCTACGTGGTGGAAAAATTGAAGTTTTCTGTGGAAAGTAGACATTTTTTATGTGAAAAATTGTATTAAGTCAAACATTCAATTTTCTAGTTAAAAATAACTGTTTCAATGGAAATTTTTCAGCCAACCCTACTCAGTTAAAACAATTAAGAATGTTTAGTAATTTGTTCTAGTTATTTTATTAGAGGGGTATGGAAATGTTAACTAATCCATCCAGAAGGAATTTCAAAATGCCCAGCAAATGTCCATAAAAGCTGGATAGGTTGGACCTCCCTGGTCCAGCACCCTCGGGACCTGAGCTGTCCTGAACCAGGGAGTTTGCCAGATCAGGAGAGGTCAGTGCTCCCCTGCTGGCTGCCCGCTTCTCTGGTCCTCTCCCTAGGGCTCCCTGCCCTGCTCTAGCCTCTCTAATGCTGGCCCAGCAGGGGCTCCTTACACTGCTCCCAGCCGGGACTGCCTGGCTGCTGTGGCCCTGCTGTCGCAGTGTGTTCCCCGGAAGGGGCTATCCAGCTACCCCGCCCCTCTGCTAGAGCCAGCCCCATTGTGGCCAGCGATTCCCTGGGGTTCCCCAGCAGGGCTGCCTGCCTCCGCCACCCCTGCTTCAGCCAGGGCATTCTCGGCTGGTGCTGCCCAATCACCCTGGCCCTGCTGCCACCGGGGGTTTCTCGGGGTTCTGGCAGGGGCCACCTGGCTGCCACCAGTGCTGTTGCTGCCAGAGGTTCCCTGGCCAGGCCTCTCACCACTGCCATGCCCTCTGCAGCTGGGGGTTTGTTGGCTGGAGCAGGGGCTCCCCAGCCATGCCTGGTCCCTTTGGCATTGGAGGTTCCCCAGCCAGGTCAAGGGCTCCCCAGCTGCTGTCTGATACAGCCGCTGTTGGTCCAGCCTGAGCTCTCCAGCTCCCACATTGTCTCCCACTGCCACCTCCCATGCTCTTTGGTCAAGCAACAAGTAGCCGTACCAGAGAGTCCTGGATTTGGGAGGTTCAACTTGTACTTAGTTTTGTTCTGTTAATTAGAAAATAAATAACTCTCCTTCATTGTAAGAACTACGCATTTAGATTATTACTATGTACTAGCGAGAAGAATCAAGATGAAATCATTATGAAATATAATGCTATGAATAAGAATCAGTAACTCTTCAAAAATGTATATGTCCAACGGCATTATTGGATGGTTCCCATGTTCTCACGGGGTGGAAAAAGAAATTGTATTAAATTCCTTTTGAAAACTTGAAAATTTAAATTGCTTTCAGTGTCACTGATAAATTCAAAATGTCTCTGTGAGTTTGTCTAGATATAAATCTTATTTATGAGTTCACTTGCAATTCCCCAGTGAACTTTTCAGTGAATATTAGCAGTGTGTTGATTTCATTTTTCTGTGATTGGCTCTGAATATCAATAAAAAGTTAATCAGCTCACACGTGTTCCTTCATTGCCCACCCATATTCTGGAGCAGGTATGGGCAAGATAACTCTCCCAGGGAATGTCTACACTACAGCACTAATTCAAACTAACTTAATTCGAATTAGTTAATTCGAACTAAGCTAATTCGAAATAGTGCATCTAGACCTAAAAACTAGTTTGAATTAGCATTTTGCTAATTCGAACTAGCATGTCCACATTGAGTGGACCCTGAACTGGGGTTAAGTCTGGCTGGAAGCAGTGCCGGCAGGGCATCAGATTAGGACTTAGAGCATGGAGCTGCTGTCTCAGGCTAGCCAAGGGCTGTGCTTAAAGGGACCCGACCCCCACCCCAGACAGACAGTTCTCAGGGGTTCCCCGCTCGCTTGTCTAACTCGATGAGGGACAGCAAAGCAGTCCTGGCTTGGAGTGCCCTGAATGCCCACACTCGGCACATCACAGCACTCGGCCATCAGCCCAGCTGCACTTGCCGCAGGCTTCCATCCGGGGGGGCGGGGAGTCAATCGGGGAGCTGCAGGAGAGCTTCCACCCAGAGGAGCCACCCCAGTCCTCCCCATCGGGGGCTCATACCCCATTCCTCCCTCACCTCCTTCCACTTACCCCTCCCTAACCCCCCTTCCTGATGTACAAAATAAAGGACATGTGTGTTCAAAAATAGAAACTCTCTTTATTGAACAAAACTCAGGGAGACTGGAAAAAGGAGGTGGGAGAAGAGAAAGGGTGGGAGAGGGGAGGGCAACTAAAATGATCAGGGGTTTGGAACAGGTCCCATATGAAGAGAGGCTAAAGAGACTGGGACTTTTCAGCTTAGAAAAGAGGAGACTGAGGGGGGATATGATAGAGGTCTATAAAAGCATGAGTGGTGTGGAGAGGGTGCATAAAGAAAAGTTCTTCATTAGTTCCCATAATAGAAGGACTAGAGGACACCAAATGAAATGAATGGGTAGCAGGCTTCAAACTAATAACAGAAAGTTGTTCTTCACAAAGCAAATAGTCAACCTGTGGAACTCCTTGCTGCAGGAGGCTGTGAAGGCTACAGCTAGAACAGAGTTTAAAGAGACGTTAGATAAAGTCATGGAGGTTGGGTCCATGGAGTGCTATTAGCTAGGGGGTAGAAAGGCCAGGGACACCATCTGTTTGTGGAAGGCTGGAGATGGGTGGCACGAGACAAATGGCTTGGTCATTGTCTTCGGTCCGTCCCCTCCGGGGTCCCTAGTGTTGTCCGCTTGTCTGCCCCTTTAAGGTATCCGGGGCTGGGAGGGGGGCAGACAAGATTCCCTGGTGGTGCCCAGAGTGGCCACCAGGGCAAGCTGGGGAGAGCTAGCCTCCCACTAGCTCAAATTAAGTGGCCACACAGCCCTTAATTTGAACTACTTAATTCGAACTAGGCTTAGTCCTCGTGGAATGAGGTTTACCTAGTTCGAACTAAGCGCTCTGCTAGTTCGAATTAAGTTTGAAGTAGCGGTTTGTATGTGTAGCGCCTATGAAAGTTAATTCGAACTAACGGCTGTTAGTTCGAATTAACTTTGTAGTGTAGACATACCCCCAGATCCACTGAGCCACCAGATCCGGTCCACGGACCCTCCCTGCCAAGACCCTCAGGCATGCAGCAGCCGCTGTCTTAAGCACAAGGATGCTCCATGTGGGAGTGGGGTAGCTTCATGTTCTCTCCCCAGCCTAATCCTCAGCTCCTATTGGCTGGTAGTCGCTGACTGGAAACAACTGGCCAATAGGAACAGACCCCAGCCAATCTCTCAGCCCCTATTGGCCAGAAACAGCCAGCCAATAGGAGCTGAGAGACTGGCCTGGGGGAGGGGAGCAGTGCAAGCCCCTCCCCACTCTCAGAACTGAGAGCCAAGTGGAGGGAGCAGGCTATAGTTTTAAGCCATCTGTGGCTGTAGCAGGCAGGGAGACCAGTCTGCCTTGGAGTACAGCAGGGCTGCTGGCAGGGAGATGCTTAGCTAAGTGCCTCCCAGCCAGAGCCTGTCTCTGGCACCCCTGCCTCTCCTGCACCCCAACTCCCTCCCCCAGGTCAACATCCAAATCCTCTGCACCTCCTGCCCCAGGTCACAACTCCTCCCCAGACCCTGTACCCCCTTGTATGTCCCTCCCCCAGGCCAGAATCTTCTCCCGCACCCAGGCCCCCTTCCTGACCCTACACCTTAATCCCCTGCCCCAGGTCACAACCCCCTCCTTCACCCAGACTCCCTCCCAGACCTCACACCGTCTCCTGCATCCCAGTTTCCTACCTCATGAGCCCTTCTGCACCCAACCTCCATCCTAGACTGCACACCCCCTCCATAGAAAAGTGCGGCCCTTGATCACTTTCCAAAACATTGGAGTGTTCCCCCCCCCCCCATCAAAAATTATTGCCCACCCCTGTTCTGGAGGGGATTCTTTTCTGTTCTTCTTCAAGTGCTTGCTCACATGCATTCCAATATGTGTGTGTGCACACTATGTGCATAGTCGTCGGAAGATTTTCCCTAGTGAGTGGTACTTGTCTTGGCAGTCCCCTACAGCGTTATATAGATGCTGTCTATTCTCCCCTGCTGACCCAGTGCCTAGTCAGTTCCTTCCTTCTGCCAGTGACAGTCACTGGCACTTCTGACCTCTTGCTTTACAAGTCATCAGTCTCTTGGTTATGTAGTTGTTGTTCTTCTTGCAGTTGTAGTACAGGCAGTCCCTGGGTTACGTACAAGATAGGGACTGTAGGTTTGTTCTTAAGTTGAATTTGTATGTAAGTCGGAACTGGTACATATTGTAGGGGAAACTCTAGCCAAACATTTCTCCAGAGCTCAGTTTTATTCTCCCACACCTCACTTCCCTCAGTCCTTTATTCTCAAGCTGAGGTGTCTGCTGAGAAAAGCCGCTCCACGTCTCCCTGGTCTGCTGGGGGGGGGGGGGGACTAGCTTCGCGTCTCCCTGGTCTGCTGGGGGAAAGCAGCTAGTGCAGGGTTGCCTCACCCCGTTTGTAAGTAGGGAAAAGTGAAAGAAGTGGAGGCCTACTGGGGCCTTTCTCCTAGCAAGAGATCCAGCTGAGACCTAGAAGTTGTGTGGCCTGTGTCCCAGCACCATTGTGTGGGTCCCGGTTGTGTGGGTTGAGAGCCCCTCTGTCCTGGCACCATTCACTCTAGCCCCTATGGCAGGGCTGTCGAGTCAGGTCTTGGCCCTGGTCTGTGCTAGGTAGTGATTTCGAAGCAGCTGCTCTTATTTCCAAATAAGAAGTGGAGCGTTCACACTGCCAAACCCATTAGTTTGAAATAAGTGGCAGGTTACTTGAAATAATAACTCCTGCTTTCCACAAGGAATAAGGGTATGTCTACACTACCCCGCTAGTTCGAACTAGCGGGGTAATGTATGCATACCGAACTTGCTAATGAAGCCCGGGATTTGAATTTCCCGGGCTTCATTAGCATAAAGCCGGCGCCGCCATTTTTAAAAGCCGGCTAGTGCGAACCCCGTGCCGGCGGCTACACGCGGCACGGGCTAGATAGTTCAGATAGTTCGGAATGGCTACGTAGTTCGAACTATCTAGCCCATGCCGCGTGTAGCTGCGCGGCACGGGGTTCGCACTAGCCGGCTTTTAAAAATGGCGGCGCCGGCTTTATGCTAATGAAGCCCGGGAAATTCAAATCCCGGGCTTCATTAGCAAGTTCAGTATGCATACATTACCCCGCTAGTTCGAACTAGTGGGGTAGTGTAGACATACCCTAACTTATTTTGAAATAGTGTGGATGCTCCACTGTTGCTATTTTGAAATAACTACTCTCCTGGGTTATTCAAAATAATTACTCCCCGATACTTCCTGGGGCTCTAAATCAAGGTAGAGCATCCACCTTAAGGACACGTCTACACAACAGAACTAAACTAGAAATGAGTTACACAACTTAAGCACTCTTCCACCCGACTTCTCTTACTCCCCATACAATGGGGTTTACAGAAATCGGAGTAAGGAGCCCGTTATTTTTTTAATTTATTTTGAAATAATGGGCTTGCTGTGTAGACGTGCAGTGCGTTATTTTGGAATAACTGACATTCTGAAATAACGCTGCTGTGTAGACACAGCCTAAGGGAGCCTGCCTCAGACTAATTTTGAGGCTTCCCTGTAGTGCGAATACGCTATTTCGAAATAGTTATTTCGGGAGTTATTACTTTGAAATAGTTTCCTAGTGTAGACATGCCCTTGGTGGGCTTTCCTGTGCGCAAGGTGTTGGAGGAGGACCTGGATCTCCCCTCCACACTGAATACATTTGAGGCAGCTAGAGACCTGACGCAGCTCAACACTGCTGCTCACGGTCCTTGCAGCACTGCCTGTGACTATGTCTTTGGCACCTCACGACTGACCCTCAGCACTGACACACGCACACCAAATGTTGTACCCTGGGCACCACCACCAGTGGCAGTGCTCCTGCTCCTTGGCACTACTTGTGGCACATGTTGTTCCACCCTCAGCTGCTCCGGCACCAGGACTAGTTTTGGCTGCAAGTGCAGCTCAGCGCCACAGCAAACCAGCCCCAATGAGCCATCACAGCCATTCCCCCTCTCCCCCATACCAATACCTTCCTGTTCTGCCTCTTGTAATCTGGCTCAGTGTACACTTCTGATTTGGACACCGATTCTTTTGTCTCTCACAACTTGTAGTGCTGGTCTCAATCTCAGTACTGCCAGGCTGACTGTTCCTGCTCAAGGTAGTGTCATCCTTTCATGTCAATCAGGATATTTTTCTGCCCATCTTCTTCCTGAAGCCCCATGGGAGTGACTGCAACAATCCTCGGAAGTCAGGTGTGCCCTGGTTTTTTACATCAAGTGTGCCAAGACGTTTTGCAAATCACTACAGCTCTTCGTAGCTCTAGCTGCCCACCGTGTCTCATCCTGGATCACATTATGTCTTAAAACCTGCTATAAACTGGCCAAACTCCCAGTCCCGCTTCTGACGGCTCACTCAACCAGAGTGCAGGCATCCCCGGCGGCATTCTTGGCACAGGTCGTTCACAAAGCAGGAACATAGTCCTCCTTTACTGCAATTAGGCTATCACCTAGCAGGCCTGGGATGATACTGTCTTCAGTAGGGTGGTTCTGCAATCAGCAACCCATTGAAGTCCAGCCCCTGCTCCACGCAAACTGCTGGTAAGTCACATATTGAAATGCACATGAGCAAGTATTTGAAGAAAAACGGATCACCTGCCTTTTGTAACTTGTTCTTTGAGACGTGTTGCTCGTGTCCATTCCAAACCCTCCCACTTGCCCTCTGTTGGAATGTTCCAGCCAGAAAGAACAAGGCGGTCACGAGGTCAGCAGGGAAGTATATACAGCTCCATGGGGGTGCCGCTCTAGGAGCTCAACAACCGACCCAACAGGTACCACTAGGAAAATCTTCCAACCGTGCACGTGGTGCACCACATATTGGCGTGGACATAAGCAACACATCTTAAAGAACAATGGGTATAAATGGTAGGTAACCTGTTTTTCTAACAGGGAAGTAAATATATGATATTACATGTTTCATGCAACAATTGCTCTAGTTATAACATTAATGATTCACAGTTGTGAATGGGTAGATGGGAAACTGTCTACGTAAACATGAATTGAAAACGAGAAGATTCTCAACAGCATTGGCCCATGCCATGAGAAGGTTTGAGAACCCATGCTATAGGCAGGTAGATGTCTTTTTTTATAGAATGAATTATGCTTTTTGTTTGGCACTATTAATAATGATAATAATAATAATAAGCTTAGATCAATATTTTTTCTTTGAGGTAGGAAAGAGGCTCTTGAACTGTTATTTTGCTATTCCTGAGTTTGTTGTATTGCTGTTATCCTGAAATGCAAAACAGCAGAAGCTATCTCCAGAATACCAGCATTCTAGAGCATTGACCCATCAAAGTGCTGTATATTGGACATGAGAAATGCCATAGAAGGTCTGGTGAGTTTTCATATGTTTGCTTTAGATAAGCTCTCTTTGTCTTCAGGGTCTGAAAGGGGTTTCTTCTGAATCTTGTAAAATATTTAAATTATTTTCTCTATTTGATCCTGACTCAACAGCAAGAATTTCATTCTGTTTCTTCTAATCGTCACCCTAGACAATTCACTGGTTTGCATCAGTGCAAAAATCTTTATTTAATTTTAGAAATCCTGATGGGCGGACAGTGCCACATCTTGTATTTCATAAAATCAAACAGCCTCATATTTGCCTAAGATACATGCGCCAAACAACTACACTTCAATAGCATTGCACTGGTTTTGTTTTGGATTCATTTTTACCCTGGAGGAAGAGGTACAAATTTCCGCCGTATAAGAATATTAATTATATCTGTCATCTTGAATAATTTTGGAGGGAGAGTGTTTGTAGGGAGAGATTTAGGAATACTCTACTGAAATGTTCCAATAAAACAGTTTGTCTAGGGAAAAGGAGTATTGGAAATGTAAATGTTGTTTTTCTAGGTCACCTTAGTATGATGATTTTTATTTTATTTTTTTAAAATCAGGCCTAACCCCTTTTCCTGTTACTGTTCTGCTCTCTTCATAACTTTACATTGGTTGTTTTCTGCCATGATTTTTAATGGCAATAACATAAATTTATTTTAATGTGAATACAGGCTAATTGAGAAAACGTTGTGATGGTCGTGCTGGGAGGTAATTTATCACCAATTAGGTATCCTTCATCAGTGACTTACAAGATATACTCCGTTATAAACCCCGTACAAGCCAATAAGGTCATCATAAATAAATGGAGTGACTTTCACATAGGGCAGCTCACCGTAACTGAGTGGCCCTCCCTCCCTGGGCCTGCTTGGATCAGTTAACAAAGAAGTGACTAGCAGCTGCTCTCCATCAAAGGGCCCTTGCCATGGATGGAATGGAGAGAGAAGCTGCCTCTGTCATTTGTCGCTTCGGGAGGGGGAGAGAGAAGCTGCAGATTCGAAAGTAGCCTTTCCCCAAACTGTTACAGAAGCGGACCTTCTAAAAGCTCCCTAGGAATTTGGGCAGACACGTTTAATCTTATTCGCTGGTGTCTATGGCATAGTGTTTATTTGAGCTGGGCAAATGCAGAAACAGATTTCTGTTAAAATATTTCTGTGTACACATTCTGATTTTTAAAGTGAATTTAGCTGAGGCACGTTAACACCTCTTCTCTATTTCCTTTGCGCAGGCAATCAAGACATTATTTTATATTCAAAAGGACATGTAGAAAATTAATTTTAAGCTTCTCCATTTGAGTATTCACATTGGCAGTAGCATTTTCCATTGTATGCAAGGGGACACTGCTTGACGAAACAGGGGAACAGAGTTTCCCCAACCGGAGTCCTGGCACAGTGGCAATTCCAACACACTGGAACGTGACCACACCCTTTGCTGCTAGCCCCACACATGCAGTTATTTTGTGCCAGTGTGGTGATGATGGGAAAATTATAGTAATCTAAGTGCAATGTGCTGTTCTGTTTTATGCGGGATGGGATGCTTCTTAAAAGCAGGGTTCCAAAATCCTCTTGCAGCCAGGACCACATGTGCACAAGCTATTATCTGCTGCAAATATTATACAAAAAACGGAAATGTTAAGACTGCACACAGACAACAAATCTTATAGACTCATAGACTTTAAGGTCAGAAGGGACCATTATGATCATCTAGTCTGACCCCCTGCACAGTGCAGGCCACAGAATCTCACCCACCCCCTCCTAGAATAATCCTCTCACCTATATCTCAGATATTGAAGCCTTCAAATACTTTGAAGACCCCCAGATGCAGAGATCCTCCAGCTGTGATCTGTGCCCCATGCTACAGAGGAAGGCGAAAAACCTCCAGGGCCTTTGCCAATCTACCCTGGAGGAAAATTCCTTCCCGACCCCAAATAGGGTGATCAGCTAAACCCTGAGCATGTGGGCAAGACTCACCAGCCAGACACCCAGAAAGTTCTCTATAGTAACTCCTATCATCCCTCCATTGACCTATTTCCCACTGATAATGAATGGTCAATGTTATTTAATCAAACCATCCCCTTCATAAACCCATCTAGTTTAATCTTGAAGCCAGATCGATCTTTTGCCCCCACTACTTCCCTTGGAAGCCTAATTTTTCTAGGAATGATGCTTCAGTCAGGGCTTCTGGTCCAGAAAGGAAAAAAGTTCACAACTTCTACTCGCCTGTTACCTCTCTCTGAATAATTAAATCTCTGTGGCCATGTCTACACTAGGAGATTATTTTGAATTTACTATATTCGACTTCTGGGCACCGATTTTACAAATTTGAAGTTCCATGTCCTCAATACGGGGAAGAATCTAATGCTGTCCAAAGCAGGCACCATTAATGTGGACTGTCTCAGACTCAGAGCCCCAGGAAGCACTCCAGGAAGCTGTGCGAGGACTACCACAGACCAATTAGTTAGAATTAGCATCCACACTAACATTATTTCCGATTTACAAGTCCAGGAATAGCAATATTCCTCCTGAAAAGCAGGACTACAGAGTTTGAATTCCACAGCCCCTTAGTCCAGAATAGTGGGTTTGGTAGTGTGGATGCAATGCTTACAAAATCAACCTTGGGGAGCTGACTTCAGACTATGGTCCTAGCATAGACCAGACCTGGGTAAATTCAAATATTAAATTCAAAGAAGTTGCAGTCAACTAAACTTGTAGAGTAAGAAATTCTCTGAATTATTTAATATTTATTTTTAATATTTTAGGATCTATTTTGTAAGTATCTTAAATTATTGGTCTGAATAAGATTTTGTAATTAAATATAAGGTAACATTATTTAATTGTTCCAATTGCTTTTGATATTTGAAAGTTTCACTTTAAGTAGCAGATTCCTTTTGGTATAGGCTTTTGTATGTTTGCTTAGTTTTAAAAGGTACTACTGTTTCCTATTCAAGCAGTGCATTAACTAAACTGTGTTCTAAGGTTTCCCTGTTGTGACAGAGAAATGCCATAATCTCTTCTTGCTCCAAACAATATGGGCAGGTCTGGCAGCTGACAAGAACTGGCTTATAAAAAGGATTCTTGAGAATTTTCTAACACAGCTGTATTGACAAGAAATCCAGTTCTGCTTGAACAACACTGTTTTGTTTTCCAGGGATGAAATACAGTCACCAGTGCAATAACAGAATGATATCATGTTGTCCATTGAAATCCCTTAGCAACTGATTCAATATTTACAGAAAAAACCCATCAGATGGAACTGCAGACTGTCACTAGCAACTGTAGCTCTCTTGGTTCTTACTACATATTAGACCGTGGCCTTTTTTTTAGATAGGTCGCAGTTAAGATTTTTACACATGATGATTCAGTTTTGCTTGTGAATGACAAACTTATTTTCTCATTGTTCTTTTCTATCGGCAACCATTTTTAGCTCTGGAAGTTGGTTTGGCAAGCAGATTGCACTTCTAGCATCTGGGAAGATCCTAGAGCTCCAATTTTTAAAGATATAGAATGGGAGAGACTGTTCCCTAGAGAGTGTACTGTACCTTCAGAGGCTCTAGTTTGGCATAACATTCTACCATCTACATTTCCATTATCAAAGAAATACTATTCAACAGCATTACCCCAGAACACCGTAATAATGCAACCATAGGCTGTGTCTACACTGGCATGAATTTCCGGAACTGCTTAAAATGGAATACTATTCCATTTTCAGTTTTTCTGGAAAAGGAGCGTCTACATTGGCAGGCTGCTTTTCTGGAAAAGCCCTTTTTCCGGAAAAGCGTCTGTGGCCAATGTAGACGCACTTTTCCGGAAAAGACTACTGGGCTGTCTACACTGGCCCTTTTCCGGAACAGTGTTCCGGAATAAGGACTTATGCCCGAGTGGGAGCAGAATAGTTTTTCTGGAATAGCGGCTGATTTTGTACAGTAGAGCATCGTTGCTTTTCCGGAAATTCAAGGGCCAGTGTAGACAGCTCACAGCTTATTCCGGAAAAGCGGCTGATTTTCCGGAATAAGTGGCCCAGTGTAGACACAGCATAGTGTTCTAGACCCATCGCTAGAGTATTTTTCAAAACAGGGAGTTCTGTAGCTATCCTCATAGTGTTGATCATTATGGCATTGTGAACAATTATATGTGCATTTTTCTGTGCATCTCCAGCTCAGTGGACATCCCTTGATATAGTATGTTTCATGCTAAAGGGCTGATTCTGCACCAGACTGCGTGCTCTCTGCTACGTTGGACTAATAGTTGAGGGTGCTCAGCATGTTCATAACATTGACCATGCAGCTAAGAGGATGCATCAGGGATGGTCTTATTGTTTTAGCATATGACAGCATTGTGCATAAGGTAATGGCCGTGTTTATATTAGCATATACTAAAGATGATGTTTGCATGCTTTTTAGACACCATGTATGAAAAGCAAGATGGCAGCAGTTTACCCACCGTAAGAAACAGATATGGAGGGAGGGAGAAATAAGCCTGAAGAACAGAGAGCTCCATAGGAACCCAGAAATCAGTGGTACTGATTCTTCCTTGCTCAGTTTCTCCCTCAAGAGAGTGGCAGGAGTTTAGGAATCTCAGTCTCAGCTCTCCCTCCCTCTGGGAAACATGAAGTCTCCTGCACGGCATGCCCAGGAATTGGCCTGTACATGTGGAGCTGACTGGCTGGTTCAGTCCTGTGATGTTTGATGGTTCCCTCCGATGGCCATTTGACCTTGACTGCCACAGTCAGAGGATTCCTCTGCAGGGTCTGTCACTTCCTAGCCACTCTCAGAAGTAAAGGATCTTGTGAGTATCCAGCCTTTGCCTTTGGAGGTGCTGCTCCTCTGACATGGTTACTCTTGCTCTCAGGGTAAAGGCCTGTTCTCTCCTTTGCTTCATTCCTCTCCATCATCTCCTGGAACAGAGAGTCAGTATTTGTGTCCTCGTTCTCTTCCTTTCTCCTCCCCATCCCTGATTCCTTTGGCTTCTCCCTCCTAAACTCTTGGATCCATTACTCAATTTCTCTCTCCTTTAAATCCAAGTACAGTATGTGTCCCTGCTTCAGTTGATGCCTCTTTCCTACAAATGTGGCTAATCAGGCATCTTATAGAGAGCAAACAATAAGGCAGCTCCACCTAGAGCTGCCTCCCCCTAAGTGTACAGAAATAGGCTTAAATTTGTATTGCTCCATTTGATGCTGTCCAATAATCTGTCCAGCCCTTAGGCTTCACTTACTTTGCACTTGCCTGTCTGAAAAAGTGAGCATCTCTTTTGTTACGTACTTGTTTGCATGGGTGCAAGTCTGGTCTACACATGCAGGCATTTAAGTATTATTATTTAAGAGGAGAAACAGGACTAAAAATAATAGATGTTGCAACATGGCTGAGTTTCAAGAGTAACTTCAAAGTCTGACATTTTCAGGCTTTTGAAAGCTTCATTTCTTCACCTTAATATTTTAGTGACATTAGTTTTTCCAATTTTAGTTTCCCTGATTTTTCTTTTTTTTTTTTTTTTAAAAAAAGCAGCTGTTTGACTTGCAAAGCACAGAAGATGTCCTGATTTTAGCAGCAATCAGAAAACCAAAATTGGTAATAGTCTAAGAGAAGTAGCCATGTTAGTCTGTAACTTTGAAAACAATGAGTAGTCATGAGCGAGCTTTCATGGGCAAAACCCACTTCTTCATCTCATCTGAAGAAGTGGGTTTTGCCCACAAAAGCTCATGATACTATCTACATATATATATTTGTTAGTCTCTAAGGTGCCACAAGGCTACTTGTTGTTTTCCAAGTTGGTAATGTTTTTTGTTTTGTTTATTATCCGCACATGCCTGTGTAGGTCAGGACTTCACAGGGGTAAGAATGCAGTCCTTTATGGTCTAGGCACCCTGGGCCCACTTGGCTTTTGGCTATAAGGCTCTGTCCACACATATGGCTTTCATGGAGGTGTGCAGGAACCCAAGAGAAAAATTAATTGCATCTTTTAATGCAAATAGAGGAAAATGCCAACTCAAAACTTTAATATTTTTAAAACTCCTGAACTTTACACTGGGTTTGTTTTACTCTGCCATGTCATGGAGCACTGTCAAACAAGCCAAGTCTGGAGTTTCTGGACCAGCTCACCACCTGGTGTAAGTCAGCACAGCAGCTCTGTTGACGTTAGTGGAATGATGCTTATTGATGCCAGAGGATCTGGCCTGCTAGCTACCTTTCCATTGTACAGTTGCAGTCTGCTTCAAGCATACACGGAAAGTGCACCTGTTTTATGCTCCCTCAATAGAAAATCAACTTTCCAGAAGCAAAAGCGATCAGTTAATGGAGCAAAACCAAAGCTTAGCAATGGGCAATAAGGCTGGTCAACATAAGGGTGTCCTCATAAGCATAGGCCAGTCAAAGTAAGCCAGAAGAGTTAAACAGAAATCCCCCCAGATGGGGTGGAGAGCAGTATTCTCCCCTTTCTCTCTCTCCAGCAGCCTTTAGGCAACTCTTTCAGGAGAGCTGCAAGAGCGGCTGGAATTAACCCCTTGTGCCCTTTGGGCTCAGGAGTTGCGCTTGCTCCCATCACAGAGAGGCTGAGAACAAGCACGTCCCACCACCAAGAGCTCGGTCACATCTTTCTGACTGGCAGACTCCAGAATGGGGGTGGAGAGAGTCCGAGGGAAGGAAGCCGCCTCCTCAGGGCTGCACTCACAGATATTTCCTTGTGCCATTCTGTCAGATAGGGCTTAGGGGTCAGGGTGCCAGCGAGAGATGTGAAATGGCAACCTGGGCTCATTGGTTATCCTTCATGGTTACACCCAGGTTCCCAGTCCCTGCAAATGTCTGCTCCTGGAGAGCTACCTATCCTTCCCCCCCGCACTGCTGCCTCTCCCCTTGCTCCCCCACGTGTAACCATGTAACCGCCAAAATGTTCAGCAGTTACGTTTACTTACTTAAATGCATTGTTACCTCTCTAGTTCCCTCACCACCCTTGTGCCCACCCCCAAGCCTTCATACTCCAGAGGTTCAGTGGGAAAATAGGCCCATCCACCTGGATACCCCTTGCCACTTCAGCAACTCAGGCACATACCCTACACCTGACCAGGCCCCCCTGCCCTGTGTCTTGGTTTCCTTGGAGTTCTATTACAAGTGACACCCTCTTGCTTCAGCAGCCCTTCAGAGACTCCTTAAAGGGGCGCTTCCACAGCCTGAGGGGTGCATAGGAGGTGAAATGACTGGGAGCTATGTGTAAGTGCCATAGGGATAATCTGTTCCCCCTCCTTGCCCCTTCAGCTCAGTGAGTCTGGTCCTGCATGACTCCATGAGCCCACAGAGGGCCATCTGCAGAGCTCTTGGGAGAGGAAAAATAGGCCACTGCAGGCAGCAGAGCTCACACATACACATACACATACATGCGCACATGCACACACCCCTGGATCTGGGGGCGCATGCGTGTGTGTGTGTGCGCGCGCAGGCGCATTTTCCAAAGGTATTTGGGAAACTTATGAATGTCCGGCAACCATATTTCAGGCTTAAATATCAAGGTCTTGAGAAGTTCAAGGGCTGCTTCTGCTAGACCTCACATACTCTGTGGAAAAACTCCGCTTCCCCCTGCTGTGCCCTTTGTCAGTGAGAACAGGGTAGGGCTTCTGGGGAACTGTGAACTTTTCATGTATGTTTACACAGCAACAGGAGCTGGCGACTGGCCCGTGCTAGCCAACTTTGCCTTTGGGGCTGCTTCACGGCTGTGTGAACTTCCCGACTTGAGTTGGAACCTGGACCCTAGAACCGAGAGTGTTGGGCAAGGCCTACAGCTTTAGCTGCGTAGCACATCAGGACGGTTTGAGCCCAGTTTGAGCCCTGCCTCGCTTACTGGCAGAGTCCTGCTGCTGAAGCAACACCTCTGGTTATGCAAAGCGTGGAAGCATGTCAGATGGCTGCTGCTTTGCCTGACAGGGAAATTTCAATAAAATGCATGTAACAAGCAGATGGGGGTGTGTTTAGAAGGGTGAAAACAGCTACGTCTATAAAATAACAATTTGCAAGAGTTGCATTACACTCTGGCAATAGTTCTTCCCATGGAAGGAGATTTATATTGCAAAGGCAGCATTTCCAGCACAGAATGGGAAATTTGCGATGATTGCTATGGTAGCCTAAGTGACAATTTTCAGACTGGATTCTCCATTCAGATGTGGTTCTCCCTGCTCCTTGTTGAGTCTGTGCACTTGAGTTGAAATTACCTCTCCACCATAGCCTATGATCCCATGATCCCATGATTTTGCTATGGAAGAAGAGTCTCTTTAAAAATAAAATTAGGTGGGGGGAGGGGATTTATTGGGGAGTTGGATGTTTAGCACTGATCTGAAAAAATTGCACAGTACCTTTTGTAAAATGAATTGTGTCCCTTTTAGGAATGGGAGTCTTTAGCGCTGCTTATCTTGTGTAAGACAGAATAATTTCAATGCAAGCAATACAACTCAATGGTCACAATTTTACATGGGGCACTATAACTTACCTTTGCTGTGCATGTACTTTGTTGTGGTTGTTGGGACGTTAGTTAAGATTGCTGCTACTTTGGAGCCCCTCACTGGAACATGCAGAGTATATGTGTTCTATAGGCTGGGACAGGGAGGTAGCTGCTTTCCATGGACTCTTCACCCAGAAGGACTGTTGTTCTATTAAGAACTGGAAAGGGGCACAGTATTGTGCTCAGTTGTCATGCTTTCTTTCTCTGCTGTTTTCATTCTTATGACTGGGAAGAGGCCCAAGAATCCCACTGGTAGAGCCATCCCTGGTTCAGATGTGAATTACTTGAAATGTTTCATGTTTTCTGATCACTATATTTCTATATTAACTTGTGATTCAGTTAATCATTAGCTAACTTGCTTATTCTGTGTCATAAGAGGCTTGGGGGGAGCAAGAATCAAAACTATCTTCCAAACTGTGGAGCTTATTAAATTGATGTTGCAACATAATGTATGTTACATAGTTAAATGTGTCTGCCCTTCAAAACCTAGGTAACAAAAACCGACTGGTGTGTTCAGCATAACACCATTGAGAAATTCCACACAAACGTTTTCGATTTTGCTGCTTGCTTCCAGGTCCTACTACTAATTATTTCATTGCTATCCAATATCAACATCTACCTTGTTTCAGTGTGGTTATGTCATTTTGGCTACGTCTAGACTGCAAGTCTCTTTTGAAAAAAAGCGTCTAGACTACAACCAGTACTTTCAAAAAAGCAAGCCACTTTTTCGAAAGAGAGCACACAGGCAGTCTGGATGCTCTCTTTCGAAAAAGCACAGTTTGCATTACATAGCGCCTTTTTTCGAAACAGCACTTTAGAAAAAAGGCATTCTTCCTTGTAAAACAAGGTTTTCCGCGGTCAAAAAAAACTGCCCCATTCTTTCGATTTACTTTCGAAAGAACGCAGGAGCAGTCTAGACGCAGGGGAAGGTTTTTTTTTCTTTGAAAAAAAGGCCACTTTTTTTCGAAAAACCCTGTAGTCGAGAGACACCTTATGTGATCTTATCCACCTATCCTTTTCTTTGTGGCAAAGCATGCAATCGTGACATACATCTACTATATGCATTTCAACCAATTTGATCATTATAGATGCTGTGTGTGGCAAATGCTATTGACGGTAACATACTGCTTCTCTTTTAACATCCTTGTCACATCCTTTTAAAGTTCTCAAAAGTTCTAATTTCTTTAAGTTTTAACGCAGGGTGCTAGTTTTTAAATTTCAAGTAAAATTGATTGAGCCATTTTAGGATTCTCAAAGGTTGAAAAATATACATTTTCCACTATGTTATTGTATATGTATAATTTACCCTATGTAACTTAGAATGTCTGAATTTTCAGTGTTCCATATCACTCTCTAAGGCCACTGGCAACTAAGTTTTGCTCCTAGGGAACTTCATAGAGCAGATACAGCTCAAAATTCCACCTTTTCAGCTCTGAATCTGTGGGATGGTTTTCTTGAAATCCAAATCACAGTTTTAGAGGTGAGAGGTCATGACACACTTGTGTTGGTCACATTCATATTAAAGATGAAAAGCCTTAGAAACAGACAACTTTTGCAGCACACAAAACTCTTTGCAGCCAGAGCTATGGCAGTGGAATTGCATGAATGTTACTGAGACAGTAATCTGGTCAGTATAAAGACTTAATTTTGCAACCTTCTCTTCCAAGAGATCTTTACTCATGCATGTCATCTCATAATAGTCTGTGGGACTCCCAGTTGCATGTGTCAGGACATATTAGGAGATCGGGCCTTTAATTATTAAGTGGCTCACACAGCTTTGTGAATGTGATGCTTTTTCTTTGATTACACTTCATTTGCTTGTCTCTTTTCCTAGTATCATTTTCTACTTGATTTTACTCCATTTAAAATACTCCACATCCTGGAAAATTTTGCCTTTCCAGATGTAACCTCTGTCTCCCGCCTAGTTTGGCTCCCACCTAAACCAAACAAGATTGTGATTTTTGCTTCTCAAATTTTCCCCTACCTTTTTGTCTTCTGTTATATCCTCTGCTTGATTAACTATTCATTGTCTAGTCTTGTCCCCTCTGCCTGTGGTTACAAACGTAGTAAATGCACTTCAAATCCATGCAATGTCGAAAGAGTTTCCATTGCTCTATTTTGGGGTACCCATGTCAAGTGAATTTTGTCTAGTTGTTCACTATGGTAACATTCTTTTTAGGACATCTTGAGTCTCCTTCAGTCATTCATCATCTAAGATGGAATCTCCATCACCGGAGGTTGTGGAATCTCCATCATTGGTGATATTTAAGAGTAGGTTAGACAGACGCCTGTCAGGGATGATCTAGACTGTGCTTGGTCCTGCCGTGAGGGCAGGGGACTGGACTTGATGATCTCTCTAGGTCCCTTCCAGTTCTAGTATTCTATGATTCTGTGATCTAAATGACACTAAACATCTTGAATATATAATTGGTATTGGCATAAGGAATAAAGGGCCAAGTCCTCATCTGATGTAAATCAGCATCACTACATTGAATTCAGTATCTAGCTATACCAGTTTACACAGTGAGGATCTGGCTCAAAGACAATAATTTCACTGTCATACCCAGACACTGTATATGTTGATATGGGCACAGATGGTGCAAGAAGCTCAGAATTTCTCTTTACTAAAGTCATTTGATGAACAGGACTGCTTTCCCCCACCTGTCTAGTGATATTTATGCACTCTGCACATGTGAGCTGTTCCAAACTTTCATCTTCAAAGTAGCAGGAACAGAATGAGTACCATTGCCAGCCAAAGAAAATTGGAGTAAATCCCCAAAGAAATTATTTATAAAATGTAAATCGCTTACAATAATGAATGTAATCCTGTCGAACAAGTTCTTAATTACAGTAACCTAACAATCATCTGTTGATTTTTATAGAATACCACAAACACAGCCTCAGCATTTTTATAATGCATATATTCTCAAAGGATTATGATGTTGAGAAATGTATGGACAGAATTAGTCTCTCGTTCACTGAATAGTACATTCTTTTACATGCAGGGATAAACTGCAGTTCATTACTTTCAATTTCAATTATTAAATAGTAATGGCGTGTGCGTTTGGCATGTGTTTGTGTGTGTTAACTGAACCAATTCTGCAGAGTTTCTGTACAATTTTTCTCTTGCTTTCAGTTGCACTTGAATATTGTGCTTGCAATGAGATTATACAGTTGAAAATGGAATAATTCAAAGCTCTGAGAGTACAGGAAACCCCCGCGTTACGACGGCCCGAATTGCAACCCCGCCGCACTTACGACCATTTTTGTAAGAGTGGAAGGGGCTGAAAACCCCCGACTTACGTCCTTGGTCCTCATTTACAATGGTGCATGGCACCTATTGTAAACGTGGATTCGTGTTACGACGCTCCCGACTTGCGAGACTTCCCCAGGAACCAATCGCGTTGCAAGTCAGGGGCCGCCTGTAATCATTTTCTTCCAGCAATTCCAAACAACTATTTTTGGAAAGGAAGGAAATCTGCACGCGAGTGCACACATGACAACATTATAACACTAAAGCTGGGAGCCACAATTAGATGTTAAATATTGATTTTGCAGACTTGACTGTGATGTGTTAATCTCTTTCCGGGCACAGAAGAATATTTTTTTTCTGTGCCGATATTTAACTTTGATGTTGTATAATAACATCTGCTGTTGACCACAAACCATACTATAATTCTAACACATCAGTTGCAGCTAGACTTCACTGAAACTTTATTAGAAACTCTGGTCTCTTTCATACAGGCTCAGTATTGTGGTAGTGCTCTGGTTCAGATCAGTTCCCTTCTGTTCCCAAACCTCAGCCTCTAAAAATGTAACATTCAAATTCTAAATGAATCTCTCTCTCTCTCCCCCCGCCCATATTACATTTTAGTTCTGTTGTGAGTGTTTAATTATCTAAGTTGTTCAAACACAATTTACAAGCTCCAGAGGATGCATGTAATGACAAGATTGCAACTAGGGAAGGGCAAACTGGTTTGAATAAAAGAGCCACTCAAACTGAATGGAACTCAAACTAGCTTTGAGAATTAAAAGTTAGTGTGTCCTCCTGCCTTCGTCTGTAAATTCCAGAAAAAGACTGTCCTCTCAGTTTATTTTGGCCATATCAGATTTTGCCCAAATTTCTTTTGTTTAAATGAGTAATAATCAACCAGAACTTTGGATGCTTGTCTAAAACCAGAATAGTGATAGAAATGTAGCCGTGTTAGTCTGGTGTAGCTGAAACAAAATACAGGACTGTGTAGCACTTTAAAGACTAACAAGATGGTTTATTAGATGATGAGCTTTCGTGGGGGGTCTGGCCCACGAAAGCTCATCATCTAAAAAACCATCTTGTTAGTCTTTAAAGTGCTACATAGTCCTGTATTTTGTCTAAAACCAGTTTGCTAAATAGAAACAGGCCAGAGCCAAGTGGACTGTGTTTAGATTTCAGCATCCGCACAGTATTAGGGGGTTTGGTTCAATCCTACCTCTATTTCTGAGGTTTGTTCAACACCACCAATTTAAATCCTCCTATCTTGGTAACTTATGCACTATTTTAAACTTGGATTTTCTCTCTAGCAGCTCACATCCTAAATAGTAAATGTTAAGTGAATTTTCCCTTTCCTGTATTATTTCCAGTGAGTACAGTAGCTTCTCACTCAATATTTTAATTATGTTCCTGAAAATTGCTTCTCTAAGCAAAATAATGTTACATGCATTTCCCCATGAAAAATAACGATGAAAAGTCTCAGAGAAGTAGTTATGTTAGTCTGTATCTGCGAGACACCAAGGAGTCCTGTGGCACCTTAAAGACTAACAGATCTATTTGGGCGTGAGCTTTCATGCATAAAAACCACTTTGTCTCCCACAAAAGCCTATGCCCAAATAAATCTGTTAGTCTTTAAGGTGACATGGGACTCCTTGTGTTTGTATAAGAGCTAATGTAACTGGGGGAGGGGTTAGGTCCCAAGGAAGGTATTTTTTGCAAGAAAAAAGATGTTTTATATATGTATAAACTTACACATACAGTGTACGTTTTAAATAAAGAATTAATACTGTATTTGCCAGTGATGACTGTGACTCTAGGTTGAGGCAGGGACGTAGCAGGGTCACGGTTCAGGTGCTACTTAGCCGCTCCGGCCAGCTAGCGTTCCTGCCAGGGAGCAGGATCTGGGCACGAGGCTTACCTCACTCTGCCTGGCTGGAGTGCCATGTGTGCAGAGAGGGGCAAGCCAAATAACCTTATAATGGAACATTGCACAACTTTACATCAGTCTGTTCTCTAATAAATGAGCAACCAAATAATGAAGCAGTGTTAACTGGGATGACTTTAAGTGAGGAATTATTGTATTTACATTGTTATAATAAAGACAGTATTAAAAACTTACAATCTTACATTTAAATACTCCCTGCGCCTTTTACTTTGCTTTTCCTTGTTTTTCAGTGTGTTCTCGTTTGTTGAACTGTAAAATGGTGGGATTTTGTTAATTATTTTAATGCATTCAAATTGGTATTATGGGGGCTTACAGTACCATGAGTGCACAGGGACTGACTCAAAGTCTACTGAACTGAATGAAAAGACTCCCATTAATATCAGTGAGCTTTACATTAGGCTCTTAGCTGTTACTGAATATTCTCTGCATGTCCAGAATAAAAATTATAAATAGCTAATGAAAACAAAATTGCAATCAGCGCATTGCATTCTTTCTCAGTGCCATGTCTTCCTTTCCTTGACCTCTATTGAGAATCTTCGTCTACCAATACTTACTGCTATGTAACACTGTGATTATTCAAATATGATTTAAATATGTTCAGCAGACTTGAACAACTCATCACCTTTAGGTATAGCTGCGACTTGATTCAATTCTTAGTCCAGGTAGAACATTTTTCTTTACTTCTCTCTGGGCAGCAGTTATCCATTCGATTTCTCAGTAAAAACACTCTTGAGTATGAGTGTTGTTCTAGGGAAACATCTCTAATCCAATATTTATTTAAGTGGGCAGTGCCATGAATACAGGATTTATTTTTCTAAATTGATACATAACAAATTGATTCTTCTTAACAGACTGAGTTCTACAGGAAGTCACCCTTCAAATGGCTCTATGGCAAGTCGTCATTCAAGTGGTTTCCAGTGTGGCACCACTTGAGTTTAATTATGAAAAATGTTTGGAACATTTGAGAATGGAAAGTGTAGGTTCAAGTGTGAGTTCAAATCTCAGAGCATTACAGAGACAGGGGGAGGGGAGAGTGTCTATGTTGACATGGGAACACAAGCATGAACAGAAGTATTTCTAAGGTTACATAATCTTTCTATTCATCTGTTCCATTTCCCAGAAGTCCTTTTCTATTTTTCAATATAATTAACTTTTTCAAGTAGGTAAAAGTTTGGAGATTAGTGCTTAGAATGCATTAAGATGAGTTTAACAACTATAAATAGTAAGTGGTTTAATGAAAACAGGAATGGCATGTTATTCTGAATTGTAGACCTCATTGCTTTTTGGCTTCGAGTGTGGACAGTGTTAATTTGGCAAGGGAACAAATTCCAGATTTCCTGCTGACAGAAGAAAAAATAATGCATCATGTCTCCACACATGACTTCTTAAGAAACACATTCTTGTAGTCTGAATTCTGAGTCACCTTTTTTTCTAATCTTGTGGGGGTATAATGAGTGAGAAGACTGGGTTTGTTAAGTTTTCCAGTGTCTTGGTACATTTAGAGTGAGGTTTGTTTGTTTGTTTGTTTCTAATCTGCTGCTTGGCTGTGTCTTGATTCATTCACTCTGAGGGAATTTGGTAAATCCTCCCCAACATATGTTGTACTTTAATACTAGACAGAAGCATAATGAGAGATGTGTGGTTCCCACTTTGATCTTCTCAGCAGCCTTCTGTACCACTTGATATTGCAGCGTAGGCTGGAGGATCATTTTTAGGCGACAGTATCTTTAAAATTATTCTACTTCATGTAATATATGAGGATAATAGGCCCAAACCAAACCCTCTAGATCATTAAATCCCTAAATCTTTATGGATCCTTACCTCTTCACATCTGTCTGTATCTATTTGTATAAACCTTCGTGGTAGGCTGTATAAAAATAAATACACACACATAACATTACTTTGAAGTTGTTCTTCAGATCAGAACAGTATTTTATGTGTGTGTGTATGTGATTAGTGCTCAACTTTAGTTTCATTTAATGAGAACTCAGCATTAGTTTTACTTTATTCCCATTTAAGTCAACCATTGACTTCAATAGGTGTAAAGCCAATGCTGAACACTTTTGAAAAATCCACTCACATAATAAAGATACACTGTGTATACAATATCTCATAAAAGTGCATACAAGTACATATATTTGAAAGTTTGTTGTAAACTCAAGAGGCTCTTTCAGGGTAGGTTTATAATTATAAGTAGAGCCACACATATAGCTAAAATTGCACAGGGTTTAAGAACATAAGAATGGCCAGACTGGGTCAGATGAATGGTCCATCTAGCCCAGTAGCCTGTCTTCCGGCAGTGGCTAAAGGAGGGTGCCCTGGAAGGAATGAACAGAACAGGGAATCAATTGATACAGCCCCTGTCACCTATTCCCAGCTTCTGACAAATAGAGGCCAAGGATGCTATCCCTGCCCATCATGGTTAATAGCCATTAGTGCCTCACTTTCACCTCTGGTTACAGGTGAAATAGACAAAAATGAGCATCTCAACTTGGGTAATGATGCGTTTTTAAAATTTCAAATAATTTTTTCATTTTAATTTAAAAAGTTGTGTGTATTTTGGGAATGACAAAAGAGCCACATTTGGTTCTGTTCTGTTCAAGAGCCATAGGTTGGTGACCCCTGCTCTGGTGGATTGTGCGTGGAGAGAAGAAATACTTCCTTTTGTTTGTTTTAAACCTTCTGCCTATGCTGGAGAATCATTTTAATTGCTTATAACGGTTGTCAGTCATTTGCCCTTCTGGATGACATTTGGCAGGATTGTTCTCGGTGCAGGAGTGAATATTTCTGAAAGGTTTGAACCAAAATGGTCCAGCCATTTTTAAGAATGGAGGAGGGAATGGGAGAAAATACCTTTCCAGTTCTAAAAGAAGCTTGTCTGTCTATCAATGTATTTGATGGTGTTTCTGCTTTCATGTGATCAGTGTTAAGCTTAACCCCAAGAAAGCATTCCACAGTGATTTGGTAACTGCTCTCCTTCTGATAAAGACCATCGGTAGTGGTATCTGCTAAGAGGATAAAACCTTTTCTGATGTGTCTGCCAGTTACTCTGTATTGGTATAGTGTTAGTTGGCAGATCTTAACCACTGTTGCATGTAAAATTTGTACTTGTTAAAATTTAATAAATATATTTTGAAAAGTAGGATTAAAGTATTTAAGACTTTCTAATGCATTTGTCCAAAACTTTAAAGCTTATCTTACTCTGGATTTACATGTCCCTTGACAGTAACTAATAAAAATATTATTTTGATGTTCTGAATACAATCCCAATTACTGACAAAGCATTTTAGAGATTTGTCCAATTTTCTCTTGAAAAAGAGGGGGAAAGAAGGTTCTGATTTTTATTTAGTAGATTAAGTGATGTCACTTTATTTTAGGTTTACTACACAGCATATTAGAGATTTAAATTGGCTAAAATTCTTCAGTCTGTTGAACTAGTACAGATTTTATTTAAAAGCACCCCATTTGCATCAAATGTAACCTGAAAAATTACTGGTTGACGACATCCATGCAATAATAAATTTGCACTTATAGAACAACTGCGTTTTTTAGTTCAAAGCACTTTATGAGTATTAATAAAGTAATATTTCCAGCCCCCTTTTATTTATGGAGACACTGGGGCACAGACAGCTTAAGAAACTTGCCTCTGTTCATACTTGTAGATTGTACGTGGCTGAGCTGGGAAGAGTGTTAAATCAGTTAAAACAAATTAATCTAGATGGTTGGTGCTGTTTCTGGCCCGTTAAGGTAAGACACAGAGCAAGAAGCATTAGCTTCCCTGTTTGCCAGCTAACAAAGCATCATTGAGAATACAGTAACCTCTAAGACAACCACATGGTCGGGGAGAGTGGGGCTGGGAGTGAGATCAGCAGCTGCAAATAGATTGACAGGGTTTAGGAAGGTTATTAAAAAGTAGAAAGCCCAGATTGAAAGTAATGGCAGATTTGGCAGGAAGGGGACGTGCACACATGCATAGCAGAGCATCATCCTAGTGAGCATCATCCTCTACTCATTTTTCCAGCGCGGAGTGGGTTTGTTTTCCACGCTTAGAATCTATAGAGCTGGAAGAGACCTCAGGAGTCATTGAGTCCAACCTCCTGCCCAAAGGAGGACCAACCCCAACTCAATCATCCCAGCCAGGGCTTTGTCAAGCCGGGACTTAAAAACCTCTAAGGATGGAGATTCCACCTCCTCCCTAGGGAACCCATCCCAGTGCTGCACCACCCTCCTAGGGAAATAGTTTTTCCTAATATCCAACCTAGACCTTCCCCACTATAACTTGAGACCGTTGCTCTATTGTTCTATCATCTGTCACCACTGAGAACAGCCTGTGGATGCTATACCTGTATAGTAAAACTGCACCTGATTTGTTGGAGGGATTTAGTTTTGGTTTGTGAATCTACCTTTACTTTTCCCGGCCGAATCTCTATTATTCAGCCAACAGTTAGGGGTGGTTCTGGCTGAAAGCTGGCTTTCTGTGTGCAAGTGTACAGTCTAGTGCCCAGAGACCACTTGAAACCGCAGCATTGTTGTGGCTGCCTTGCCCCATGCCATCACTGCTGGCTATGGAGTGTCTGAAAAGCATAGAGTTACTTCTGTGGTCTCTCCGCTCCAGAAGAATTTGAAAAACCAGTTTTCAGTTTGATACCCAGAGCATTGCATCAGCTAGAAAGTATGTTGCGTCCAAACCTCCTCCACAAACCAGCTGACTTAATCATGGTTATGTATCTGATTGCACTTAGATTATAGAGCTGTCATCAGTTTTGGCAGGCTGTGTGCATAATGAATATTTTGTAATGTCCACGGGCACTCTTGCTTTTAGCCTGGAGCCTTTGTTCTGGAAGGATCAGGAGGCATTCAGCCTCTGGCAGGGTGGAGAAACTCATTTTCTGGGGAATGTATGTTTTAGGGAAAATATATTCATACACAGTGGAGCAGGAGAGTGATTGTGTGTGCTCTGCTGCTCTGAGACCTTCCCAGTGTCACAGGATTAAAAGCTGAACCTTTTCGTTATTTATTATTATTTTATTACTTATTTATATTGTGGTATTGTCCAGAGGTCCGAGGCCCAGTGTTTGAGGCATGGTGCAAACATGTAACCGAGACAGTACCTGCCCCAGCATGCTTATAGTCTAAGCATAAGACAAGAGGCAAAGAATGTAAGAACAGCTGCACTGGGTCAGACCAGCGGTCCACCTAGCCCAGTATCCTGTCTTTCAGCAGTGGCCAATGCCAGATGCCCCAGAGGGAAAGAACAGAACAGCCCCAACAATGCTCATTGAATGACTGAATTGAAATTTTGGGCAGTTATACAAATAAATGATTAAGTTGGTCTCTCAGTGCCCTTGACCAGCAAGGGCTGGGATTATTGTTTAGGCAGCAATTCTTACAGGCAGGGTCTTGTCTCTCATCACTCAGCAGCAGCTCTGTATAGTTTAGATTTTCTGTAGTTCTCAGTTTCTCAAATAAGTTAGATCTTTGGGTAAGTTCCCCCCTTGATTTGTGAAGTCTTCTGCTCATCTCTTTCTGTTGGTTTTAGTATGTTCTGCTTTGGGCCTGTGTAACTTTATTAAAAATTATTCTGATAATGGTAGGAAATTCATATCAAGGTTTGACTGCCTGAGTGTACACCAGCAGGGTTTAAATTCGGGTGCTCCCACTGCCTTGTGCACTAGCTGTCTGAGTTGACCCTCCTGGCCTGTTCTTAG
The DNA here is from genome assembly GCF_049634645.1 of Pelodiscus sinensis. Taxonomy (NCBI): domain Eukaryota; kingdom Metazoa; phylum Chordata; order Testudines; family Trionychidae; genus Pelodiscus; species Pelodiscus sinensis. Next base: position 8,338,851 of record NC_134720.1, on the reverse strand, counting down.
GGTGCATGTTCTTGTAGCACTCTCGAGGAGAGGAGCAGGATGCATGATGATAAATGGAGCACGGGGAAGAGGGGAGATATCTCAGGTGGAAAGGGAAGTCAGTGACTTGGCTAATTTCTGAAGCATTTCTTCTTTCTGGCCTAGTCAGCCTTGCCTCAGTCCAGTGCAAGTCAGCTTTTCTTGATCCAAGTTCTCTTCTCTGTGATGGCATTGACATCATCAGTGGAAAATGAAATATATAGCCTCAGCATATTGTTGGCAGCAGAGGCCATAGTGCTTGCCATTGCTCAGCTGATGTCCTCTAGACAGGGACGAGAAGAAGGGGCAGTGTAGCACCCTGTGGGACTCCCCAGGGCGGAAGTAAGAATGTCCCAGAGGCCTCTGGAAGCCACTGATTCTATGATTTCCATTACCTCCATGATAGAATCTTGGCCTTTACCATGAACCTTTGTATGAATTTGTTAATGGGAAGTTGTCTCTAGCTAGTGTCTTGTGCCCATTTTAAAATTAATAAAGTAAGGTCTCCAGTGCAGAATTGTGTCTGTTTTCAGCATTTTTTAGTAAAACCTCAACCTGTTCAAAGCTGGCTGCTTAGAGGCCGAATAGATTGTTCCGTAAGTATAGAGATGGTACGTACAATCTCTAACTTGTTCACACTCTTCAGACGTCAAACCTTCCGCTTGTTTCATCAGGGTTAAGTTACTTGAAATGTTCTCATCTTGCCTACAGAGTTCCCCTAGGGCAAGTGCTTATTTCACAGTATGTGGGAATTAATGTGATCTGTCTTTATGTGATGTTTTCTTAGTTCCATTGTTTGTATGCATTGGATTGCCTAGGAAACTATAATAATCTTGTTAAAATAAAGATTTAATCTCTCTGCGGTGTTGGGACTAGTTCAAAAAGCCAGACTCCTATTCACTGGTAGTCACAGTTGGAATACATTAATTCTGAAATGCTTACTTTAATGTGGGTGGGTCAGTGCCAGTGACTTGTAGACATTCTGCATGGGGTTTGATAGCAGGTTATTGCCAAGAGAAGTCTTGACAGTTGCAGAGTATGAGCACCGGGAGGGACCAGCTGTGTTGGGCAGCTGTGGCTGGTATGCAGGCGCTCACGGCTGTGATATGAACAGATGGAAAGAGCCTTGAAGAGCTCTGGGTTAGTATCTTTCTTGCAGAACTTATACAACAATTTGTGAGAGGACATATACCAAGAAATAGGGCCAGCTGCAACAATCCAACGGATAGTTTTCTACTCCCCAAAGAAGAGCACAGTTTGCATTTCTCTACATTCGCTGGATTATGGCCAAGTTGCTTGATATTCTGCAATGCAAGGAATAGCTACCATTTTTAAAAATCCGTCCTTCTTAACTTTTGCACAAATGCACACAAAGTGTTACTCATTTCAGCACAATGTGGAAGTAACCTCTCCTTCAGTATTATTTTACTTCCCATTGACATCTGCTTCACAATAAGCAATTTGCTTCACCCTTCCCCACAAGATTAATGCCAGCGGCTGTTTTAAATGTGATCAGATTTGTCATGCATCACCCCCAGTTGCTTAGCATGCCAAACCATTATAAAGGTCTGTTAATCTTGATCCAGTCACATCTTTGAGTTTCCTGCTATATTAGGTCACTTGCACATATGTAGCTGAGAAATAAAAAAGTATTCGCAATGATCCCTGTTGATATACTGAAGTTCCTTCAAACAACTCTGTCCTTTGGTCTCCTCTCCATTTAGCTATTTGCACTTTAAATAAGATACTTGCATTTGGAAGTCACAAATCAGTGATATAATAAAACCTGTCAACAGTTTAAAGATAATTGACAAAGTTTGACCATGGAACAGTTTCTAACGTATCAGCAAGATGAAAGCTGAGTCAGAAGTAGACAACAGCACATTAAACTCTAATAATTTAACCTATGATCAGTTTCTAAGAAGTTTGGTGTATTGTTGCTGCATATGAGATAGGGTGTTAAATACACAGCTGATTGGAAAACGTGCCATACTTATGTGGAAACATGTACATATTTTTTCAACAGTATAAGATGGGGCAGGGAGTTGAATCTGTTCCGGATCTTCCACAGTCCCATTGCTTCAGCTTAGCCCTTGTTAAGATGGATCTCATCCCCTTTCCCTCCCTCTTCTTCCATCCCACTTCCTTCCTTTCTTTCAAAGTCCCCGTCTCCCTTCTTTGTTTCTTCACTTGGCGAATGTTCTTTTAACCTGCCCCTACCAAACCAGCCGACCAGAACAGCAACAAACGATAAATAAGTAAATAAATTGTGGAGCTAACACAGTGCTTGGAAATCACTGTCCTATGCACTCTGCTTGTGCATTCTACCCCCTCCCACCATCCCCTTTGTCTGTTTTTTCTCCTTAGATTGTACGCCCTGCTAGGCCACGCCAATCTCTCACGCTAGGTTTGTACAGAGCTTAGTGCAATTGGGCTGCAATCTCTGTTGAGGCGTATTGATGCTGCTGTAACACAAATAATAATTAATAATATTGTGGGGTTTGGGGATGAGTGTAACAAGCTTTGTTATAATGAGGCCCAATCTATGGAAAAGGCTTGAGAATCTTTGATCTATTAAGCAGCATGGAGGGCAGAGTGTCAATTTCAACTGACCATGCTGGAATGACTGCAGTTCTCCAGTAGGATAAGATCTGGACACAGATAGTGACCTCCTTTGGAGTCCTGGTTACAGGGCACGGGAAGAGCAGATGTACCATGGAGAAAAGCATGGTCAAAATCCATTGGAAAATCCATTGCCCGAGTAGTGCAAATGTAGTTCACCTCCACACCTTCCCAGAAGAAGAAAGATGCGTTCCAAGAAAACACGCATGACCAAAAACTCCCTGGACATGGATTCCTTAGAGGGGAGGGAGCTAGTTGAACTGGTGTTTGACCTGGGTATTTCTGATACTGGGGCATGTTTTAAAGCGCTCTGTTGTGGAGTGTTTGTTTTTAAATGGTTTGTTTCTTTTCATTTAGATGAACTAATATAAAATCAGCCCTCTCATGTTCTGAGTCTTTCAAGTGTATTTTCTATAGTTACTCGACCCAAATTAATCCAACATGTTTCTGAGCCAAGAGGGACAGTTGAGCTCCACCAGAAGTCAACAGCAGATTTGGTACATTTTTCCCCTCCAGTAATAAAAACACATTTGGGATCAGGAGAAGAGTCCCCTCCCTCCCTCCCCCCCCCCCCCCCGCGGGGAAAATTTCATCTCATTCCTCCGGGAGGGAGGCTTGGAAGAATTTCAAACCTTGGGGCAAATAGCCTAGAAGAAACAATGAGATCCTGTCTCCCACTGCTGGTGTGATCACTGCCTAGTATCTTGAGAGCCGTAGTTGAAATACTTTCCCTTCCTCCGTTGCAGGTTCCTTACTGTGCCTTGGCTCCACACAGGAATGTTTGGGAGGAGGCATGCTTATTTCAATGGTATTTTGACCCTTACCCTCTGTTTCTTATAATCCATTCAGGTCTTTCCCAAACCTTGCAACCTAATCAGACACTCCTCCAATGAATTCACTTCAGAGGAGCCACTTCGTTATTCTAATAGCAAAAAAAGGTGACGATGGCTTGACATTTTAGTTGTCTCAATTGAACTGTTTGGATGGTGAGGAACAGCTCCTATCACATTGACGCTTTTAGGGGAGGAGATGTATTGCATCTGACTAAACTCACGTTGAGAATTTTTTCCTCTTTGATTGTGCTGCAAGAAGACCAAAAAAGGAGCATGACAACCTTTCATGCAGTGCCTTGCATAATGGCTGGTTTCAGAGCGGTAAACTGACTCAGCTACCTTTCATGCAGCGATGTGTCAACCAGGGAATCCTTCACTTCTGACTTACATATATACCCCAACTGTCCCCATTAATGGGTCTCTCTGGCATGAATTTCAAGGGGATAACAAGCCCCCGCAAAATTATGAGAATCAGCGGGGTAAGCTCTGATTGTGACTTTCGTTCCTTCTCCCAGAAATGTCTGATTGAAAGAAGGCAGAACTGGACACGGTTATTTCACACACAGAAATCAGTCAGCATTCTCCTTAGTGGAAAAGTGATAAATTGAGAATTAAGTTCTCTCTTCTTCTCCCTGCCCAAGTTTAGGAAAACATGCCTATTCTGAATGAGGCCCCTTGGGTGCTGCCATTGGCCATGTTTTCTTGTACCAAACAAGTAAGATCAGAGTGACAGAAGTTTTTCTTTTTTTTCCAGTCACCAGTGGTAGCAGCAGGGGTTGTGTTTTGTAAAATAGCGTGCACAAATCTGGTGGTTTGCCCATCCACATGAAGATCATAGATTTTTTGAAAACACTGAGGGAACAGTGACCAAATCTTGCAAAACAAGCGATAACATTGAAAGCATGCATTCAAAGAATTTCACAATATGAAGAATAAATAATTAACCATAATGGATGATCACCACAGAAATTCCACAGGCCTGTGGCTACATGTCAAGCAGATGAACTCTGCTTCTAAGGAGATACAAATTGCTAATTATCTAAACAATTGAGTTACTCTGAAATATAAACCACTCAGGGCATAAAGGCTGGTGTCTGTGTCCCACTATATCAGAGTCATGAGAACATGTATGCACAGACCAGCAGGGATGACAGCCACCCCTGGCCCCAGGGCAAGGTGTGGAGGGGCGGCTCTATGCCCCTGGAAAGGGCGGGGCTTTGGGTATAAGGGGCGGAGCCAAGGGCAGTCAGCCCTTAGCCGCCGTCCAGAGCAGTGTTCCAACTGTAATTCAAAGGGTCCCAGGATTCCTGCCAATGCCACAATAGCGGCTGCCAGGAGCTCTGGGCCCTGAGGCAGTTACCCCCTTTGCTCTCTTTTCCCCCCACCTCCTGTTGGTGGGGCTGGAACAGACCCATCATCAGCCTATGTAGTGTTTAGTTTTCCTTATCTTGAGAATGATCTATAAAGCGGGGCTGGAAATACCAAACAGATGTATTACTCACACTAACATAGCAAAGCATGTCACAGTGTGTATGTAAGGATTCACTTCACTTCTCAGCACTGGAGGGTAGTCATCTATGGGGCAGAGTATAGGACTTCTTTGCACACAACCGGGATTAAGGGAAGAAACCATATTCAGCTGAAATTGCAGTGGTGATGTGTATAGGCAGCAAATAAGTTACTCCGCTTAGGCTGACATGGCTTTTGGCCTATCTTTCTTTACTATTTTTAATATACTCTACTTATAATTGTTAATTAATGTGGTATGTAAACATTGTTGCAATATGTTAGATACATTGTGAACATAACATTATGGATGACGCCTGAGGGGAAAGAAACTGGAAAAGAAGGCAGAAACTATTTTAAACTCTGCTGATCCTAAGAGAAACTTTACAAGGGTGCTCTGGTAGATTTTATTTTCCTTTGCCAAGAAGCAAACACCCTGGAATCACTAGGGAAGGAATTCTTTTCTTGCTTGCTGTTGAAAAGTCTTCCCCCATGTTGCCAATATTTGGCAAAACAAAGGGCCATTTTAAAATGGCAGGTTTATAGTGTTTACATTTGCGTGCAGAGCCGAGCCATGTACTCGTGGGACTTTTGAGCACATACACGGTGTTGCTACTTGTGGCATCCAGGAGATGGACGCTACAAGCACATGACTTTTGTTTGGGTTTCTTGTGGTGTATTCCCCTCGTATGTTTTCAATAGTTCTAGATTGTCCTGAAAAGGTAGACTCAAATCAGTTCACTTTTCCATTAGTAAAATATATGTAGTGGAGTTCAGAGGAGAAAGAGTAATAATTAATACCTAGCTCCTTTACATAGCACATTCTATCACTAGGCCTCGGTGCTCTCCATAAGAGGACAGTATCATTATCCCCATTTTCCAGACAGAGAAACTGAGGCACAGAGCAGGGAAGTAACTGGCCCAAGGTCACTCAGTAAAAGCCAGGCCTCAGTCCTGAGTTGTAGTCTAGCCCGGTCGATGGCCCTGTCACTGGCATCTTGTTGCCTTGCAAAGAGATGTGAGTTCGATTAGAAATCTCGCCCCCCCCCCGAGCAGCAGAACCTATAAGTCCTTTGGCAGTGCTATCAGAGAGGAAGAGTTCCCCCGTGCCCTCCCCTTCTCCCCTGGGCTTGACACATGCCCGGTTACCGCAGTAGAGCTTGTGAGCACAGACATGACATCCTATGGCATGGCCCTTTTCTCTCTCTGTGCTTCCCTGCTCTGTGGCAGCTGCTGACTGTGTTTTAAACCCATGTGGACCAAAAGGGAAACAAATCCCCGCAACACAGGCTGAAATAGGCAGTCCTATGCTGCTCTTCTGCACAGCCTCCATGTTGGGATGGGGCTGGATCAGAGAGGAAACAAGAAGGGGAGTGACCAGAAAGTTGTTTCTAATTTTTCTTGGCCATCCTGCAGCCCCTCGGCAGACACATGCTCCAGAGCACTGGCTGATTTAGAGTTTGGTTTTGTTTTTGTTTTTTTTAAATCATTGATTTAAATCTTTGAGGCTTTGTAAAACTTGCCTGAAAATTTGTCTTCCTGCAACATTAGAGTAAAAATGTTAAATAATTTTGAACACTGTTTTATTTTTTGGTTTTGGTTTTAATGCTACTAGTGGTAGGATCTTTTATTTGACTTTTTCAAAACTATTGTAGACGGAGCAATATATTGCAAATTAAGACCCATATCTGTTTAAAAATTTAAACAAAAGTGCAATTTTACTCCCATGAATTGTCCCATTGACTTCACTGGGACCACTGGTGTGTGTAAAGTTAACATATGCATAATTGTTTGCAGATAAAATTGCATTGTTTCTAGAACCTTTTCTGGTCATGTATAAAATGTCACTTCAAAGCAATATTGGGTTAACAAAGCAGTGCCTGTGTTAATAATAAAAAGTTATTTAGATTTTACATTAATACATGTACATCAATACATTTTTTTAAATACACTCAGACCTAAGGTTAGATGCCTGTTTCCATAACTAGGACATCTTCAGATGGGATTTGCAAGAGCCCCTAAGTGACATAGGGACACAAGTCCCACTAACTTCAGATGGCAAACACTGACTGAGGAGTACAGCTTGGCTGGAGCATTCCGGTTTTCCTGACTTGTAGAAGTTCAGTAGCCCAGAAGAGGGTGTTGGTTGCAAATACAGCACGAGTTATTTATCATTTTGGTGCTTTATTCTCACAGGAAGGCTATTAATGAGGCCCTGGACAAGGCTTTTTCAGCATAGGTGAACCTTATCAGTGTGAAACTTCTTAATAGAAAAAACTGTATGTGGAATAATAAGTTGCCTAATTGTTAGAATTTTATAGAGAATCAAGAAGAAAACATCTACTCTAGCAATTTGACTTACTATCAAATGAGAAGAAGGTAAAGAGCCTGTAACTTACAAATACAATTTTCTGATTTAGAGTTTTTTAAAAACTAATGTATTTATTTAAAATCATCATTTTTATCCTCCTGGTTGTAAGCTAAGGGAACCCGAATACCCTCCAACTTCTGCTGGGGATTGTGCAGGCCCTAGGGTTGCCAGGTGTCCAATTTAGAACTGGACAGTCCGGTATTTGAGCTTTCTGTTCGGGAAACACATTGAGAAAACATAAATGTCGGGTATTTTCTAAGTAAGATGCAATGTAGATTGTGACATAATGTCAAGTGTGTCTGGTATTTTTGTTGAAACCATAGAATCATAGAACTGGAAGAGATCTCAGAAGGTCATCAAGTCCAGTCCCCTGCTCTAGGCAGGACCAGTTCCAACTAAATCAACCCGGCCAGGGCTTTGTCAAGCCGAGACTTAAACACCTCTAGGGATGGAGACTCCACTACTTCCCTAGGTAACCCATTCCAGTGCTTCACCACCCTCCTAGTGAAATAGTTTTTCCTAATATCCAACCTGGACCTCTCCCACCACAACTTGAGACCATTGCTCCTTGTTCTGCCATCTGTCACTACTGAGATCAGCCTTTCTCTAGCCTCTTTGGAATCTCCCTTCAGGAAGTTGAAGGCTGCTATCAAATCCCCCCTCACTCTTCGCTTCTGCAGACTAAACAGACCAAAGTCCCTCAGCCTCTCCTCATAAGTCATATGCTCCATCCCCCTAATCATTTTGGATGCCCTCCGCTGGACCCTCTCCAATGCGTCCACATCCTTTTTGTAGTGGGGGGCCCAGAACTGGACACAATACTCCAGATGCGGCCTCACCAAAGCCGAATAAAGGGGAATGATGACATCTCTGGATCTGCTGGCAATGCTCCTCTTAGTGCAACCTAATATGCCATTAGCCTTCTTGGCTACAAGGGCACACTGTTGACTCATATCTAGCTTCTCATCCACTGTAACCCCCAGGTCCTTTTCTGCAGAACTACTACTTAACCGGTTGGTCCCCAGCTTGTAACTATGCTTGGGATTCTTCCGTCCCAAGTGCAGGACTCTACACTTGTCCTTGTTGAACCTCATCAGATTTCTTGTGGCCCAATCCTCCAATTTGTCTAAGTCATTCTGTACCCTATCTCTGCCCTTAAAGGTACCCTACCTCTCCCCCCATCTTAGTGTCATCCGCAAACTTGCTCAGGGTGCAATCCATCCCCTCATCCAGATCATTAATAAAGATATTGAACAAAACCGGTCCTTGAATCAAACCTTGGGGCACTCCGCTAGAAACCGACTGCCATCCTGACATCGAGCCATTGATCACTACCCGCTGGGCCCGGCCTTCTAGCCATCTTTCTATCCATCTTACCGTCCATTTATCCAATCCACAATCCCTTAACTTGCTGGCAAGAATATTGTGGGAGACCGTATCAAAAGCCTTGCTAAAGTCAAGATATATAACATCCACTGACTTTCCCATGTCCACCGAGCCAGTTACTTCATCATAGAAGCTAATCAGATTGGTCAGGCACGACTTGCCCTTTGTGAATCCATGCTGACTATTCCTAATCACTTTCCTCTCATCTAAGTGCCTCAATATGGATTCCTTAAGGATCCCTTCCATGATTTTTCTAGGAACCGAGGTAAGACTGACAGGCCTATAGTTCCCTGGATCATCCTTCTTCCCTTTTTTGAAGATGGGCACTACATTTGCCTTTTTCCAGTCATCCGGGATTTCTCCCGATCTCCACGACTTTTCAAAGATAATAGCCAAAGGCTCCACAATGACATTTGCCAACTCCCTCAGTACCCTCGGATGCACTAAGTCCGGACCCATGGATTTGTGTATGTTGAGCTTTTCTAAATAGTTCCTAACCTGTTCTTTACCCACCACGGGCTGTCCATCTTCATCCCATCTTGCGTCACTTAGCGCAGAAGTCCAGGAGCCGACCTTGTCCGTGAATACAGAGGCAAAGAAAGCATTGAGTACTTCCGCTTTCCCCACATCATCTGTCACTAGGTTACCTCCTTCGTCCATTAGGGGCCGCACACCCTCTCTGATCACCTTCTTCTTGTTAACATGCCTGTAGAAACCTTTCTTGTTATCCTTCACATCCTTAGCCAGTCGCAATTCCATTTGCACTTTCGCCTTCCTGATAACCCCCCGGCATTCTCGAGCTATACCTTTAAACTCCTCCCTGGTCATTTGTCCAAGTTTCCACTCTTTGTAAGCTTCCTTTTTGTGCTTAAGTTCACCAAGGATTTCCCCTGTAAGCCAGTCCGGTCTCCTACCATGTTTGCCTCTCTTGCTACGCGTCGGGATGGTTTCTATCTGTGCCTTCAATAAGGCTTCTTTAAAATACTGCCAGCTGTCCTGGACTCCTTTCCCCTTCATGTTAACATCCCAGGGGATTCTGCCCATCAGATCTCGGAGGGAGTCAAAATCTGCTTTTTTGAAGTCCAAGGTGTGTACTTTACTACTCTCTTTTCTTCCTTTGGTCAGGATCCTGAAATCTACCATCTCATGATCACTGCTTCCCAGGTTGTCACCCACCTCCATTTCCCTTATTAGTTCCTCCCTGTTTGTGAGCAGAAGGTCAAGCTGCACACGGCCCCTGGTCGGATCCTTCAGCACCTGTGTCAAGAAGTTATCCCCAACATTCTCCAAAAACTTCCTGGATTGCCTGTGTACTGCTGTATAGGTTTCCCAGCAGATGTCAGGGTGATTAAAGTCCCCCATGAGAACCAGGGCCTGCGATCTGGAAGCTTCGCTCAGTTGACCGAAGAAAGCCTCATCTACCTCATCCACCTGATTCGGTGGCCTGTAGCAAACACCAACCACAACATCAAGGCTGTTGTTTGCTCCTTTAAACTTAACCCATAGACTCTCAACAGGTTTTTCTCCCTCTTTATACTGGAGTTCAGAGCAATCGTAGTGCTCTCTTACATATAGTGCAACTCCTCCTCCTTTTCTCCCCTGCCTGTTGTTCCTGAACAGTCTATACCCTTCCATGACAGCGCTCCAGTCATGCGAGTCATCCCACCAAGTCTCTGTTATCCCAATTAAATCATATTTCTTGGTCTGGGCCAGGGCCTCCAGTTCTTCCTGTTTGTTGCCCAGGCTTCTCGCATTAGTGTACAAACACTTCAGGTAACCAGTTGATCGTCCTATCTTCTCCATTCGAAACATGGGTCCTCCTTTCTTGCCCCTTCCTCTCTGCATTTCTTCCCAGTATCTGACTTTCCCACTCCCCTCAGGGTTTTGGTCACCGTCCCCCGACGAACCTAGTTTAAAGCCCTCCTCACTAGGTTTGCAAGCCTGCCCGCGAAGATGCTCCTTCCTCTCTTCGTTAGGTGGATCCCATCTCTTCCTAACAATCCCTGCCCAGTCCTTTCCCTTCGACAGGGAGGATGGAGGAGAATACCACTTGCGCTCCAAATTCTTGGATCCTTCTTCCCAGCGCTACATAATCCACAGTAACACACGCAAGATCATTCTTGGCCGTATCATTAGTTCCCATGTGGAGAAGCAGGAAGGGGTAGCGATCTGAAGGTTTGATCAGCTTGGTAAGCCTCTCAGTGACATCCTGAATGCGAGCTCCCGGTAAGCAGCACACCTCTCGAGATTCCAGGTCCGGACAGCAGAGGGATGGCTCAGTCCCTCTTAGGAGGGAGTCCCCAACCACCACCACCCGTCATTTCCTTTTGGGGGTAGTGGCCGTGGAACCCCCATCCGTAGGACTACGCATCCCATGCCTTCCAGTAGATGGTGTTCCCTTCTGGTTTCTTCCTTGTGAGGTCCCTTCCAGAGCTTTCAGCACTGCAGAGCCTGTGGAGAGAGCTTGAAAGCGATTACTTACCTCTATAGCATCGGGGGATTCCCGTGCTGGCCTTTTTCCCCTTCTAGAAGTTACATGCTGCAGTTTTCTTCTTGATCATGTACTGCCCTCTCTGGCTCTTCTGCCTGCCGTGCTTGAAGGATTAAATGCTGCCTTCTATCGAGGAAGTCTTCATCCTCTCTGATCAAGCGTAGGGTCGACACTTGGGCTTCCAGTCCTCTAATTTTTTCTTCCAAAATGTCAACCAGCTTGCACTTGGTGCAGATGAAATCCGTTCTTTCTTCTGGGAGGAAGACAAACATGGCACACGCTGTGCAGGTAACAACAGCAGACCCATCACCAACCATCACTGCTGTCCTGGAAAAGGGATTTAAAAAGAAAGGCAAGAGAACCTCTCGCCCTTCCCTGTCCCCTTCCCAACTCCCTCTCAAAACTCCCTGTTAGCAATCACCTGTTTGCAAGCTCCTTGGTCGCTTGCCCACTGCCTTATAAAGCCCCTCCCCCTACCAAGGCTCAGCCAATCAGCAGAGGCTTCTAGAATTCAAACTTTAATTAGAAGCCAACAGTTTCCACCTGCCAATAACAGCACAAACTCCATCAAGGGAAGGGGGAGGGGCAGAGGGGAGGTGGGGAAAAAAAAACCTCACTCTCAAACACAGGGGAAAATAAATAAATAAATAAACAAAAAAGCACACACACCAACCCTCACTCACAAACACATGCTCAGCACACAGCAAGAAAGCCCCAAACACAACACCCACTGGCAACCCTAGCTGGCCCCTTGAGCCATCCAGAATTTGGAAGACATAACGGAGATACAAAGCAGTATTTGAACTCCCGCTGTCTGTTCTGACTGCCTATTGTGCCCCTTGTTGAGGTGTTGTGCATTTACAAGCACGCTTGAGGCCATACATCTTGCAAAGAGAAATCTGCAAGTTCAAACAGAGTTCCTCCTATGGTTTTTTTTTTTTTTCCTGCAGATAGAAATATGTACTGATTAGAAGGGGCTGCATTTCAAAAGTTCATTTCATCTTGAAAGATTCTAATGCCTTGAGCAATATTCCTCATGGCTACCATGGATGAATACTGCTGAAGCCAGGACTCTAAAAACGGAGTGAACATTAAGTGAAATCCCTGTAGTCCTCGAGATGTCAGTGGGAGCAGTGCAGGGTTTAGCACTTGAACTGTGTTTCTGTACCAGACTGCTGTGGATTTCTCGTGGCTGATAACTTAGCAAAGGAAGAACCCTGTAAAAGCACAGAAACACTTACTGCATAGGACATAGATGTTTGTCTGTTGGTTTTAAATCAGTTGCTTGCTTGCTGTATAAAAAAGCATGATTAAGTCCTCAGAAAATTCAGTGCTGAAGTGGTTTTGTAAAACAGTATTTTTCATATCAAAAGATGCTAGAAATTCTAAAGGTGGGTTGGACTAAAACGAAGAAGCCAATATATCTGGGGCCTACAGAATTTTTTTCATTCACTTCCGTGTTCAGAATTCTAGTCGCGTACAATTTTCCTGATACTCATGCCATTTCAGCTTGCTGAAACAAACCCTTTCAGAACTTTTTCTATTTCCACTGGGGCAATCCCAGGCTAAAACCCTAAAAAATACTTTCACAGTAAGAGTAATTAATGTTTTGCTTTGTTCACAGAAGAGATCTCCAGCAGTGTTAGTGTCCCTACATTATGGATAAGTGATCCTTTACACAGTGGGAATATTGGGGAGAAAAATATTAAATCCTCTGGGGAGAGTAGGACTGGCAGTTCCCCTAAGCACTCTGAATCAAGAGGTCCCAATACGTGTTCTTCCTTCCCATTGATGCTCCCTGCATTTTGTCAACTTACACGGCTGATTGGAAAGAGTAAGATGCAGCTGATAGTGAGCTATCATTTTTCCTACAAGTTACAGGAGAAGATTTTTCTCATGGTATTTTATTCCCTTGTTTAGTGGATTGTAAGCTTTTTGGGGCAAGGCCTGCAGATTTGCCAGCACAAAGAGGACCTTATCCTGAATAGGGCCTTGGGTTGTAACACAATACAAATAATAGTGGCAAGTCAGTGGATGGATGCCACTGTTCCCAGCTTCCTGTGTATAGAAGGACAGTTAGTAGCAGCCTGTAGGGTTGTGTGGTTCTACGGCGCCAATCTCCAAATCATAAAAAAGCAAATTCATGCGTTTTAAAGGCCCTATGAAGTGAAACAACTTGTTCGTTTGTGCAGTCCTATTGGTGTAATGAATACAGGCTGATGGTATTTGCAGTAACAGGTGGTTATTTAAAGGCCTCAGAACCACTACAGAAAGTACACATCTTGAAAAGAAATGTAAAAATGCAAAATAGATCTACATACTAGTTTAGCAACAGGATATGGTTCTAAAGAGGAAATCCAGCATAGTCAATGGGCTCACACTCCAATAAGGATTTTATTTTTAGCTTGACGATTATGGATTTTTACAGTGTCACGTCACCATAAAGGGCTTTTCTTCAGAACAAGAACAGAAGAGAGGAAGTCCAAGTATATGGAGTCCAAAATGTTTCATGGAGGCGGCAAACGTTCTCAGATACTGGAAAAGTTCAACTATAAACTAACTGTGCTCTCCCCGGGGAGGGTTCGAGAATACAGTAGCTTTATTATATTTGAGAAGACAGCTGGTTGCAGACCAGAGTTGATATAATTATTCCCAAAGTCTGTCACCAGAAGGGGGTGGAGCCAAATAAATCCATAAGAAAAAATGAAGTTGAGTGGGTGGCGGGATCCAGAAGATCCCAGACCTGTCCATCAGAACAGGTAAGCAGATTGGCCTTAAAGAAGGTAAGCAGATGGAGAGGGGGAGCTACATCCTTGTCATCTGGTCCCCTAACTCTAGAATCTGTCAGATTCCTATAGGATAGGATAGCTCCTCTATCCTATCCCCCCTCAGTCTCCTCTTTTCTAAACTGAAAAGTCCCAGTCTCTTTAGCCTCTCTTCATATGGGACCTGTTCCAAACCTCTGATCATTTTAGTTGCCCTCCCCTCTCCCACCTCCTTTTCCCAGTCTCCCCAAGTTTTGTTCAATAAAGAGAGATTCTATTTTTGAACACGTTTTCTTTATTTTGTACATCAGGAAGGGGGTCTAGGGAAGGGTAAGTGGAAGGAGGTGAGGAAGGAATGGGGTACGAGCCCCCGATGGGGAGGACTGGGCTGGCTCTGCGGGCTTCTGGGGGTGGAAGCTCTCCTGCAGCCCCCCCAATTGCCCCCTCTCCCCAGATGGCAGCCTGCGGCAAGTGCAGCCGGTCTGATGGCCGAGTGCTGTGATGTGCCCAGTGTGGGCACTCCGGGCAATCCAAGCCAGGACTGCTTTGCAAGCGGGGCACCCCTGAGAACTGTCTGTCCGGGGAGGGGGTCGGGTCCCTTTAAGCACAGCCCTCGGCTAGCCTGAGGCGGCAGCTCCACGCTCTAAGTCCTCATCTGATGCCCTGCCGGCACTACTTCCGGCCATCCTTAACCCCGGTTCAGGGTCCACTTAATGTGGACATGCTAGTTCGAATTAGCAAAATGCTAATGCGAACTAGTTTTTTAGTCTGGATCCGTTAGTTCAAATTAGCTTAGTTCGAATTAGCGCTGTAGTGTAGACATACCCTACTACACTCAGTGGTGTTGGCATTGGGCTTCAAACACTCTTGGTTACCTGCAAATGGCATTCTGCTACTGAAAAGCAAACAGGTCTGCCTATAATAGACCAATCTTAATTAACATGCCTCTTACTCAGGGGACAGCAACCTCTGGCTCCTGAGCCAAATATGGCTCTTTTGTAGCTCAGACTCAGTCCTCCCTCAGCTCCTCTTGCAGCAGGGAGCCCATGTTGGTGCTCCAGCCTCGCAGTCCCCTGCAGAATTGGAGCCCCAAGCACCGGCTTCCTGTGGGAGAAGGTGGGAAGCTCAGAGGCTCCCCGCTAGATCTGGCTTGCAGGGAAGAAGCGGAGCTAGAAGCGTCTCCGTACGCTGCCACTTCCCATCCCCCTTCCCCAGCTGGGAGATAGCCACGCATGGACGCATTTCCTGGAGGCTTTCCCAGCTGCTCCCATTGGCCACAATCCTGCCAATGGGAGCAGCAGGAGGCTGTGCTTGGGACGCGGTACTGGCAGCAGCACAAAAGCAAGTAAGTGCCCCCCGCCTCCTCCAAGCTGAGATCGCACAGTGAGATGTTTCAGTTGGGGGACCACATCAGTGAGGGTTGGGGGGGGTTGGCAGGTGTTGCCCCTCTGAAGCTTCTGATAATAGTAATTGACCTATTTTATCTATGATTTTTCAGGCAGGATGGGCTAGTTGCTCTCTATTTACCATTATTTTTAATGGCAAACCTGTGCCAGCTGTCTCTTATGGAATTTAAACCACAACTGTATCCATTTGTGTGGCTGAAGGCTGCATTTATAAAACTTAGAACACATACCAACTCCGGAGCATAATGGAGAGCACTGACAGTGCTCCATGTGTAAGGAAATCACATTATCAGTCATTTAAATGGGCTGCAGATGCTTCAACTACTTAATAAAATGTAACCACTTTTTGGAAAAAACCTACCAAGAATGCAGTTTTCATGAAAACTTCAAGTGCAGGAAAGTTGATCTTTAAATTGTTCATTAATTGAATTTGCTGAAGGAAAAAGTAACGGGATTAATTAGTCCTAGCATTGAGCATGGTGTTAGGCACATGCTTCAAGTGACTAACCTTAGGTTATGCCGCAGGTCAGTGGGAGAAGTGGGAATAGAACCCAAATCACTTGGCTCCCGTCCCCCATAGGAGCCATTTGCAGAAGTCAGAGCTGGGGGTATGTCTACACTACAGCACTAATTCGAACTAACTTAATTCAAATTAGTTAATTCGAACTAAGATAATTCGAATTAGTGCATCAAGACCTAAAAACTAGTTCGAATTAGCATTTTGCATTTAGCATTAGCATGTCCACATTGAGTGGACCCTGAACTGAGGTTAAGGCTGGCCGGAAGCAGTGCTGGCAGGGCATCAGATTAGGACTTAGAGCGTGGAGCTGCTGTCTCAGGCTAGCCAAGGGCTGTGCTTAAAGGGACCCGACCCCCACCCCGGACAGACAGTTCTCAGGGGTTCCCCGGTCACTTGTCTAACTCGATGAGGGACAGCAAAGCAGTCCTGGCTTGGAGTGCCCTGAATGCCCACACTCGGCACATCACAGCACTCGGCCATCAGACCGGCTGCACTTGCCGCAGGCTGCCATCTGGGGAGGGTCAATCGGGGGGGCTTCAGGAGAGCTTCCACCCCGAGGAGCCTGCAGAGCCACCCCAGTCCTCCCCATCGAGGGCTCGTACCCCATTCCTCCCTCACCTCCTTCCACTTACCCCTCCCTAACCCCTCTTCCTGATGTACAAAATAAAGGACACGTGTTCAAAAATAGAAACTCTCTTTATTGAACAAAACTCGGGGAGACTGGGAAAAGGAGGTGGGAGAGTGGAAGAGAGAGCGTGGGATAGGGGAGGGCAACTAAAATGATCAGGGGTTTAGAACAGGTCCCATATGAAGAGAGGCTAAAGAGACTGGGACTTCTCAGCTTAGAAAAGAGGAGACTGAGGGGGGATATGATAGAGGTCTATAAAAGCACGAGTGGTGTGGAGAGGGTGCATAAAGAAAAGTTCTTCATTAGTTCCCATAATAGAAGGACTAGAGGACACCAAATGAAATGAATGGGTAGCAGGCTTCAAACTAATAACAGAAAGTTGTTCTTCACAAAGCAAATAGTCAACCTGTGGAACTCCTTGCTGCAGGAGGCTATGAAGGCTAGAACTATAACAGAGTTTAAAGGGAAGTTAGATAAAGTCATGGAGGTTGGGTCCATGGAGTGCTATTAGCCAGGGGGTAGAAGTGGTGTCCCTGGCCTCTGTTTGTGGAAGGCTAGAGATGGATGGCACGAGACAAATGGCTTGGTCATTGTCTTCGGTCCATCCCCTCCAGGGTCCCTAGTGTTGGCCGCTGTTGGCAGACAGGCTACTGGGCTAGATGGACCTTTGGTCTGACCCAGTACGGCCATTCTTATGTTTTTATGTTCTAAGCTCAAGGCTCAGGGTCGGGGGTCTCACTGGACCACCTTGATTTTCATGCAAACCTGCTCCTGTGTGGCCAGGCTGGTAGCTATCCTGCCCTAGACTGCCACTTTCCTGTGCCTAGTGCAGAGGTCATGGACATTGGAGGCCTTCCCCCAAACCTGGATGAGGTCCACTATTTCCGCACTAGACCAGGCAGGCGCTCACCTCTTGTGGCCCCAGGCAGGCTCCTGGGAGCCGTCAGCCTGGTCCTGGGAAGAGGCGGAGGGCTGGGTGGCAGCGGGTGGCTGGTTCATGCTGTGCCAGGTGCAGGGTCTGCTAGCTGGGTGCTGGCAGGCTTGCACCTGGCATGGGCACCGTAGCCAGCCCGTGCCCCTTTTAGGGGTCCGGGGCCGGGAGGGGGGCAGATGAGTTTCCCTGGTGGTGCCCAGAGTGGCCACCAGGGAAAGCTGGGGAGGGCTAGCCTCCCACTTGTTCGAATTAAGTGGCTACACAGCCCTTAATTCGAACTACTTAATTCGAACTAGGCTTAGTCCTCGTAGAATGGTCTCTATTACCTTAGGGTATGTCTACACTACCCTCCTAGTTCGAACTAGGAGGGTAATGTATGCATACCGCACTTGCTAATGAAGCCCGGGATTTGAATTTCCCGGGCTTCATTAGCATAAGCGGGGAGCCGCCATTTTTAAATCCCCGCTGCTTCGAACCCCGTGTAGCGCGGCTACACGGGGCTCGAACTAGGTAGTTCGGACTAGTCCCTAGTCCGAACTACCTAGTTCGAGCCCCGTGTAGCCGCGCTACACGGGGTTCGAAGCAGCGGGGATTTAAAAATGGCGGCTCCCCGCTTATGCTAATGAAGCCCGGGAAATTCAAATCCCGGGCTTCATTAGCAAGTGCGGTATGCATACATTACCCCGCTAGTTCGAACTAGCGGGGTAGTGTAGACATACCCTTAGAGATCCAAATCATTTAGGGCTTTGTACATCCTAGGGGTATGTCTACACTACAACGTTAATTCGAACTAACTTAGTTCGAATTAGTTAATTCGAACTAAGCTAATTCGAACTAACGGATCGAGACTAAAAAACTAGTTCGAATTAGCGTTTTGCTAATTCGAACTAGCATGTCCACATTAAGTGGACCCTGAACCGGGCTTAAGGCTGGCCGGAAGCAGTGCCAGCAGGGCATCAGAGAAGAACTTAGAGCGTGGAGATACTTTCTCAGGCTAGCTGAGGGCTGTGCTTAAAGGGTCCCAACCCCCACCCCGGACAGACAGTTCTCAGGGGTGCCCCGCTTGCAAAGCAGTCCTGGCTTGGAGTGCCCCGAGTGCCCACACTGGGCACATCACAGCACTCGGCCATCAGACCGGCTGCACTTGCCGCAGGCTGCCATCTGGGGAGAGGGGGCAATTGGGGGCTGCAGGAGAGCTTCCACCCCCAGAAGCCCGCAGAGCCAGCCCAGTCCTCCCCATTGGGGGCTCATACCCCATTCCTTCCTCACCTCCTTCCACTTACCCTTCCCTAGACCCCCTTCCTGATGTACAAAATAAAGAAAACGTGTTCAAAAATAGAATCTCTCTTTATTGAACAAACCTTGGGGAGACTGGGAAAAGGAGGTGGGAGAGGGGAGGGCAACTAAAATGATCAGAGGTTTGGAACAGGTCCCATATGAAGAGAGGCTAAAGAGACTGGGACTTTTCAGTTTAGAAAAGAGGAGACTGAGGGGGGATAGGATAGAGGAGCTATCCTATCCTATCCTATAGGAATCTGACAGATTCTAGAGTTAGGGGACCAGATGACAAGGATGTAGCTCCCCCTCTCCACCTGCTTACCTTCTTTAAGGCCAATCTGCTTACAGGTTTTGATGGACAGGTTTCCAAACCTGGGCTCCCACTTATGCAGGAACGTCTACACTGCTCTTTCTAATCCCATAGCTCAAGCCCTGGGTCTATTAGGGATGTGAGGGACTAGTTGCTTCCAACCCCCCTTTCTGCCTCTATCAGAAACAAGCAGCGGGGGGTGGGGAAGGAAAGAGACGGGGTACTTCAAAGTTAGACCTTGGGCTTCACACGGTGCTGCTGCTTTGAAACATCCCCTGCAAACCAGGGCTAGCTGGGGAGTCCCCAGACTGCACGCAGCATTTCAAAGCGGCAGCGCCACATGGAGCCCGGTATCAGCGGGGGACTCCCCCGCTCACCCCGGACTCCGTGAGGCACTGCCGCTTTGACCTGCCGCAAGGAGCCTGACACTGGGCTCCTCGCAGTGTTTCAAAGCAGCAATGCTGCTTGGAGCCCAGGATCACTCCCCCGCTGACTGGGTTCCATGCGGTGCTTTCACCTTTGAAGGACACTTCAGAGTCGGATCTGCCCTATCCACTAATCAAATAGTCAATGTAAAATGCATCGACTATTCAGTTGGTCAATTACTCGCAATTTAACATCCCTAGTGTCAATGGACCCACGCTTGCTGATGTGTGTTTTCTTTTGCAGTGCAAATATATCCAGAGTCCCTTTAAATCGCATTAAGAATTCGAAGCCTGATTTACCCAGACAAAAGAAATGTTTGTGGAATTCCCAGCGCTTGACTACAAACATTTTTTTTATGGACATACCGAAGTTTTTATTTAATCTTCTTATAGTCTTCAAGTTAAAAGCATACCTGAGCTGAACATGAGAGCTAAACAGGCTATTAATCTGAACCCAAGTATAGCATCCTGAGGGCATTACAAGCAAATGTTTGTGTACTGACAAATTAAAGTCCCGGCATTGGTGAAAACAGACTGTATCTCCTCCAGTTGGACAAAACAGATATCCAGTTCTAACAAGGATTTCAGCTACATTAATACCGCCAGATCTTACCAGCTATAGCCTTGCTGAGTTTGTACAGCTAAGTGCATATATTTATCCACTGGGCTCACACAACCTATCACCTATGCTGATAGAAGACAACATACACAAAGTCAGAACTTATAAGGCTCATCGGGTTCGCTGGAGCAGTGCACTTCAGGGGGAAAATATCTGATTTACCAGAAATAAAAAGTAAAAAAAAAAAAGAGAGAGAGAGAGAGAGATATTTAAGGCTTTAAGAGTTTGAAAAAGTGTCGGTTCCTCCTGCCAGTAAAACTTCAGCCTGAGCTGCAGAGGCTGCAGAAATCTTAGCTGAGGCAGAAGGAAAGTGCCAGCTCGAGCATCTTTGAGTTTGTTTTTATTTCAAACTACCTGGCATAGCTCGGGTCCTTCAGGGCAGGAGACTGGGCATGTGAGGGGGTACAGGAGTCAGGTTGGGGCTCATGGCAGTGGGGGGACTCAGGATGGAGTGAGGGTGCAGGAGTCAGGGCAGGGGGTGGGTGGCTCAGGAGAGAAGCTGGGCACAGAAGGAAGGAAAGGGGGTGAGGGCTCTGGGCAGGGGGGCACAAAGTGAGAAGGAGGGTGAGGGCTCAGGAGAGCGGGTGGAGGTGCAGAAGGCAGGACGGGATGAGGGGGCTCAGGAAGGAGGCTGGGGGCATGGGAGTTCAGGACCCAGAGCAGGGGGAGGGACTCAGGGCAGGGGGTAGAGACAGCTGGCAGCAGCTCCCCAGAGCCAGGCCACGGCACTGGGGGCTGTGTTGCCCAGCTGCTGGCTGTTGTCCGGGGACAGGCTGGGTGGCAGGGGCCAAGCTGTCTGGCCAGTAGCTGTTCCACAGCTCCCCAGGGCTGTCAGGGCAGACTCGGGAGCTCTCGGGTGATGTTCAGCCCCACCAAAGCCAGTATCTATGGGGTCTGTTCCTGTCTTTGCCACTGACCAGTTGTGTGGCCTTGAGCAAAGTCACTTTGCATGTCAGTGCCTCTGCTTGCCATCACATACAAAAGAATGTGTTCAGACCTGTTTCTTTAAACGTTACTTATGCTATCAGTCTCAGTGAAATTTAATATAACCCAGCCAAGTTTAAAGAAAATTAGTTCATTGTTATAAAAGTATGTGTAAAGCTTAGATAGCCATGAGTTTGTGGTGATACAATGTTTGGAGTCACTTTAGCTTTGAAATAATCTTTAAAAAAAACCAGAAAATGAAAAACCTTTCAACTTCAAGATCAGTTTAAGGCTTAGAAGACTGAGCCATCAGGCGCTTCTGAGTATTTAATGGCAAAGGTAAGATTTTCTGATATGGGTGCCTAAAGTTAAGCTTCTAATTCCCTATTCAAGCACTTGTCAAAATGGCCTGAATTACAAAGTTAGCGGGGAGCTGGTGGATCCTGAGCAGTGTTGAAAATCAGGCCAAGCAGGGTGGAATTATAGAACTGGAAGGAACCTTGGGAGGCCCCCAGAACCTGGGACAACCGATTCAGGGTCATGGGCTTACATTGAAGGGCTATATGGAGCAGCATAGTTGTTCCTGCTTAGGCTGGAGCTTGTCTCTGAAACCAG
This sequence comes from Pelodiscus sinensis, assembly GCF_049634645.1. NCBI lineage: Eukaryota > Metazoa > Chordata > Testudines > Trionychidae > Pelodiscus > Pelodiscus sinensis. Next base: position 8,317,200 of record NC_134720.1, on the reverse strand, counting down.
ACAAACAGGGAGGGTCTCAGAGTCTGGGCTGCAGCCTGAGCACAGATGTCTATGCTACTATTTTTAGCCTGGTACCAAAGTCCTGATGAGCCTGAGTCAGCTTAGTAACCCATTATTCATAACCGGTTATTAAATCAGTTGACCAAGATGCTGAGACTTGCTGCCACTGGTTATGGGGGGCGGGGGTTTCAGCAGTCTTTCCTTATTTAGGTTCCAAAAATGAAACGAGGCTAAACAATAGGGCACTTTTTTTTTTAATCTTGTCTGAAAATTTTAGGTTCTAGGACTACAAGGTGGTTAAGAATACAGTAGTTCGTATTCTGACCAAACGGGAACAGAATGGAAGGAAAATCAGAATATTGTGTTAGGGTTCTAAATTTTAGTGAACAGGTAAAGCAATATCAGTTTCTTTAAAAAAAAGTCATACTTTTTTAATTATCCATACTTAAGGAGACCATTGTATTTTTTTCAGTTAAGGGAATGCATGGACTGCACCTATCCCCCTATTACTATTTACTGGCAATGTAAATAGACATTAATGGGAGAGGATAGCCTTTCCATTTTCTTCTTTTGATGAAAAGAACAAGCTTTTGACCTTCACAGAGCTCAACCTGAAGAAGAACCTGCAGAGCTGACCAACAGAAATTGGTCCAATAAAATATATTAGTTCATCAAATGTATTATGACGGTTGTCTGACACTCCATTATAAGACCCTTTGTTTATAACTTTGGCAAACCTAAACCATTTGGGCTGAAATTTTCCTTGCTGCATGTCTGCCTCATCCTGGCATTTTTGGAATTTTTCAGCCAGAGCAATAGTTCAGCTAGTCATGGCTACGAAAAAATATGTTACTTAGCCCATTTTTTTAAGTTACTTTTCCTGAGACAAACTCTGGTGCTCCCATGCTGTGGAACAGAGTTGAGTAACAATAACTGTATTGTGTAGTTTTACCTCTTTATGAATATATTAATTTAATACGATTTCAGACAGCTAGTTTTTTTAAAATGACAAGTAGAATGCTTTTTGAGGAGGAAGGGAAGCTTCAAATCAAATTGTTTATAAATTTTACTAAGCAAATATGGAAGTAATGTGATAGAGAAGCTAGTTCATGTAGAAATGTTATTCCAAGGGTTGGTGTCTTAGATATTGTTTGTAGCAAAAATGTAGTGACAAGCAGTTTTTTCTTTAACCCAGCAATGAACAGTTTGTTGTGAGGGCACTTTGAGCACTGGGCAATACTAATTAAAAACCAGTAGTCAGTTCTGACCTAGTACCAAAGTATGAACCTACTAATTTATTAAACACACATGAATCTGTTCATCTGAGGGTTTCAAAAATTGAGTGCAAAAGTCTCTCTTCTAAAGGGACAAAGATTAGTAGACATGGAGGGTAGAAGGCTGTTTTGTTCTTGATCTTTTTTTGCAGAGTCCCTGTACATATTTGTGTCTGCTTTAAAAAAAAAAAAAAAAAAAAACTAATAATTGGTGGATTTTTTTTTTTAAGAACAGCAAAAGTCAGAGTGAAGAGTCCTGGTTTTAATGGTCATCCCTATGATAAAATAAATTCTCCTATTGTGCACTTGTTTAGGAAATGAAGCTGAATTTAGGAGGTGTGATCTAAGAGGCCATTATAAACACAGAATAGTTGTCAAGCTCTTATTATGTTTAATTTTTTAAGTTTAATTTAGTGAAGAGGGTAGGGTGGGAAGAGTTCTGGAGGAAATGATTTCTCCAGCAGGTTGATTTTTAGAAATGGCAGCTGTCTGGAACTTCTGAAAAGTTTGGAATGTTACACTAAGTCCCAGGGAGACTGATTATAGCAAGCAAGTAATTTGGTAAGAAGTATGTGATAAACTGCACAGACATCTAATAAGTGTATCAGTTGCCTCTCCAGTTTGTCATGTGGAGAGACTACGCAGTAATTGTTTGTTTGTATGTACTTACAACAGTTACCTTGACCCTGTCCTTTCAATATATAATCATGTGAACTTGTTTTAACATGTTTTGTAGATAGCTGATTGTCTATTTTAACCGTAGAAAACAGTCACTTTTATTTTCTGAATAAAAAATAAGACTGTGAAGTTGTAAATACTTGTGGTGTGTTTATGTTGTGGTGTACATCATGGAAAATTGCCAACAATTCACAATACTTTAGCTCGCTCTTGAGCTTGTTTTGCAGTTACGTGGTTCTTCACAGAAATGTGGTTCTTTAGAGAAATGTCATTCTTTAGAGGTGTGTCCACATGTCCTCTGACTATGGCCAGGGTCTGCTTCACTTCTTAGGACACACAGCAGCATGCGCATATGTCATCTGCCACACCACAGTGGTTGGCATCAGTTTACTCGCAGTCCAAGTTATGCTCCCCTTGCAAGTACTTATAGCCTTGCAGTGGTGGACCATGCCCGAGAATGTCCTTGAGAGAGTCTCATTCTCCATCTCAGCCCCCCCCCCCCCACGAGCTCATGTCATACTCCTCAGACCTGGGCTGGGGCGCACACTTTGGCACCCACCAGACCCAGGGATTGTAGATTCCGGAGGAGTCTCAACTGCATATCAATGTGAAGGAGCTCAGAGTAGAGCATCTGGCTTGTGGGGTTTTCCTCCTTAGATGTCGGGCAAAGTGCTACTGGTCCTCATGGACTTCATGGCATCAGTGTTCCTTATAAACAGACAAAGGCGAGCACACTGCACCGTGTTCTGTCAGGCAGCGCTCCTCCTTTGGGAATTTTATCAGCATTGATATCCACCTGGAGGCGGCTCACCTTCTGGGGGTCAGAAACGCCCTAGCAGATCACCTCAGCAGTGACTTCTCTTCTCACCATGAGTAGTCACTTCTGGAAGTGGCCTCCATGATCTTCCAAAGGTGGGAGACACCCCAAATGGACCTCTTTGCCACCAGGCTGAACAGGATCACTTCCCTCCTCTCCTGGGCTCTGCTGTATCCCTCTCATCAGCAGGGGCCTCATCCAGCTCAAGCAGGACAAGGCCCATGTCATCCTGATAGCCCTGGTCTGACCTTGCTAGCACTGGTTCAAAATGTTTCCAGACCTGGCAGTTTGCTCCCCTCTCTCCCCTCCCCCCGTCCGCCTGGACCTACTGTCTCAGGACCAAGGTTGTCTCCTCCATCCAGTCCTTGCATCTCTGCCTCGCCTGGCTCCCTGGCTGGGTGAAATGGAGCACACCTGTTCAAAGGAAGTCCAGCAGGTTTTACTCGGAAGTAGTCTCGTGGAAGGTTTCCTAACTTACCAAGTGGTGAGCAAGGTTCTCCCAGTAGGCAACAGAGTAGAGTATCTCTCCGGAAAACGCTCCAGGACAGTTGGTTGTTGACTACCTGCTGCAACTTCAGTGCCAAGTGTTACAACTCCAGTGTCAAGGCCTAGTACATTCCTCCATTAAGGGGCATCTTGAAGCAATCTCCACCTTCCATGGACCAGGCAAGGGCAGACAGTATGTCACCACAAGACTTGATTATTTACTTCTTGCAGGATCTCAAGTGCCTCTGTCTGCAGATGCGGGACCCAGAGGTGGAGGGGGCGGTCTAATCTTAGTCCTCTCCAGTTCATGAAGCCTCCATTTGAGCCTCTGGCTGCCTGCTTTCTCTCTCTCTCCTTTTTGTCATGGAAGGTGGGTTTTTGGTCACGGTAACATTTGGGAGGCAGGTTTTGGAAATCCGAGCTATAACTTCGGAACTTTTGTTTACTGTTTTCAAAGGACAGGGTCCACTGAGGCCCCTTCCAAAGATGGTGTCCTTTCACGTGAACCAGGATATCTTACCTGTGTTCTGCCCCAAATGCACAGGACAGAGGAGAGATGGCTGCTTGCTCTGGATGTTAGGCAGCCTTTGGGATTTTACCTGGAGCTCACTAAGCCATTCTGCAAGTCTTCTCACCTTTTTGTGGCTACAGCTGGCAGGATGAATGACATGCTGGTGGTCACTCAGTGTCTGGCCAACTGGATTACCTTGTGTATCCAGACCTGCTATGACCTTACCTGGGTTCTCCCTCCACAGATTGTGCAGGCACATTCAACCAGGGCCCAGGCATCATCAGCGGCCTTCCTTGCCTACGTGCCTATCCAGGACCTCTGTAGAGCCACGACGTGGCCATCAGTCCACATGTTCGCAGCCCACTGTGCCCTCATGCAACAAGCTAGAGATGACTCTGGGATTGGCAGGGCTGTATTGCAGTCTATTAGACCATGAGCTCCTGTCCACCTTTTTCTGCTTGGAGTCCTCCAATATGGAATGGACAGGAGCAATCACTCGAAGAAGAAGAAGAAAAGACCGTTACTTTCTGGTAAGTGGAGTTCTTGCAGATGCGTTGCTCATGTCCATTGCACAAGTTGCCCTCCTTTCCCACTGTCGGTTTCCACTGAGAAGGAACTGCTGAGGGCAGGGGGAGCACACGTGTCCCTTATGCTGTCCCCCAGAGGCACTCCCCTACAAATGCTGCTACGGGAAAAACTTCCGGCATGGGTGCATGTGGCAAGCACTCCCACCTAATGTGGGAGGGACACGAGCAATACGTTTCGAAGAACACCGGTTACAAAACCAATAACTCTCTTTTCTTCTTCGAGTGCTTGCTCATGTGCATTATCATAGAATCATCATGTTGGAAGGGACCTCGAGTGGTCATCCTGCCCAGTCCCCTGCCTGTCAGTGGCCTCTTGTGTGGAGCTGTTTGACCATTACATTCTTCTAGCTCAGGGTGGGCAACAGTTCACCAGGGTTAGCCCCTGGCAGGCCACTACCACTATATTTACCTGCGCCTCCACAGGTGCCAGTGATTGGAACTCCCATTGGCCAGGAACGGTGATCCATGGCCCAAAGGAGCTACAATCAAGCATATCTATGGAGGCACAGGTAAATACAGTGGTGGCAGCCGGACAAGATCTGGCCCCTGGGCTGGTATTTGCCCACCCCAGTTCTAGCTAGTTCCCTGCTCCTCAAAAGTACTCTGAGATCACAGCCTCCTTATTGACATGTTAGTAGTTTGTCTTCGCTCTGAGACAGTTCTCTCAGTTTTTCATATTTTGATGGCTAATTTCTAAACTGATGTGTGCGCTTTAAAGAAAGTCAGAGCTTCTTTCTGCCCAAGTGAGAGCTATTTGACTTCCCCTGCAGCACTATGTTAATTGCGGTAAGCACAGTGACATCCCTGTGTAGAATTATCAGATGGCATCAAAAAGACAGAAGAAAGTCCTTATCCCTGGAGGGTTTTTCAAATCGTAGTCTTTACAGAGAGAAACTGCCAGTGCCTGCCTCACTATTCACAGCTTTCCAATTTGTACGTAGAATTGTGAAAATGCCGATGCTGTGGCAATATGAACTGTGAACACTGGAAAGTTGTGAGATGGAGAATCAGGTAGAGATTTGCAATCTTGTTCAGATGCAGAGGTTACAGATTGTGATTAAAAGATTTATCCTGTAATAAGTACCTTTTCCTCTCGTTATGACACCAGGAGTAGCTGCATTGCCGCTAGCCAAGGCTGCATACTGGCTTCCAATGTACCACCCTAGTTTTCTTTTGTCTGTTATTTTGTGAACATTTATATTTCAGACAGCTTTCCAGACTTGCTTCTCTGTAAAAGTGAATTTCATTTGAGCAAACATGGTGGTGGGATTTTGGAGCATTAGAAAGGGGGAGGGAGGAATCCCACTTGCATTTTTTTGCTTACTTTTTTTTTTTTAATGGTTTACAGGGAGATTTTCTAAGATGAAATTTGGGACATAGTTAGCCATCATTGAAGAGCATTGTTCTAGAGGAAATTGGGTTTCATTTGTCTAAATTATTAGTTTAGAACCAGCCTGGACAAAATACGGCCCGTGGGCTGGATCTGGCCCGCCAAGCCACTGTCTCCGGTCCGTGGAGGCAGTGAGGAGCGCCAGGGCAGGCTCCCCTGCTTACCAGAAACATGGCTATGAGGCGCTTTCTCTTTGAGCCCAGAGGGGAGGAGGGAAGATTCAGATGCTGCTCCCACCACCAGCACAATCCCATTAGCCAGCTTCTGGAGAGACACTGGCCAAAGGGAGCTACCTGTTTGAATAACAGGCAGTCACAAAGCACAACCCTCCTGCTCACTCACTCAAGCACATGGCTGAGCAGAAAGAAACATTTTAAGCTCTGCAAGTCCTTAGCTCTGCAGGCAGGCAAGCAGGCTGTTAAGTCTCCTGCTGAGAACCTGCCTCTGACACCTCAGCCCCTCCCTTCCCCAACCCTCTTCTCCACACTCCTGTTCCACTCCTCCACATGCACCCATACCCTCCCTCCCAGATCTGGCACCCCAATCTCCTGCCTGAGATCACAATCCCCTCCTATCCTAGATCACATCCCAAAATTCTGCACCCCAGTTCCCTGCCCTAGGTAACAACTGCCTCCTTCCAGACCCCACTCTTCCTCCTGCACCCCAGTCCCTTACCCCAAGCTGCCTTCTGCACCCAAAAAGCAAACAGGATGTTAGGAATAATTAAAAAAGGGATGGAGAATAAGACGGAGAATATCTTATTTTCGTGCCCTTATATAAATCCATGATATGCCCACATCTTGAATACTGCGTACAGATGTGGTCTCCTCATCTCAAAAATGATATACTGGCATTAGAAAAGATTCAGAGAAGGACAACTAAAAAGATTAGGGGTTTGGAACGGTTCCCATATGAGGCGAGATTAAAGAGACTAGGACTTTTCAGCTTGGAAAAGAGGAGATTAAGGGGGGATATGGTAGAGGAATATAAAATCATGAGTGGTGTAGAGAAAGTGAATAAGGAAAAGTTATTTACGTGTTCCCATAATATAAGAACTAGGGGCCACCAAATGAAACTAATGGGCAGCAGGTTTAAAACAAATAAAAGGAAATTCTTCTTCACACAGCGTATAGTCAATCTGTGGAACTCCTTGCCTGAGGAGGTTGTGAAGGCTAGGACTATAACAGGGTTTAAAAGAGAACTAGATAAATTCATGGAGGTTAAATCCATTAATGGCTATGGGTAAGGAATAGTATCCCTAGGTTCTGTTTGTCAGAGGGTGGAGATGGATGGCAGGAGAGAGATTGCTGGATCATTACCTGTTCAGTTTACTCCCTTTGGGACACCTGGCATTGGCCACTGTTGGCAGAAAGGGTACTGGGCTGGATGGATCTTTGGTCTGACCAAGTATGGCCGTTCTTATGTTCTTAACCTCCATCCCAGATGCCGCTCCTCCTCTGTTAATACCATGGAAGAGTGTGGCCCTTGACCTCTTTCCACCTTACATGATTTAGCTATATAGTTACATCTCTACATGATGCAGGGGCTGAGCCTGAGGTTTTTGGATGTGATTGAGGCAGGGTTTCTGCATACTTGGTGAGGAGCCCATGCCTCATTCTTTGTAGGCCTCCTAAAACTTGAAGTGGTTAGAGAGATTCGCAAGAGAGAACCCCGCTTAGATATGCCTTCTGAGTAAAGTACCTTCCCAAACCTGAGCTCTGACAATTTTCATGAGAGGAACTTTTCTGAATACCAAGGAGCATGTCTTGCTGATGGAGACCTTCCAAAATGTGCCTTGTGTTGCCAGCTCTTGTGATTTCATCATGAATCTTGTGATATTTGGTGTTTTTTCTTCATGTGCCAAGTTTGGGAGTCATCTTAGGGTACGTCTACACTGTACACTTATTTCGAAATAAGCTATTCTGGAATAGTTATTTTGAAATAGCACATCTACACTGCAAGGAAGCCTCAAAATCGGTCTGAGGCAGGCTTCCCTAATGTGGATGTGCTATCTTGATTTAGAGCCCCGGGGGGCCCTGGGGAGGGCCTTAGAATGGCCCTGGTGAGGGGCTATTTCTAAATAGCAGCAGTGGAGCATCGACACATGCCTTATTTCAAAATAGCTATTTCGGAATAGGCATTATTCCTCGTAGAATGAGGTTTACAGATTTCAGAATAAGCCATCCATTCTTTCAAAATTATTTTGACATAACGGAATGGCTGGGTAGACTCTGATTGTTATTTCAAAATAACACTAGTTATCTCGAAATAACGGTGCAGTGTAGACACACCCTTAGTGTCTAGGTCGCTTACTTGTGGATAACAGTTTAAATATGCAGACACTAAAGGCTCAAGAAACCTGAAGGGGAATGTTTCTTGAAGTTGGCAATACTTTGTATCACCTGGAGCCCATTCTGTGAACTCTTTGGCTGGGAAAGGCACTGGGTTCAATTACCTTATTTCCCTCCCCATCTTTTACTAGTGAGTCAGGTAGCTAGGCCTTGTGTGTGAGATCATTTTAGTGAGCTTTGTTTCTTTCTAAATAGCACTACTATCAATTAGTGTTCCTACCTGAAACTAGTAAGTATCCATGTCTCTAGGCCCTGATTTAGCAAGATGGTTAAACATATTTTAACACTCTCATTAACATCATTGAGACTGTGCACATCCTTAAATACCTTGTTGAATCAGGGCCCTAGATAGAAGTATAGACAGGGGTTATGGTAATGAGAAGATGCAATGCTACTGTGACAATACCTGTGTTACTCTACAAGCAATGCGCAATAGATACTGGGTGATTCAGGGTGTCTAGGCTGATTACAGAGGTAAATAATACAAGCTGCTGCACCATCTCTCCTGGCAAATCTGAAGCCTGAGTATCTACTACGTGCTACAAAATGGACATTTAAATTCTGTGCCAGATTGGCTATTTGTCAGCTGCACATTTGGGCCTAATTACTCATTAATTTTCCTTAGCTATTGTAGATATTTTTTTCTCCATCTGTGAAATCTGGAAGAACTTAACACTTCTGCAAATGAGCTTATTGTTATTCGCACAGCTCGCCAAACCGCAGTGAGCCCCGCTCGCCAGCCGCGCTGTCCAGTGATCTGCGCATGCACAGATCGCCCGAACCCGGCTCTTCCGGGTTATAATCTACTCGCCACGGGCGAGTAGATTGTAGTATTTGTTGAGCCCTGGTTGTTCGAGTTCTCTCACTTAGTTGAGCAGTAATACAGGCCATCCTCGCTATAAGTCGGTATACATCGATCCCACACTAACATAGTTGATGAATTTAGGTACTGTTTTGTTCTAAGTTCTCTCATTCCCTGATTTTATGTCACTCAAAAAAATGAAAAATTCAGTCAAACAAATCAGTCGCATGAATGCAAATCAAAGATAGTAGCCAACTTGTGTGCTGCACAGACATGGAGGAATACTGTGAACTGTACTGTAGCAACCCACGCCAAGCGTTGATGCTCTCCGTCTTCATTGTGTGCAGTCATGTTGTAGAAAGATACCGCATGCCCCCATGTCATTCTTAACAGTGCAGTATTATGTTACGTTGTGCCTAAAGGAAGTGCAAGTGATGTTAAAAGTAAAGTTGGTGCATTCAAGAGGCATTGGAGAAGTGTTAGGATGTGAAGTTGGACGTATTAGATCATAATGGGAAGAGTGACCACTCTGCCGATATTACTCACTACCTTGGAATGCCTCCAATTACCGTATGCACAATTATTAAGAATCGTGAGAACATTTTAGAGACAGCAAAATTTGTGCCACAGCATGCTTCTGTGAAGCTTATATGACAAAGAAGTGACAGGATGGAGAAAATGGAATGTTTGTTGTCTATATGGCTGTATGATCTGTACAAGCAGAATATGCCCATCAGCCCAGACTTCATTCAGGAGAAGGCCATGAGCTTGTATAAAGACATTGAAATAGAAGGAGATACTGGCAAACCTGGACCTTTCAATGCCAGCCGTGGATGATTTCACAGTTTCCAGAAAAGATATGGCTTCAAGAATGTGCAAGTGCAGGAAGAGGTTGTCAGTGCAGACAAGGATGCAGCTGAAGCATTTCCTGAAATGCTGAAGACCATCATCGAAGAAGGCAGCTACTACCCACAGCAAGTTTTCAGTGTTGACGAAATGGGCTTGTATTGGAAATGCATGCCATCTAGGACCTATATTTCTGTGAACAAGAGGTCTGCTCCTGGATTTAAGACCGTGATGGATCGACTAACTATTATTAGGGGGCAATGCCAGTGCAGACAAGAAGCTGAAGCCCTTGCTAATGTATCATAGTGGCAATCCACGTGCTATGAAAAACTTCTCCGCTTCCTGCCATTTTGAAATCCCACAGAAAGGCCTGAAAGACTAGGCAGCTTTTCTGTGAATGGTTTGTAGATTATTTTGTTCCAGAAATGAAAAAGTATTGCGAGGAGAATAATCTTACATTCGAGATTCTCCTCATCTTGAATAATGCTAGTCCCCACGTCCTGGATTTCAAATCTCACTGTCCTAACATCAAGGTCCTTATGCATAAGGAAATTGTCCAACTAGTCAAGGAGGCTGGCTTTCTGGAAGTTAGAGGACGATGTGAAAGAATTGTTGGAATCTCATTCTTTGCTTCTCAGTAATGAGGACTTAGCGGAGTTGTATTAACAGCGCCATGAAGAAGATAGTGTCGATGAAGATGAGGGTAAAGATAAAGATGCTGATGCCTTAGATGGCAAACTGAAGTGCACCAAGCAAACACTGGATGCTTTCTTTACTAAGAAAGTAAAAAGGGATACCAGACCATTCACAGGGGAGCCTCAACCAGGGCCTTCTGGCATTAAAAAGCAGAAAAAAACCTATGCAGCAGCCGTTGAAGAGCCTCCAGAAGTTGTGACATTGTTATTGACATTGACACAGCAGGTGTTGCTGAATCACGAGTCGCTGAGGTGTTTGTGTTGTTGAGATGGCTGTTGATGATCCTCCACCTGCTTCCCCATCTTCATCCTCCAACTAATTCTCCATCAGCACCAACAAGCAAAAACGTAACCTTCTCAAGGTCAGATTATTTTATTAAAAACTACAGTAAGATGTTATAAAATCATGTTTATGTGTTGATAAAATCAGAAGTGTGGCGTTTCCTAAGTTCTGGAACCTAACTTCTCCTTGATTCATTGATTCTTATGGAGTAAAATTCCTGCCTTGAGTCTTTAAGGTGACGTAAAAACTATTCCGGAACACCTCCCCCCTGTTTACATTAATTCTTCTGGGGAAGAACTTCCCACTTGACTTTGTTTCGCTATAAGTCCACTTTTTTGGAACTTATCTTGGATATATGGAGAGGATGGTCTGTAGTTTGACTCCATAGGCACAGAAAGTAGGTGTGCAGATCTTGAGTCCTGTGCCAAGATCCCGGCCACCAGCCGGCACCTGGGGGCCTTGTTACTGCTCTCGGTCCCGGCCGCCAGCCCCTCTACCACAGAGGTTCCAGCCACCAGCTCTGTAGGCTTTGCTGGTGGGGGCTGCGCTGACTCCTGGGGTCCTGGCATCTCTGCTACCGGCCCTGGGGCCCCAACCATCAGCCCTGCACCGAGGACTCTGCCGCCACTCCTAGCTGTGGCCCCTACCTGGGCTGGTGAGGGGTGCAGACAGGATAAGGCAAGGGGGCGAAGCCCAGTACCTCCATCCTAAAAATTGCTCTAGTGCCACTTATTGGCTCTTAATTAGGTTGGATTTTTTTTCAGGGAGCAGTTTCCAGGTTTTTGACCGAAGGATATACATCTGGTTTCTCGTGTAGTGCACAGAAAGGGCACCTTACCTTGAATTGACAAATAGGTCTGCATTTGTGGTGGCTCTCCTCATGCTGCTGAATGGCAAGTTGCCATGTAATGCTGGTATCCCTTATCAACTTGTGCAGCACACATCAGTTGCCTCGAAAAGAACGTTGATTATACAAGAAAGAGAGCTTAAACTTACCAAGCATCTTCTAGTTTCCAGTGGTTTTACAAGCATCAGTTGAACTCCACAGTCTCTCTTTGGGCAAAATGTAGACATTCGACCACCCATTTTACAGATGGCAAAACTAAGGGAACCCAAAACTTAGAAAAGTTGCCAAAGACCACGCTGAGTTAGTTGCAAAGCCAAGAACAGAAACTATAACACCTTACTCTCAGTACCATGCCATAGCAACTAGACCACATTCCCTCCCTACAGTCTCTTCTACCTACATTTAGAGAATCTCCAGGAATGAAGGATTAATCTTGAATCAAATATTATGTGATGAAACCTCCAGGAATATGTCCATCCAAAACTGGCACCCCTGCTTCCACCTGGGAGCATTTTTTCATGATAAATAACATCAGTTGTCCCTAGCATACTAAACCTCTATGCAGACATTTGTTGCAAACATTGTCAAGGCGTACAGTTTAGACCATTTGTTAGGTCTGCTGCAAACAGGGGTGGCAGGTTTCCAGACATTTTGGTGGTGCCTGGAAAGCCCAGAGCCACACCCCTCCCCCACCCAAACTCCCTCCTCTCCGGCTTGCCTAAGGCTCTGAGAGGAGTTTGGGTGCAGGCTCTGGGCTGGGGCAGGGATTGGGGTGCAGGCACTGCAGGGAGTTTGGGTGCAGGAGGGGTGAGGGGTCTGGCTCTGGGAGGAAATGTGAGGGGCAAGCTGGGATGGAGTCTGGGTGCAAGTTCTGGGCTGGGCTATGGGGGACGGGTGCAGGTCTTGGGAGGAAGTGTGGGGGATGGAAGAGGGAGTTTGGGGGTGGGAGGGATGTGTGTAGCTGCAAGCTCTGGGAGGGAGTGGGGGTCTCCATGCACTGCTGCTGGGCCGCAGGTGGGCTTGGGATGGGGCCAGAGGGATGTGCTGGCAGTCTCACAGTGCAAGTGGCAGGAAGCTGTTCTAGCCCT